>NW_025767222.1:0-425000 GCF_003918875.1 Haliotis rubra
GTTCCAGAGCTATACTTGAAACAAGACAACCTACGTTCCAGAGCTATACTTCTGAAACAAGATAACTTACGTTCGAGAGCTATACTTGAAAACGAGATAACTTACGTTCCAGAGCTATACTTGAAACAAGATTACCCAAGTTCCAGAGCTATACGTCTGAAACAAGATAACCCACGTTCCAGAGCTATACTTCTGAAACAAGATAACCTATTTTCCAGAGCTATACTTCTGAAACAAGATATTCCACGTTCCAGGGCTATACTTCTGAAACAAGATAACCTACGTTCCAGAGCTATACTTCTGAAACAAGATAACTTACGTTCCAGAGCTATACTTCTGAAACAAGATAACTTACGTTCGAGAGCTAAACTTCTAAAACAAGATATCCCCCGTTCCAGAGCTATACTTCTGAAACGAGATAACCCCCGTTCCAGAGCTATACTTCTGAAACAAGATAACCTACGTTCCAGAGCTATACTTCTGAAACGAGATAACCTACATTCCAGAGCTATACTTCTGAAACAAGATAACTTACGTTCGAGAGCTAAACTTCTAAAACAAGATATCCCCGTTCCAGAGCTATACTTCTGAAACAAGATAACCCCCTGTTCCAGAGCTATACTTGAAACAAGATAACCCACGTTTCAGAGCTATACTTCTGAAACAAGATAACCCACGTTCCAGAGCTATACTTCTGAAACGAGATAACTTACGTTCCAGAGCGATATACTTCTGAAACAAGTTAACCCATCGTTTCCGAGCCATACTTCTGAAACAAGATAACCCACGTTCCAGAGCTATACTTCTGAAACGAGATAACTTTACGTTCCAGAGCAATACTTCTGAAACAAGATAACCTTACATTCCAGAGCTATACTTCTGAAACAAGATAACCTATCTTCCAGAGCTATACTTCTGAACAAGATAACCTACGTTCCAGAGCCAATCTTCTGAAACAACATAACCTACGTTCCAGAGCTATACTTCTGGAACAAGATAACCCACGTTCCAGATCTATACTTCTGAAACAAGATAACCTACGTTCCAGATCTATGCTTCTGAAACAAGAAAACCCACGTTCCAGAGCTATACTTCTGAAACAAGATAACCTATCTTCCAGAGCAATACTTCTGAACAAGATAACCTACGTTCCAGAGCTAATCTTCTGAAACAAGATAACCTACGTTCCAGGGCTATACTTCTGAAACAAGATAACCTACGTTCCAGAGCTATACTTGAAACAAGATAACCTACGTTCCAGATCTATACTTCTGAAACAAGATAACTTACGTTCCAGATCTATACTTCTGAAACAAGATAACCCACGTTCCAGATCTATACTTGTGAAACAAGATAACCTACGTTCCAGATGTATGCTTCTGAAACAAGATAACCCCCGTTCCAGAGCTATACTTCTGAAACAAGATAACCCCCGTTCCAGAGCTATACTTCTGAAACGAGATAACTTTACGTTCCAGGGCTATACTTCTGAAACAAGATAACCCACGTTCCAGAGCTATACTTCTGAAACAAGATATTCCACGTTCCAGAGCTATACTTCTGAAACAAGATAACCTACGTTCCAGATCTATGCTTCTGAAACAAGATAACTTACGTTCCAGAGCTATACTTCTGAAACAAGATAACCTACGTTCCAGAGCTAAACTTCTGAAACAAGTTATTCCACGTTCCAGAGCTATACTTCTGAAACAAGATATTCCACGTTCAGAGCAATACTTCTGAAACAAGATAACTTACGTTCCAGGGCTATACTTCTGAAACAAGATAAACCCACGTTCCAGAGCTGTACTTCTGAAACAAGATATTCCACGTTCCAGAGCTATACTTCTGAAACAAGATAACTTACGTTCCAGGGCTATACTTCTGAAACGAGATAACCCACGTTTTCAGAGCTATACTTCTGAAACAAGATAACCTACGTTCCAGAGCTATACTTCTGAAACAACATAACTTACGTTCCAGGGCTATACTTCTGAAACAAGATAACCCCCCGTTCCAGAGCTAAACTTCTGAAACAAGATAACCTACGTTCCAGAGCTATACTTCTGAAACAAGATAACTTACGTTCCAGGGCTATACTTCTGAAACAAGATAACCCACGTTTCAGAGCCATACTTCTGAAACAAGAGATATTCCACGTTCCAGGGCTATACTTCTGAAACAAGATAACCTACGTTCCAGAGCTATACTTCTGAAACAAGATAACTTACGTTCCAGGGCTATACTTCTGAAACAAGATAACTTTACGTTCGAGAGCTAAACTTCTAAAACAAGATATACCCCGTTCCAGAGCTTATACTTCTGAAACGAGATAACCCCCGTTCCAGAGCTATACTTCTGAAACAAGATAACCTACGTTCCAGAGCTATACTTCTGAAACGAGATAACCTACATTCCAGAGCTATACTTCTGAAACAAGATAACTTACGTTCGAGAGCTAAACTTCTAAAACAAGATATCCCCGTTCCAGAGCTATACTTCTGAAACAAGATAACCCCCGTTCCAGAGCTATACTTCTGAAACAAGATAACCCACGTTTCAGAGCTATACTTCTGAAACAAGATAACCCACGTTCCAGAGCTATACTTCTGAAACGAGATAACTTACGTTCCAGAGCGATACTTCTGAAACAAGTTAACCCACGCTCTGAGCTATGCTTCTGAAACAAGATAACCCACGTTCCAGAGCTATACTTCTGAAACGAGATAACTTACGTTCCAGAGCATTACTTCTGAAACAAGATAACTTACATTCCAGAGCTATACTTCTGAAACAAGATAACCTATCTTCCAGAGCTATACTTCTGAACAAGATAACCTACGTTCCAGAGCTAATCTTCTGAAACAAGATAACCTACGTTCCAGAGCTATACTTCTGGAACAAGATAACCCACGTTCCAGATCTATACTTCTGAAACAAGATAACCTACGTTCCAGATCTATGCTTCTGAAACAAGAAAACCCACGTTCCAGAGCTATACTTTGAAACAAGATAACCTATCTTCCAGAGCAATGCTTCTGAACAAGATAACCTACGTTCCAGAGCTAATCTTCTGAAACAAGATAACCTACGTTCCAGGGCTATACTTCTGAAACAAGATAACCTACGTTCCAGAGCTATACTTCTGAAACAAGATAACCCACGTTCCAGATCTATACTTCTGAAACAAGATAACTTACGTTCCAGATCTATACTTCTGAAACAAGATAACCCACGTTCCAGATCTATACTTGTGAAACAAGATAACCTACGTTCCAGATGTATGCTTCTGAAACAAGATAACCCCCGTTCCAGAGCTATACTTGAAAACAAGATAACCCCCGTTCCAGAGCTATACTTCTGAAACAAGATAACTTACGTTCCAGGGCTATACTTCTGAAACAAGATAACCCACGTTCCAGAGCTATACTTCTGAAACAAGATATTCCACGTTCCAGAGCTATACTTCTGAAACAAGATAACCTACGTTCCAGATCTATGCTTCTGAAACAAGATAACTTACGTTCCAGAGCTATACTTGAAACAAGATAACCTACGTTCCAGAGCTAAACTTCTGAAACAAGTTATTCCACGTTCCAGAGCTATACTTCTGAAACAAGATATTCCACGTTCCAGAGCAATACTTCAGAAACAAGATAACTTACGTTCCAGGGCTATACTTCTGAAACAAGATAACCCACGTTCCAGAGCTATACTTCTGAAACGAGATAACCCACGTTCCAGATCTATACTTCTGAAACAAGATAACCCACGTTCCAGAGCTATACTTCTGAAACAAGATAACCCACGTTCCAGAGCTATACTTCTGAAACAAGACAACCTACGTTCCAGAGCTATACTTCTGAAACAAGATAACTTACGTTCGAGAGCTATACTTCTGAAACGAGATAACTTACGTTCCAGAGCTATACTTCTGAAACAAGATTACCCAAGTTCCAGAGCTATACGTCTGAAACAAGATAACCCACGTTCCAGAGCTATACTTCTGAAACAAGATAACCTATTTTCCAGAGCTATACTTCTGAAACAAGATATTCCACGTTCCAGGGCTATACTTCTGAAACAAGATAACCTACGTTCCAGAGCTATACTTCTGAAACAAGATAACTTACGTTCCAGAGCTATACTTCTGAAACAAGATAACTTACGTTCGAGAGCTAAACTTCTAAAACAAGATATCCCCCGTTCCAGAGCTATACTTCTGAAACGAGATAACCCCCGTTCCAGAGCTATACTTCTGAAACAAGATAACCTACGTTCCAGAGCTATACTTCTGAAACGAGATAACCTACATTCCAGAGCTATACTTCTGAAACAAGATAACTTACGTTCGAGAGCTAAACTTCTAAAACAAGATATCCCCCGTTCCAGAGCTATACTTCTGAAACAAGATAACCCCCGTTCCAGAGCTATACTTCTGAAACAAGATAACCCACGTTTCAGAGCTATACTTCTGAAACAAGATAACCCACGTTCCAGAGCTATACTTCTGAAACGAGATAACTTACGTTCCAGAGCGATACTTCTGAAACAAGTTAACCCACGTTTCCGAGCTATACTTCTGAAACAAGATAACCCACGTTCCAGAGCTATACTTCTGAAACGAGATAACTTACGTTCCAGAGCAATACTTCTGAAACAAGATAACTTACATTCCAGAGCTATACTTCTGAAACAAGATAACCTATCTTCCAGAGCTATACTTCTGAACAAGATAACCTACGTTCCAGAGCTAATCTTCTGAAACAACATAACCTACGTTCCAGAGCTATACTTCTGGAACAAGATAACCCACGTTCCAGATCTATACTTCTGAAACAAGATAACCTACGTTCCAGATCTATGCTTCTGAAACAAGAAAACCCACGTTCCAGAGCTATACTTCTGAAACAAGATAACCTATCTTCCAGAGCAATACTTCTGAACAAGATAACCTACGTTCCAGAGCTAATCTTCTGAAACAAGATAACCTACGTTCCAGGGCTATACTTCTGAAACAAGATAACCTACGTTCCAGAGCTATACTTCTGAAACAAGATAACCTACGTTCCAGATCTATACTTCTGAAACAAGATAACTTACGTTCCAGATCTATACTTCTGAAACAAGATAACCCACGTTCCAGATCTATACTTGTGAAACAAGATAACCTACGTTCCAGATGTATGCTTCTGAAACAAGATAACCCCCGTTCCAGAGCTATACTTCTGAAACAAGATAACCCCCGTTCCAGAGCTATACTTCTGAAACGAGATAACTTACGTTCCAGGGCTATACTTCTGAAACAAGATAACCCACGTTCCAGAGCTATACTTCTGAAACAAGATATTCCACGTTCCAGAGCTATACTTCTGAAACAAGATAACCTACGTTCCAGATCTATGCTTCTGAAACAAGATAACTTACGTTCCAGAGCTATACTTCTGAAACAAGATAACCTACGTTCCAGAGCTAAACTTCTGAAACAAGTTATTCCACGTTCCAGAGCTATACTTCTGAAACAAGATATTCCACGTTCCAGAGCAATACTTCTGAAACAAGATAACTTACGTTCCAGGGCTATACTTCTGAAACAAGATAACCCACGTTCCAGAGCTGTACTTCTGAAACAAGATATTCCACGTTCCAGAGCTATACTTCTGAAACAAGATAACTTACGTTCCAGGGCTATACTTCTGAAACGAGATAACCCACGTTTCAGAGCTATACTTCTGAAACAAGATAACCTACGTTCCAGAGCTATACTTCTGAAACAACATAACTTACGTTCCAGGGCTATACTTCTGAAACAAGATAACCCCCGTTCCAGAGCTAAACTTCTGAAACAAGATAACCTACGTTCCAGAGCTATACTTCTGAAACAAGATAACTTACGTTCCAGGGCTATACTTCTGAAACAAGATAACCCACGTTTCAGAGCTATACTTCTGAAACAAGATATTCCACGTTCCAGGGCTATACTTCTGAAACAAGATAACCTACGTTCCAGAGCTATACTTCTGAAACAAGATAACTTACGTTCCAGAGCTATACTTCTGAAACAAGATAACTTACGTTCGAGAGCTAAACTTCTAAAACAAGATATCCCCCGTTCCAGAGCTATACTTCTGAAACGAGATAACCCCCGTTCCAGAGCTATACTTCTGAAACAAGATAACCTACGTTCCAGAGCTATACTTCTGAAACGAGATAACCTACATTCCAGAGCTATACTTCTGAAACAAGATAACTTACGTTCGAGAGCTAAACTTCTAAAACAAGATATCCCCCGTTCCAGAGCTATACTTCTGAAACAAGATAACCCCCGTTCCAGAGCTATACTTCTGAAACAAGATAACCCACGTTTCAGAGCTATACTTCTGAAACAAGATAACCCACGTTCCAGAGCTATACTTCTGAAACGAGATAACTTACGTTCCAGAGCGATACTTCTGAAACAAGTTAACCCACGTTTCCGAGCTATACTTCTGAAACAAGATAACCCACGTTCCAGAGCTATACTTCTGAAACGAGATAACTTACGTTCCAGAGCAATACTTCTGAAACAAGATAACTTACATTCCAGAGCTATACTTCTGAAACAAGATAACCTATCTTCCAGAGCTATACTTCTGAACAAGATAACCTACGTTCCAGAGCTAATCTTCTGAAACAACATAACCTACGTTCCAGAGCTATACTTCTGGAACAAGATAACCCACGTTCCAGATCTATACTTCTGAAACAAGATAACCTACGTTCCAGATCTATGCTTCTGAAACAAGAAAAACCCACGTTCCAGAGCTATACTTCTGAAACAAGATAACCTATCTTCCAGAGCAATACTTCTGAACAAGATAACCTACGTTCCAGAGCTAATCTTCTGAAACAAGATAACCTACGTTCCAGGGCTATACTTCTGAAACAAGATAACCTACGTTCCAGAGCTATACTTCTGAAACAAGATAACCTACGTTCCAGATCTATACTTCTGAAACAAGATAACTTACGTTCCAGATCTATACTTCTGAAACAAGATAACCCACGTTCCAGATCTATACTTGTGAAACAAGATAACCTACGTTCCAGATGTATGCTTCTGAAACAAGATAACCCCGTTCCAGAGCTATACTTCTGAAACAAGATAACCCCTGTTCCAGAGCTATACTTCTGAAACGAGATAACTTACGTTCCAGGGCTATACTTCTGAAACAAGATAACCCACGTTCCAGAGCTATACTTCTGAAACAAGATATTCCACGTTCCAGAGCTATACTTCTGAAACAAGATAACCTACGTTCCAGATCTATGCTTCTGAAACAAGATAACTTACGTTCCAGAGCTATACTTCTGAAACAAGATAACCTACGTTCCAGAGCTAAACTTCTGAAACAAGTTATTCCACGTTCCAGAGCTATACTTCTGAAACAAGATATTCCACGTTCCAGAGCAATACTTCTGAAACAAGATAACTTACGTTCCAGGGCTATACTTCTGAAACAAGATAACCCACGTTCCAGAGCTGTACTTCTGAAACAAGATATTCCACGTTCCAGAGCTATACTTCTGAAACAAGATAACTTACGTTCCAGGGCTATACTTCTGAAACGAGATAACCCACGTTTCAGAGCTATACTTCTGAAACAAGATAACCTACGTTCCAGAGCTATACTTCTGAAACAACATAACTTACGTTCCAGGGCTATACTTCTGAAACAAGATAACCCCCGTTCCAGAGCTAAACTTCTGAAACAAGATAACCTACGTTCCAGAGCTATACTTCTGAAACAAGATAACTTACGTTCCAGGGCTATACTTCTGAAACAAGATAACCCACGTTTCAGAGCTATACTTCTGAAACAAGATATTCCACGTTCCAGGGCTATACTTCTGAAACAAGATAACCTACGTTCCAGAGCTATACTTCTGAAACAAGATAACTTACGTTCCAGGGCTATACTTCTGAAACAAGATAACTTACGTTCGAGAGCTAAACTTCTAAAACAAGATATCCCCGTTCCAGAGCTATACTTCTGAAACGAGATAACCCCCGTTCCAGAGCTATACTTGAAACAAGATAACCTACGTTCCAGAGCTATACTTCTGAAACGAGATAACCTACATTCCAGAGCTATACTTCTGAAACAAGATAACTTACGTTCGAGAGCTAAACTTCTAAAACAAGATATCCCCCGTTCCAGAGCTATACTTCTGAAACAAGATAACCCCCGTTCCAGAGCTATACTTCTGAAACAAGATAACCCACGTTTCAGAGCTATACTTCTGAAACAAGATAACCCACGTTCCAGAGCTATACTTCTGAAACGAGATAACTTACGTTCCAGAGCGATACTTCTGAAACAAGTTAACCCACGTTTCCGAGCTATGCTTCTGAAACAAGATAACCCACGTTCCAGAGCTATACTTCTGAAACGAGATAACTTACGTTCCAGAGCAATACTTCTGAAACAAGATAACTTACATTCCAGAGCTATACTTCTGAAACAAGATAACCTATCTTCCAGAGCTATACTTCTGAACAAGATAACCTACGTTCCAGAGCTAATCTTCTGAAACAAGATAACCTACGTTCCAGAGCTATACTTCTGGAACAAGATAACCCACGTTCCAGATCTATACTTCTGAAACAAGATAACCTACGTTCCAGATCTATGCTTCTGAAACAAGAAAACCCACGTTCCAGAGCTATACTTCTGAAACAAGATAACCTATCTTCCAGAGCAATGCTTCTGAACAAGATAACCTACGTTCCAGAGCTAATCTTCTGAAACAAGATAACCTACGTTCCAGGGCTATACTTCTGAAACAAGATAACCTACGTTCCAGAGCTATACTTCTGAAACAAGATAACCCACGTTCCAGATCTATACTTCTGAAACAAGATAACTTACGTTCCAGATCTATACTTCTGAAACAAGATAACCCACGTTCCAGATCTATACTTGTGAAACAAGATAACCTACGTTCCAGATGTATGCTTCTGAAACAAGATAACCCCCGTTCCAGAGCTATACTTCTGAAACAAGATAACCCCCGTTCCAGAGCTATACTTCTGAAACAAGATAACTTACGTTCCAGGGCTATACTTCTGAAACAAGATAACCCACGTTCCAGAGCTATACTTCTGAAACAAGATATTCCACGTTCCAGAGCTATACTTCTGAAACAAGATAACCTACGTTCCAGATCTATGCTTCTGAAACAAGATAACTTACGTTCCAGAGCTATACTTCTGAAACAAGATAACCTACGTTCCAGAGCTAAACTTCTGAAACAAGTTATTCCACGTTCCAGAGCTATACTTCTGAAACAAGATATTCCACGTTCCAGAGCAATACTTCTGAAACAAGATAACTTACGTTCCAGGGCTATACTTCTGAAACAAGATAACCCACGTTCCAGAGCTGTACTTCTGAAACAAGATATTCCACGTTCCAGAGCTATACTTCTGAAACAAGATAACTTACGTTCCAGGGCTATACTTCTGAAACGAGATAACCCACGTTTCAGAGCTATACTTCTGAAACAAGATAACCTACGTTCCAGAGCTATACTTCTGAAACAACATAACTTACGTTCCAGGGCTATACTTCTGAAACAAGATAACCCCCGTTCCAGAGCTAAACTTCTGAAACAAGATAACCTACGTTCCAGAGCTATACTTCTGAAACAAGATAACTTACGTTCCAGGGCTATACTTCTGAAACAAGATAACCCACGTTTCAGAGCTATACTTCTGAAACAAGATAACCCACGTTCCAGGGCTATACTTCTGAAATAAGATAACCCCCGTTCCAGAGCTAAACTTCTGAAACAAGATAACCCACGTTCCAGGGCTATACTTCTGAAACAAGATATTCCACGTTCCAGAGCCATACTTCTGAAACAAGATAACTTACCTTCCAGGGCTATACTTCTGAAACAAGATAACCCCCGTTCCAGAGCTATACTTCTGAAACAAGATAACCTACGTTCCAGAGCTATACTTCTGAAACAAGATAACTTACGTTCCAGGGCTATACTTCTGAAACAAGATAACCCACGTTTCAGAGCTATACTTCTGAAACAAGATAACCCACGTTCCAGGGCTATACTTCTGAAATAAGATAACCCCCGTTCCAGAGCTAAACTTCTGAAACAAGATAACCCACGTTCCAGGGCTATACTTCTGAAACAAGATATTCCACGTTCCAGAGCCATACTTCTGAAACAAGATAACTTACCTTCCAGGGCTATACTTCTGAAACAAGATAACCCCCGTTCCAGAGCTATACTTCTGAAACAAGATAACCTACGTTCCAGAGCTATACTTCTGAAACAAGATAACTTACGTTCCAGGGCTATACTTCTGAAACAAGATAACCCACGTTCCAGAGCTATACTTCTGAAACGAGATAACCCCCGTTCCAGAGTTATACTTCTGAAACGAGATAACCGTACGTTCCAGAGCTATGCTTCTGAATAGCGTATGCTCCATATAGTTACGTTTCTAAAACAGGATAATACAGTCACACCCGATTGTACCTGCAGCAAAGTAAATATTTCAAAGAAAGAAATCGTGCACAAGCAATAATCATGTAAGGACACATTTCAGAACTAAGATACGTAGTGAGTGAGTTGAGTTCAGCGTGTACACTATATCACGTCACATTAGTGGGGCGGTGGGGTAGCCTAGCGGTTACTACGTTCGCTTGTCACGTCGAAGACCCGGGGTTCGATCCCCCAAAATGAAGGGGGTGAAGTCCATTTCTGGTGTCCCCGCTGGAATATTGCTAAAGCGGCTTAATACTATACTCACTCACTCACTCACTCACTCCTTCTCTCACTCACTCACTCACTCACTCACTCGTTTGATGTGACAGGAAAGCCCAAAGTGATGTAGGTCCGAGATTTTTACCGTTTCAGAATACGAATATCCTACACCCAGAAAACTGTCAAGGCGAATCAGGATTCGAACCCACGATCGTAGATATATGACAAACCACTGAGGCAGGTGCACCAACCTGACATGCATGGGATTACCGTGTCCCCACCTTGAACACTCGGGCGATATGGTAGAATGGGTACAAAGCGTTTGCTCGTCACGAAAAAGGCAGGGTTCGATTCTCATCATGGCAAACCTGTGAAGCTAATAATTGTCTGAATCGTTGCTAACAGCGGCTCAAACCACACTCACTCACGTATTCAAAAGAGATATGTGTGTACTAACCACAACGTGGGAGGGCTGATACACAACTAATATCAGTCACGAATGTTTGCACTCCCAGCGGGACCTTGTACGCCAATCCTCCATTTTTCCAACATGTTTGCCAAGCGTCTTTTATTTAATTCAGTTTATCACATCGAGAACAGACACATATTTGATCTGCCTGTACGTCTCGGAATTCGCACTCTAAAAAACAGGGAGTGTTTACCTCGTAGATGTGTGCCGTCTGACGCTGTGACCGAACGACTTTCATACACACTTAGAGGACATTATCCGGGCAACCTTGAACGTGTGAGAATCCGTTCACCCGTTTCATGGAAATTCAGCCATGTGTTATTATATACCTGCACAACGGTATGTTACCACGCGTCTGATTGCTTGAAATCCACACACATCGCCAATTAAGGTGATGTTTCGCAGGTTCTGATTCGGCAAGACTAGGAGTTTTCAGCTGTACGAGGAATGTTCTGCCTTTAATCATGAGTCTGAAGGCGTCTGGCGACGCCTCCGGTAACGCATGTCTGTCTTTAACATGATAAATAGATAGGGGGTATAAAGTGCAATGCATTTGCAAACAACCCCTACTGAGTGTGAATGAGAACAATCTACGCTCTGATTCTTTTAATAAAAGCTTTTAAATTTCAAAACACATAATAAACGTTTTCATTACAGCTAATCCGGGGGACGTGTACAGTCATTAATATTAAATGTTTGTATTGTAAATGACGTTGTCGTTGATAACCGTGCAAGTGCAAAACGATGTTGTCGTTTTCAGTGTTTAACTGCTTCTTTTTAAGTGACTATTTACGTCATAAAAGTTTGAAATATAGTTCATTTCCGTTCAGCACATTCACTCGTTTTGTGTAAACCAAATAGGCAACAGGATGGGCCATCTTTGTGTTCTACAAGATCGTTTGAATTATACATTATCTGATCTGAAACTAATGGCCTACTTCTGTTTGTGTGCAAGTGTTAAAGTACATACTGTCTGCTAGTCCTAGTCTGCAGGTTTAGTCTGCATATGTTAGTCTGCAATTTCTCCCGCCCCACGTCATCAGTACCCCATGCATGCCTATCGGGGAGACTTCTAGGTAGAATATCTACCCAGTCAACAAGTAGGCATAAGGGAAGTACCACACTATCTTGCAAATCCCTTAAATTCTCTAACGCTTCAACATAAAATTTTATAACATATGTTATATTTGGGATTACACTTTCTCAGTAAAGTACAGATTCTAGTACTTTTTGGGTTGAGTCCCATCCGGGATTCGAACCCACACCCACCCACGATTAGGTGCCTGACTCTGAGGGTGTGGGTTCGAATGAATGATATATTTCTTTCTTAACAAAGAAATTGATTACATAAGATACATAGCATAGATGTTTAGTCAGTAATGGCAAAAGTAACTTAACTGTTCCAGTGTCATAATTGTTTTGTTGTTGTTTACAAAAATAGCTATTTCTCTACATCCTTGAAGTTACAAACATAAAGCAAAAATAAATGCAGCAGAATATTTTGCAAGCTGATTATTAGTGAGTTTCATCAGCTCTCAGGGGCTTCGAAAATCTTGACTTTCTGTCGGGTTATGTATGGGCAGTCCATTGGAATGTGACAGATTAGAAGAAACACATCACTGAAACAATCTGCCCTCAGAATGGCAGAGAGCTAAGCCAGTGTTACTGAGGATTGCCATGTAAACATTTTTCAAACTCGATTACGTTGCTGTCTACAAATGAAAGTATGATTGCACAGAGTTTGAATGTGTGACGATTTATTAGTAAGTTTAGAATAAATTGACAAGCATTAACAAACATTTCTATGAGAGCTGTAAAAAAGAAAGACTAATCTCTAAGATGCGTAAGATAAGATATTTATTGCACAGCATACCTTGAAGGGACAGTGACAATATCCTATTAGCTACACATATAATATAAAGTAAAAATGTATTTGTAGAATATTTAGGTATTCTAGCATATATATTAATTTGTAGTACTTTTGAAACCGGTGATTCCGGAGGTTTAAAATGACAACTGGGAAGTGGGAAATGGCATATTCTAAACAGTTATCAGTATTTACAGAAGTGGCAGGTGAACTTATACTCCAGACTCCATACTCCAGACTCCACTCCAAGACTCCACTCCAAGACTCCACTCCATATTTTTCAGTATGCCCTTTTAGGATTCCATAGTTTGGCGACTGATGCGCCACAAAGCATATCGGTACGAACACGAAACTGTTCTGAAAGCAAGTTTTAAATTATCCACACGTTGAACGTGTTCGAAACTTTTTGTGGTCTAAGCGAGAGCCGGACCCATGTTTATATAGCCGGATGGACTCACTTGAAACTTTCGTTTGAAGATGAAGATTTCACAATCTTTAAATATTCCAATACATCGAGAGTAACGAGTGTTTTGAACCAGAACATCACGTATTGAAAGGTTCTGGATCCCATCAAGACATTACTGGTCAACATGGCGGAGGGATGACAAGATTCACTTCTGCTATATGTCCCGTGTGACAGGAGGCGGTCAGATCACGTGACGACCTGTCGTCTGCTAATCCCATAATTCATGAAATCGTGGACACCAATTAAACTGAATCTTTTGATCGGAGTTTATAGGTTTTCCGTTTCTGTTTTATGGTTTAAATGCTTTTATATCCTTCGACGGATTAAAGCTTTCGAGTCATTTTTAACTGTATCAACATCTGTTTGATAAACTTTATTTGATATTTTAACCGGAAGTCATCCATTTCAATAACTCTGAGCTAAGATAATGCCCACATTTACCAGTTCACGTCAATCACTGACACGAACCTTGACCTTCACATTGACGTTGATATCCCCGACCCCTAGTTACACCCTGCAATGACCTGCTCCTTTTCGTTGGGTTATTCTAGTAATAAAGTAAATCCGCGGCTCATAAATGCATTTTCAAGACAAAGACTAGAATCGGCGTCATGCACCATCAAGGTCACTGTGAGTTATAATGACCAAAATAACTATCTCTCATACTTCTTTTGTTGAAAAAGCCTTGAGGAACCAAGTTGTTTTAGCATTGTTCCTCTGATCAGGTTAGTATCACTCAGTCTCTCCCTCACTCACTCATCAACCCACTTGGCTACACACTCACTGACACACTCGCTCACATTTCAACCTACTAACTCACACACCCTTCAACCCGCCTACAACCCCACTCACTCTCCAACTAACACACTGGCTCCCCTGTCAGCTAACGCAATCACTCGCCGATCAACTCACTCACTAACTCAAAAACCCTTCAACCCGTCTACAAACTCGCTCTCTCATTCACTTAAAGGTCCATTCTTTTGCGCAAACATCCTGTTTCCATCTCTAAAGATCCATTTACATGTCCTTTTCACAGTGACTACACCACCAAATGCTCAAATCTGTAAAACATAAGTCGCCGCGAATAGCTGCAAAATTGCTGATGCAGTGTAAAGCAATATTTACTTACTCACTATTTCAAAATTAGAACATATTTTGTTTGCTTTATAATAATAGTCCATTTATCTAGCGCATTGCTCCATGCACAGTGCATGCTGGAAGCGCCCAAACAATGTGATTATCATTACCCCGGATAATCCAAGCTGCCTGCTAGGCGTTAGAGGGGTTATAGTCACATGACTTTATCCCACCGGGTACCCATTTTCTGCTGGGGGAACAGAGGCAGTTTTGAACAACCTCACTTGACTAAGGTGAGACCACGTCTGTCAAATGTGCTTCGTTGTGGGTCAGGACTGAAGTCCTAGAAACTCTCATGAGTCAAGTTTTACAGGCCTTTTATGTATTTTGTGTGAGTGTGAGTCTTCATACACGGCTGGATTCATCTAACAGCAGCACTGATCTGGGTGTTCTTGGGTCACATCGTACCCTGCTCACGTCAGTGCTTTATCAGACATTCCTGCATGACATCCTTGGTTCCCCACGACGTTGTAATAAGCAGTGTCTTGACATTCAGCTATCACAACAAACCTCCCGTGACTAGGCTACACCGCTGGCAAACATCCGGGGCCTCAGCCTCTCACAGCAGACGTGAATGGCGCAGGTAAACCAGACACAACAGACCACGTGACCTTTCACCTTACATGTGTGGGTGCTGCCAAGCCCCCTTGACTGCATTCACGTCATCTACTGAAGCATGAACGTGGATCACGACGACGTCCTTGGTGGAGGTCTGTTTTGCTCTTCCCCTATTGTGACTGTCTCATACGCTTCGCCTACCAGATGGCGCTGTACCAAAATACCGATGAAGGGTATTATGTAACAAAAGCATTGAGTCTTTGTAATTCAGGAACTTGTTAGCGTCAGTAGTAATGAGGATTACAGGTATATTCAGGCAATTACGTGCCACTGTAAGCCCTCCTCGTGATGTGAAGAAAGAATATTGGGTTGTCATTGTCAAGAAAATTACGATATTTTGTAGCCGTGTTTACGTGAAGGACCATCTGATGGTTTTTTGACATATTTCATAATTGATAGTTGTTTGGAATAATGCTTAGCAGTACCTTCAATTGCCCGGATGTCCTCGCACACAGGAGTCAAATGGAAGAAGCTGAGTTTCCGGTTGGTATTGTCGCCCATCACAAGCCGTCACCGTGTTCACAAGCTCAGTGGGGTATAATTTTTCTGAATATTATATCTAATATGATAATAAAAATATTATTATTATTTTACTGCTGTATACAGAGTGTATAAAACATACTAGACTACATCCACCTTAAATGAAGACTTTGCTTTGCTATCTGAATTCCGTTCCGTCAAATCGTCGGAATTCCGTGATGTCACTCATAGATTGTATCTATACAGTTACAGCAGTCGCTCATTGTTCGGTTGATACACATACTAGCAGGTGTGCCCATACTCAAGTCTATATTTGAATAACCCGTGAAGGTCCGGGTTAGAATGAACCTTCAGTAACACATGCTTGTCGTAAGAGGCGACTAACGGGATCGGGAGGTCAGGCTCGCTGGCTTGGTTGACACATGTCATCGGTTCCCAATGGCGTAGATCGATGCTCATGCTGTTGATCACTGGGTTGTCTGGTCCAGACTCGATTATTTACGGACCGCCGACATATAGCTGGAATATTGCTGAGTGCGGCGTAAAACCCAACTCACTCGCTCACTATATTTGAATAAGAATAGCCCAAGAATGTCAGTTTTTGAGAGTGAGCAATTTTATTTTATATTATTCTTGTTTTGAACGTTTCTATTTTGAGAATCTGTGATCTCAGCTTGCTAAGCTAAAAACATATTTTCCAGCATCGAAATATATTATTTTCAATGAAAATTCATGGTTTAGTCTCATTTTTATGTTTTGTCTGGCGATTCATATATTCCACACAAAATGTCCACTTTTAGCCCTGTATTTTGTCTACGTGGTATACTGACATTCATAAATGATTGGTGAACATGATCAAAATTGGAATTGCTAAATTTAGAACTCTATCCATACATGTATATCATGTATATTATAAAAGATGCCGGGGTGCGGGTGGGAGGAGTGGAAATGTTGTCCCAGCCTCACCACAATACAGGAATATAGTCTTCCTCACATATATTCGTCCCCAAAAACATTAGTATAATTAAAAAAAACATTAACAGCATATTGTAGCCTTTTAGTTATATCAGGGCTTATAAGTTTGATGTTGGTGAAGAGGTCACCACCATGTAGATCCTAGATATTTATCATCTTGTTTTAACCCACGAGTAAGGTTTGGTGTTGAATAGTTTTAAGCCATTACTGAGGCTAATCATGCTTCACCTACTCTCATCCCAAAACCATCAAACCAATTCCCTGCCCTGGAATAAATTCAAAAAGGCACAAGTCACACTCAAACCAAAATTAATGTATAATTACTAGAAGTAAACGTTTAGACAGGAACGGGGCTCCACGATGTCAAGATGATATTTTCGATTACGAAATAACCGCTGACCAGACAGATTCAAGTACAACACTGAACACTTGGCTAGACGGCAAAGTCAGCATAATTCTTCAACGAATTCCCACTGCTGCTGCTGGAGCCAGGACGCTGACTGCAACTACCTCGACTTGGACATCTCCATCTCATATACATCGGGGTTACATCGGCCGATCTGTCTCGTTGAGCATCTGCATATGGGAAGTCGATGCAAGCAGGCGCCTCGTTGATTTCCAGAAGCCGAAAATCGAAGTATTCATCTCCAGTAATCGTGGCCTTGTCTCGTCAACAGTCAACAGCACAGTCTACAGCAAGCAACATCGACAACGTCGGGGACCACGCGAACGATGTACACTACTGTGTTTCATTGAATCGTATTTTTGTATCTCCCTGAATACTATTCCGGCAAAATGCGCTCCTTTTGTGATTGGATGTGGTTTGGGCTTGAATTTTCCCAAATGTGTGTAATGTATAGTAATGACTGAATGTTGTTTTACGTCACCAATAGTATTCCAGCTTCATCACTGCGGCCACCAAAGAAGGACGGGGTTGAATATAAGTGTTCTCATCGGAACGCTGATAACCTACCTTGGGTCAAAACTCGTATTTTCATACTTTTAAATTTAATTTACCCTCAGTTCTGACAAACTTGGTTATTTTGAATATGAATTCAACGTATGTGCGAGATTGAACTATATATAATGTCATCGTATCCATGGCGTGTATTGTAGCACAGGCCATGGAAAACCAGTCGGAATTCCATTATCTACTGACCACCGTGAAATAGCTGTAATACTGCTGATCACAGACTGAAGTGATATAGCTGTAATATTGCTGATCACAGACTGAAGTGATATAGCTGTAATATTCATGATCACAGACTGAAGTGATATAGCTGTAATACTGCTGATCACAGACTGAAGTGATATAGCTGTAATATTGATGATCACAGACTAAAGTGATATAGCTGTAATATTGCTGATCACAGACTGAAGTGATATAGCTGTCATACTGCTGATCACAGACTGAAGTGATATAGCTGTAATATTGCTGATCACAGACTAAAGTGATATAGGTGTAATACTGCTGATCACAAACTGAAGTTATATAGCTGTAATATTGATATCACAGACTGAAGTGATATAGCTGTAATATTGATGATCACAGACTGAAGTGATATTGCTGTAATATTGATGATCACAGATTGAAGTGATATAGCTGTAATACTACTGATCGGAGACTGAAGTGATATAGCTGTAATATTGATGATCACAGACTAAAGTGATATAGCTGTAATGTTGATGATCACAGACTAAAGTGACATAGCTGTAATACTACTGATCGTAGACTGAAGTGATATAGCTGTAATATTGATGATCACAGACTAAAGTGATGTAGCTGTAATATTGCTGATCACAGACTTAAGTGATATAGCTGTAATACGGCTGATCACAGACTGAAGTGATATAGCTGTAATATTGATGATCACAGACTAAAGTGATATAGCTGTAATATTGCTGATCACAGACCTCAATAATAACGCTGTAATACTGCTGATCACAGACTAATGTGATAAAGCTGTAATACTGCTGATCATGAACCTCAATAATATAGCTGTAATGCTGCTGATCACTGACTAAAGTGATATAGCTGTAATACTACTGATCACAGACTGAAGTGATATAGCTGTAATATTGATGATCACAGACTAAAGTGATATAGCTGTAATACTGCTGATCACAGACTGAAGTGATATAGCTGTAATATTGGTGATCACAGACTTAAGTGATATACAAAAATGTAGCTGTAATATTGCTGATCACAGACTGAAGTGATATAGCTGTAATATTGATGATCACAGATTGAAGTGATATAGCTGTAATATTGATGATCACAGACTGAAGTGATATAGCTGTAATATTGATGATCACAGACTAAAGTGATATAGCTGTAATATTGATGATCACAGACTAAAGTGATATAGCTGTAATATTGCTGATCACAGACTGAAGTGATATAGCTGTAATATTGATGATCACAGATTGAAGTGATATAGCTGTAATATTGATGATCACAGACTGAAGTGATATAGCTGTAATATTGATGATCACAGACTAAAGTGATATAGCTGTAATATTGATGATCACAGACTAAAGTGATATAGCTGTAATATTGATGATCACAGACTAAAGTGATATAGGTGTAATACTGCTGATCACAGACTGAAGTGATATAGGTGTAATATTGATGATCACAGACTAAAGTGATGTAGCTGTAATATTGATGATCACAGACTGAAGTGATATAGCTGTAATATTGATGATCACAGATTGAAGTGATATAGCTGTAATATTGATGATCACAGACTGAAGTGATATAGCTGTAATATTGCTGATCACAGACTAAAGTGATATAGCTGTAATATTGGTGATCACAGACTAAAGTGATATAGCTGTAATATTGATGATCACAGACTTAAGTGATATAGCTGTAATATTGCTGATCACAGACTGAAGTGATATAGCTGTAATATTGATGATCACAGACTAAAGTGCTATAGCTGTAATATTGCTGATCACAGACTTAAGTGATATAGCTGTAATATTGATGATCACAGACTAAAGTGATATAGGTGTAATACTGCTGATCACAGACTGAAGTGATATAGCTGTAATATTGATGATCACAGATTGAAGTGATGTAGCTGTAATATTGATGATCACAGACTGAAGTGATATAGCTGTAATATTGATGATCACAGACTAAAGTGATATAGCTGTAATATTGATGATCACAGACTAAAGTGATATAGCTGTAATATTGATGATCACAGACTAAAGTGATATAGGTGTAATACTGCTGATCACAGACTGAAGTGATATAGGTGTAATATTGATGATCACAGACTGAAGTGATGTAGCTGTAATGTTGATGATCACAGACTGAAGTGATATAGCTGTAATATTGCTGATCACAGACTGAAGTGATATAGCTGTAATACTGCTGATCGTAGACTGAAGTGATATAGCTGTAATACTGCTGATCACAAACTGAAGTGATATATATGTAATATTGCTGATCACAGACTGAAGTGATATAGCTGTAATACTGCTGATCACAGACTGAAGTGATATAGCTGTAATATTGATGATCACAGATTGAAGTGATATAGCAGTAATATTGCTGATCACAGATTGAAGTGATATAGCTGTAATATTGATGATCACAGACTCAAGTGATATAGCAGTAATATTGATGATCACAGACTGAAGTGATATAGCAGTAATATTGATGATCACAGACTAAAGTGATATAGCTGTAATATTGATGATCACAGATTGAAGTGATATAGCTGTAACATTGATGATACCAGACTGAAGTGATGTAGCTGTAATATTGGTGATCACAGACTGAAGTGATATAGCTGTAATATTGATGATCACAGACTAAAGTGATATAGCTGTAATATTGATGATCACAGACTGAAGTGATATAGCTGTAATATTGATGATCACAGACTTAAGTGATATAGTTGTAATATTGATGATCACAGACTGAAGTGATATAGCTGTAATATTGATGATCAAAGACTGAAGTGATATTGCTGTAATATTGATGATCACAGACTGAAGTGATATAGCTGTAATATTGATGATCACAGACTGAAGTGATATAGCTGTAATGTTGATGATCACAGACTGCAATAATAACGCTGTAATATTGATGATCACAGACTGAAGTGATATAGCTGTAATATTGATGATCACAGACTGAAGTGATATAGCTGTAATATTGATGATTGCAGAATGCAATGATATTGCTGTAATATTGATGATCACAGACTGAAGTGATATAGCTGTAATATTGATAAATGCAGAATGCAATGATATAGCTGTAATATTTATGATTACAGACTGGAGTGATGTATAGATATTATTACACAAGCAAGTGTACCATACGACTTATAGGAAACGAGAGCTCAGGCAGTGCATAATTTGCACCAGTTCGTTTTATGCCCTATTGCACATTTGCGAGTGTAATAATTTCTTTATTGTCCATTTTATTTGTGCAGTAAAACACGGTAAGCAAGTGTGACGGCCCTCTTCATTGACGTCACATTCAATTGTTTAAATATAGCTGATATGTTTAACGACGTCACAGACGACGGAATGCAGAAACAATGGTTGCTAGGCAAAAGTTCAATTTGCACATGTGGGTAATAAAACTGTAATATTGATGATTGCAGACTGCAGTGATAAAAGTGTAAACTTGATGACTAAATATAGATGTGATATTACTTAATACTGAGTAAAATAACTAATGGCTCACTCACAATAACAAGAACTGTTGAGGCACATACCTCTAAATGCGAGTTTCCGTTAAGGAGGCATAAAGAAACATAAAGAAACTACAGCAATTCAGCGTATTCTATAAATCTTTTCTCCCAACGATCTCGTCAAGAAGGTGTCTCTCGCCGATAACAAGTCTCATCAATAGGTAGCGACATTTTTCTAATTGACGACACCGGTTGCACCCAACTATTACAATAAAATGGTTATATAACATGATGTAGATTCCTATCTACATACACATCAATTGCATCGCTGGTTGTAAGCAATAGCTTATGGAACTTCTTGTCTCCCAAGCTGTAAATTTCCCCCCGATGACGTGCGCGTTCTCTCAAACCATGCCACAGATCCCAAAAAATCAGCTTCCTCGTGTCATTTACGATTAATTATTACCCATCGAGGCACAGGTGCAGGTCTGCCGCAGCAAATATCGGCGGCATCGAATAAAAGGCACATCAAAAGGAAACCTTAGCGCACCAAATGGCGACCCAGATATCGTATAAATCACAAGAGTATTGAAGAAATTTAATTTGCCCTGATCGGCAGTTGGCATGACTAAACGTGGATTGGTCTTCGGCGTGAGAACCATCATCCCCAATACTGTTAGTCTTCCTTGAAGACTGGAAGACTAACCTGCGTGGAGATGAACCGGAAGACTGGAATGTGGGAATACTCATTAACCCCTCCATCTCTGGTTCAGTCCTCTGGACATGTTCTGCTTATGTTGGTCGACACCACGTTCACCAATATTCCAGTGGCATTTAGACAATCGAATCAGGATCAGACCAACGATTTATATTGTCTGCAACATCTCACGTCATCGGGCCAGACACGCGATCAACCAAGTCAACGAGCTGGTCCTAATCTTTTTTGTCCTGTCTCACAAAAGGCTACGAATGCTGGACACCTACTCTACCAATTCCCTCTTTCATAAAGGCATTGGTTGCTGGACACCAACTCTACCAAACCCCTCTCTCATAAAGGCAATGGTTGCTGGACATCAACTCTACCAAACCCCTCTCTCACAAAAGGCTACGGTTGCTGGACACCAACTCTACCAAACCCCTCTCTCACAAAAGGCTACGGTTGCTGGACATCAACTCTACCAAACCCCTCTCTCACAAAAGGCTACGGTTGCTGGACACCAACTCTACCAAACCCCTCTCTCATAAAGGCAATGGTTGCTGGACATCAACTCTACCAAACCCCTCTCTCACAAAAGGCTACGGTTGGTGGACACCAACTCTACCAAACCTCTCTCTCATAAAAGCAATGGTTGCTGGACATCAACTCTACCAAACCCATCTCTCACAAAAGGCTACGGCTGCTGGACACCAACTCTACCAAACCCCTCTCTCATAAAGGCAATGGTTGCTGGACATCAACTCTACCAAACCCCTCTCTCACAAAAGGCAACGGTTGCTGGACACCAACCCTACCAAACCCCTCTCTCACAAAAGGCAACGGTTGCTGGACACCAACTCTACCAAACCCCTCTCTCACAAAAGGCAACGGTTGCTGGACACCAACTCTACCCAACCCCTCTCTCACAAAAAGCAACGGTTGCTTGACATCAACTCTACCAAACCCCTCTCTCATAAAGGCAGTGGTTGCTGGACACCAACTCTACCAAACCCCTCTCTCACAAAATGCAACGGTTGCTTGACATCAACTCTACCAAACCCCTCTCTCACAAAATGAAACGGTTGCTGGACATCAACTCTACCAAACCCCTCTCTCACAAAATGCAACGGTTGCTTGACATCCACTCTACCAAACCCCTCTCTCACAAATTGCAACTGTTGCTGAACACCAACTCTACCAAACCCCTCTCTCACAAAATGCAACGGTTGCTGAACATCAACTCTACCCAACCACTCTCTCACAAATTGCAACGGTTGCTGAACACCAACTCTACCAAACCCCTCTCTCACAAAAGGCAACGGTTGCTGGACACCAACTCTACCCAACCCCTCTCTCACAAAAGGCAACGGTTGCTGGACATCAACTCTACCAAACCCCTCTCTCACAAAAGGCTACGGTTGCTGGACACCAACTCTACCAAACCCCTCTCTCATAAAGGCAATGGTTGCTGGACATCAACTCTACCAAACCCCTCTCTCACAAAAGGCTACGGTTGCTGGACACCAACTCTACCCAACCCCTCTCTCACAAAAAGCAACGGTTGCTTGACATCAACTCTGCCAAACCCCTCTCTCAAAAAAAGCAACGGTTGCTGGACACCAACTCTACCAAACCCCTCTCTCAAAAAAAGCAACGGTTGCTGGACACCAACTCTACCAAAACCCTCTCTCACAAAATGCAACGGTTGCTGGACATCAACTCTACCAAAACCCTCTCTCACAAAATGCAACGGTTCCTGGACACCAACCCTACCAAACCCGTCTCTCACAAAATGCAACGGTTGCTGGACATTAACTCTACCCAACCCCTCTCTCACAAATTGCAACGGTTGCTGAACACCAACTCTACCAAACCCCTCTCTCACAAAAAGCAACGGTTGCTGGACACCAACTCTACCAAACCCCTCTCTCACAAAAGGCAACGGTTGCTGAACACCAACTCTACCAAACCCCTCTCTCACAAAATGCAACGGTTGCTGGACACCAACTCTACTAAACTTCTCTCTCACAAAAGGCAACGGTTGCAGGACACCAACTCTACCAAACCCCTCTCTCACAAAAGGCAACGGTTGCTTGACATCAACTCTATCAAATTTCTCTCCCACTTAAGGCAACGTTGCTGGACACCAACTCTACCAAACTTCTCTCTCACAAAAGGCAACGGTTGGTGGACACCAACTCTACCAAACTTCTCTCTCACAAAAGGCAACAGTTGCTGGACATCAGCTCTACCAAACCCCTCTCTTGCAAAAGGCGCGGGAGAGAGCTCCTTGGACGACTGAACCACTTGTGTCTCAGAAAACAGCCTTGGCCAGACGGACGGTTTGATATTGTGGACAACGTCTCATACCATCGAGCCACACTGACACGCTATCAATAAAGTCTGACCACCCGATCCACGGTCACACCTAGCTCTTACATCAAGGAACGGGTGAGTGAGTTTAGTTTTACGCCACACTCAGCAATATTCCAGCTATATTGCGACGGCCTGTAAATAATCGATTCTGAACCAGACAATCCTGTAATCAACAGCATGAGCATCGCTCAACGCAACTGGGATACGATGACATGTGTCAACCAAGTCAGCGAACCCCTGACCACCCGATCCCGTTAGTCGCCTCTTACAAACATGGGCTACTGGAGACCAATTCTAACCCGGATATCCACGGGTCTACATATGATACGGGATACAGTAATCGTCCTCATTTATTGAATCGGTGAATTTGAAATGTGCCGCATGTTTTATCATTCCAAACATAACCCGGATCATGTAGGAACGACTACTGGGAACCAGTCAACTTACTATGTACAGGGTTAACGTGGTATCTTCGTTGTGATTATGTAGCAGGGCGTTCAGTCCCTTACCTTGTCAGCTTGCTGACGGGGTTTACCTATTTGGTCATCTTAGAAGGTTCGTGGTTCGAATCCCAGCACGGGACTCATACATTTTTGGGTCGCTACAATTATGAGCAGTTGTATTTGAACATGTTCACAGGTGAATACAAACATTCGAACAAGGTGTGGACAACGAAATATGTGTATAAATGGACAAAGCTCATTAATTCGAATCCCCCGGAATCCTTAATATCAAGGTGTGTTATGTTCGAGACAAGCGAATACAGAGACCTGACACAGATTTACTTTTAAGTGATAGCATTTAATTTATTTTATTTTTGATAGTTACTCTCATGTTACTCGCCGACTAAACCGGACTACATTTCGTCAAAACAAATTTTACTGATGATAATGGTAAAGATTCTACCGGAACAAGGGATTCGGTCTGCTGGCTTCTTAAAGGGGTTTAGCTGTTCATCAAACTCGTCCCATCTGTGTATATAAACAAAATAATTGCAAAGTAAAGATACCTTTCATGCCATGCCCGTTTACTTCGCGGATAATCGATAACCATGATATCTGACTGGAAGTATCGTCAAGATGCCATTCCTGTGATTGTTCAATAGAAATTCTTTAATTTTGCTGGTTCCATTCACGGAGGCTCATATATGTGATAGAGGTTCACTCCAATCACTCGATGGCATTAGGGCTAAAATAGAAAAATGGGGAAAACATCTAAAAAAGGATGGCTGAGTGTCTGAAAAGGTGTTTCGTGGTTCTAATCAGTATTACATCAAGATCACAGCGTTGGTTCACCGA
Source organism: Haliotis rubra (assembly GCF_003918875.1). Taxonomy (NCBI): domain Eukaryota; kingdom Metazoa; phylum Mollusca; class Gastropoda; order Lepetellida; family Haliotidae; genus Haliotis; species Haliotis rubra. The sequence continues at coordinate 25,818 of NW_025767222.1, forward strand.
AATTGGGCTTCACAAATTAAACCCATGTGAGTATTGGAACCACAGACGCTCGGCGTGCCGATCGATCAAGCCAACGCCCCCAAAGCGTGGACCCAAAATATCAGAAAGACGTTTTGTAACAAACGTGGCTAAATATCGCTGTTTTAACCACACAACCCGTGTTGACAAGATAAGATGGGACTCGTTTCTCTGTTAACAACATTATAATGGAAAAAAATAAAGAAGCCTTAACAAACCATTGATCTGAAAGACAGTTCGTGGTCCAATCATTAGTTTTATAATGAACGAAATACAGACTCGAACACGTCACAATTTAATTCTGGACTCACAAAAGTCCAGAAACTCTCCGCCCTGTGGCCGCTTTCTGACAAAGGATCTGACAAAATTAAATATGCAGTTGTCATGAATATATGCTAAGGATGAAAAAATGAAAAAAAATTTTTTCGAAAACTCAAAATTTAAACTACCTCGCCCATGGGCCGGCCCATGGGCGAACAGTGGCCCATGGGCCGGCCCATGGGCGAGAATGTTTAATTTCGCTCAGACTTCATGTTTTGGAGGTTGAAAATGAATGAAAGCATGTTTAGAAGTATCACCACACAAAAATTAACTCATTGTGACTTAATTCGGCTAATTTAGACCGATATTTAAATATCTCGCCCATGGGCGAAAGAAAGTTTGGCCCATGGGCGAGATTTTCTATGTTTGCTCAAAATCATGGGTTTTTTCAAGTTTGAAGGTTGTAAATGAATGAAAGCATGTTTAGAAGTATCACCACACAAAATTTAACTCATTGTGACTTAATTCGGCTAATTTAGACTGATATTAAAATTTCTCGCCCATGGGCGAAAGAAAGTTTGGCCCATGGGCGAGATTTTCTATGTTTGCTCAAAATCATGGGTTTTTCAAGTTTGAAGGTTGTAAATGAATGAAAGCACGTTTATAAGTATCACCACACAAAATTTAACTCATTGTGACTTAATTCGACTAATTTAGACCGATATTAAAAGATCTCGCCCATGGGCGAGAAAACATTTGGCCCATGGGCGAGATTTTCTACTTTTGCTCAAAATCATGCTTTTTTCAAGTTTGAAGGTTGAAAATGAATGAAAGCACGTTTATAAGTATCACCACACAAAATTTAACTCATTGTGACTTAATTCGACTAATTTAGACCGATATTAAAATATCTCGCCCATGGGCGAAAGAAAGTTTGGCCCATGGGCGAGATTTTCTATGTTTGCTCAAAATCATGCTTTTTTCAAGTTTGAAGGTTGTAAATGAATGAAATTATGTTTAGAAGTATCACCACACAAAATTTAACTCATTGTGACTTAATTCGGCTAATTTAGACCGATATTAAAATTTCTAGCCCATGGGCGAAACAAAGTTTGGCCCATGGGCGAGATTTTCTACTTTTGCTCAAAATCATGCTTTTTCAAGTTTAAAGGTTGTAAATGAATGAAAGCACGTTTATAAGTATCGCCACACAAAATTTAACTCATTGTGACTTAATTCGGCTAATTTAGACCGATATTAAAATATCTCGCCCATGGGCGAGAAAACATTTGGCCCATGGGCGAGATTTCCTACTTTTGCTCAAAATCATGCTTTTTTCAAGTTTGAAGGTTGTAAATGAATGAAAGCATGTTTAGAAGTATCACCACACAAAATTTAACTCATTGTGACTTAATTCGGCTAATTTAGACCGATATTAAAATATCTCGCCCATGGGCGAGAAAACATTAGGCCCATGGGCGAGATTTTCTACTTTTGCTCAAAATCATGCTTTTTTCAAGTTTGAAGGTTGAAAATGAATGAAAGCACGTTTATAAGTATCACCACACAAAATTTAACTCATTGTGACTTAATTCGACTAATTTAGACCGATATTAAAATATCTCGCCCATGGGCGAAAGAAAGTTTGGCCCATGGGCGAGATTTTCTACTTTTGCTCAAAATCATGCTTTTTTCAAGTTTGAAGGTTGAAAATGAATGAAAGCACGTTTATAAGTATCACCACACAAAATTTAACTCATTGTGACTTAATTCGACTAATTTAGACCGATATTAAAATATCTCGCCCATGGGCGAAAGAAAGTTTGGCCCATGGGCGAGATTTTCTTTGTTTGCTCAAAATCATGCTTTTTTCAAGTTTGAAGGTTGTAAATGAATGAAAGCACGTTTATAAGTATCGCCACACAAAATTTAACTCATTGTGACTTAATTCGGCTAATTTAGACCGATATTAAAATATCTCGCCCATGGGCGAGAAAACATTTGGCCCATGGGCGAGATTTCCTACTTTTGCTCAAAATCATGCTTTTTTCAAGTTTGAAGGTTGTAAATGAATGAAAGCATGTTTAGAAGTATCACCACACAAAATTTAACTCATTGTGACTTAATTCGGCTAATTTAGACCGATATTAAAATATCTCGCCCATGGGCGAGAAAAACATTTGGCCCATGGGCGAGATTTTCTACTTTTGCTCAAAATCATGCTTTTTTCAAGTTTGAAGGTTGTAAATGAATGAAAGCATGTTTAGAAGTATCACCACACAAAATTTAACTCATTGTGACTTAATTCGACTAATTTAGACCGATATTAAAATATCTCGCCCATGGGCGAAAGAAAGTTTGGCCCATGGGCGAGATTTACTACCTCTGCTCAAAATTCATGTTTTTTTCAAGTGCGAAGAAGGCAAATTAATGAAAACACGTTTATAAGTATCGTGACACAGTTTTCAACCCATTGTGACTTAAATTCAGCTAATATAGAGTGATATATCAAAAATTTTGCCCATGGGCAAGATTTTCTACCTTTGCTCAAAATCATGGGTTTTGTCAAGTTTAAAGGTTGTAAATGAATGAAACTATGTGACTTATTTCGGCTAATTTAGAGCGATGTAGAAAATACCACGCCTATGTTCGAAAAAGTCGACTATGGGCAAAACCGTTTCACGCACTTCTGAGCAAAATTTGGCTTTCAAATTTGTGGCTTGTGAAAAACATATCAACGTGAGTCTGTAACTATCATGACACTTGCCAAAATTCTGTCTAGGTTTTATGGTAACGAATTACTTCATGTTGTACTTACCGTGAATTTTCATTGGAAAAAAATATATAATAAATCATTGAGGATGATCATGATTTATTAATGAAACAAGTGTCACGAACACATAAACACACATTGGAGATCACTTTATGTCTGAGGGCATTTGACATGTCCGGAATTGAAATATACAAGAACTAAATGGAAGGCGATATCGTGATAAACTATATACTTAGGAACAGGCATAAAAACTAGAATGATATAGATGTCAATGTATGTTCACAAGAACTACTAAGAACATACTAGTATGTGCCTTTTTCACAATAGGTCAAAGTAAGTGAATAGGTTTAATCTGTAATCACAGAGGATCACTTCAATCAATTATATACAAACACATGTATAAATATAGATATATACACACAAATATCAATCATCTTTATTTACACAGTAATCTTTCATGCCAACAAAATACCTTAGGATAACGTTACAAAAGCTCGAAATAAAAGATTACCTCTGTACATATCTTAGTAACTAAGACTTTCCTAGATGAGCAAGAATATATTACAAACGAATTTCGCATGACAAAGAAAGCTTATACACATAAAATATCTTGCAAAAGATCGAAATGATGATCAATGTGCATATCTTGTTAACCAAGGTTTCCATTGCCTCATTAAAGTTTACAGTAACTGTGATATATGTTATAATTAGTATCTTCGTTCAGTAAGTGTCATATTTTCATACGTTCATATTCATCTTTTATGTCATATATACTTTTTTCATATTTTAGTGTTAATCAAATATGTTATATGAATTTCCCTTAGGATAATAAAATCTTATCTTATCCTATGTTATCCTATCTCTTATAGAGTTTTTCTCCAGCACTTCGAGTGTTCCCCAGTTTCTGCGCTTGTAAGAAAAAGAGGATCACATGGTAACAATGGCGTCTACAGTTGAATTGATTAATATCTCGTTTTACTGGCACCAGTACCGACTCCTAATATATCTGGCTATGTTATTAACCCAACGAGCATTTGGGATTTGCCGAGGTTTTCTTATTGACAATTTCAGTTAGCTATTGCTGTGTGGTACGTACATCTTGCACATGATCATTGATAATGAACATTCGTCATACTTATTTCTTCAATGAATGAAGAATTTATTGAAACTTGTCATTAAAATCATATGCCATGTTATATTTGCACAAGTCCTTACGGAAGCCTAATGCTTTTGAAAATCGAACACAGTGGCTACATTAATCAGAGCAAGGATCCTTGCTACTTGGGAAGGCATATATATACACACACACACACAAAGATCAATATTTTTACACAATAATTTTACATGCCCCAAATGCACATAGGATAACCTTAAAAAAGCTCGAAATAAAAGATTATCCATGTACATATCTTAGTAACTAAGGTGTTCAACGGCTTTCCCAGATGACAAGAATATATATACAGGCTAATTTCGCATGACAAAAAAAACTCATACACATAAAATATCTTGCGAAAGATCGAAATTCAAGATGATCCATGTGCATGTCTTGTTAACCAAGGTTTCCATTGCCTCATTAAAGTTTACAGTAACTGTGATGTCTACATTAACGGGGCCTACTGTTTAATTGTTTACAGGCTGCCGACACCATGAATGGCATGTTGTTTTACACTCTTTCACTTCACATGAATTTGACAGTGATTACCAAATGTTAAATTAATAGTTATGATACACAATCTTGTCAGCTACTTGGGAAGGCATATATATACACACACACACACACACACAAAGATCAATATTTTTACACAGTAATTTTACATGCCCCAAATGCACATAGGATAACCTTACAAAAGCTCGAAATAAAAGATTATCCATGTACATATCTTAGTAACTAAGGTGTTCAACGGCTTTCCCAGATGAAAAGAATATATGACAGGCTAATTTCGCATGACAAAAAAACCCTCATACACATAAAATATCTTGCGAAAGATCGAAATTCAAGATGATCCATGTGCATGTCTTGTTAACCAAGGTTTCCATTGCCTCATTAAAGTTTACAGTAACTGTGATGTCTACATTAACGGGGCCTACTGTTGAATTGTTTACAGGCTGCCGACACCATGAATGGCATGTTGTTTTACACTCTTTCACTTCACATGAATTTGACAGTGATTATCAAATGTTAAATTAATAGTCATGATACACAATCTTGTCAGCTACTTGGGAAGGCATATATATTTTTACACAGTAATTTTACATGCCCAAAAACACATGGCAAAAATACACATAGGATAACCTAGATAAGGTGTTCAGTGGCTTTCCTAGATGGGCAAGAATATATTACAGAATAATGTTACATCATGACAAAGAAAACGTATGCAACAAGTCCAAAGACATCCAAAATCTATATACACCGTATTTTCATGTGCAAACAAAATCAGTCAACAGACCTATTGCACACAGGGATCCATGTGAAGTTGAAAGCTTTGAAGGGCTCTTTAGTTGAGGTATTCTTGAATCCAGCTATTGTGTCCTCCTCTTCCTTTGGACAGACACCTGAAACATTCAAGAACAAAATCACTATAGACATCTGTCAGGAAGAATTTGAACAAGATCCTGCATATAAGTCGGAAGCAATATTTCTAATAATCCGAAATTGGAGCAGAGGTTGTTTTTCTTGAATCCTTGTGCAACTGTTCAGAATTCAAAGAAGCAACATTTGTTTTGCTGTGGCTGGGAATATGCCGAATATGCATTATGTCTATATTCTATTCCCTGATTCTCTACTGAACAAATGAATCGAATCATTTTCACATCATACTTGTTCAAATGAAGCTCATGTGTTCAATAGGGCAATCACATTGGCTTAATGTCAAGATGACTCACAAAAATACATGTTAGGAATAAAACTATGAGTCTAGATTATGTTGCATTATACATAAAAGTATGTATTCACGAACCTGGGACTTCCTGGATATTTTTCGGTGACTTTTCTGGAGAGCTGCCAACAAATTTTCTGGTAATCTCCTTTCTTCCGTTGGAGCAGCATTGAAGTTTTCAAAGTCCTTAAAATCTACTTCAGGATCAACTGTTGTGGACAGTGACTGTAGGTAGCGTCCCCAGTCATCTATTTCCGAAGGTTTAAGGCGAGCCGATTCTTTCCATTTGGGAAGATCTCTGTACATGGATCTTGTAATATCCTCGATGGTTGTACAGAGTGGCCTTACAACAGACAGATGTGGGTTCATACCTGTCAAGTTCATCGGGATTTCACGGTACATTTCATCTGGTAGAGGCCAGTCTTTGTAGGCCAAAGTAAGCTGGCTGCCTTTCATGTATATCTTGAAAATATGGGGAATAGAATGTCCTCTCAATGCATCGCAGCCGGAAAACATGGCTCTGAAATCCCAGACAGATCGTAGCAGTTCTGAATGGGAGTTCTCAGGTCTATATGCAGCTTTCAAAACTTCCAACAACTTGCCAACAGTTGGAGCGGACTTGTGGTGGAGGGCTTGGGAGAATTTTGAAAACATCTGGTCTATATCTTCGTGTGTATGACCAACCATTAGGAAGTTCAGCTTTACCTTAAAGGAATAATAATTCATTTTAACAATAACAGAATCTCTTAAATGCATTATCCGTTAAATAAGATTCATTAAAGCTATTACATATTACTTCACTGCAATTATTATGTCTTACCTTCTTGATCATTTTAGCTGCACGAGATACCCGAGGAAATATAGCATTGTCACGTTCTTGTTGTCTTTAGGGCTGTTGTCCCTTGTATGTACAACACTTCTGGAAGCCCACCTCCTTTACTCTATAGGAAAGAATGTGTCATTTAATTTTACATCATGTGAGTGATAACTAGAATGAAACCATGATATCAAATGCTGAAGCCATGGCTTGCTTAATCATGAAAGATTATTTAAGAATGTGTAACGCTGTTCGGGTTGGACACAAGGTCTGTCTTGTGTGTAGGTATTCAATTTATCACCCTTCGTTGATTGCTCGATTTGTTCGTTTAAATTATGAACAGATGGTGTAACGTATTGAATGATGTAAAGAATGATCAGAATGGTTTACTTTTGATTGATGACATATTTGTTTGCATTGATGAATATTCAATTATGCGTATGCTCATATACAAATGTACATCATTCTTAGCTAATATATACCAAACATAATATTTCCCACACCTGTGCTATCCTCTGGAGAACTGTAAGAAGAACTGTACAGGTCACGTTACAGTCTCCAGGCAGTGCAGAGTTCCACACATATGCATAGGACTTCTCATTACCATGATCCAGAACGCCTGTCACATGATGTTTCATTCGTGTTAGACCAACGTCAGCCTGTGGGTGAAATATGGATTTGTAGATAGTATTCAATACTGCTTTTATACCGTCTTCGTTTGTCAAATTGAATATAGTAAACAAAACGCTCATAAAAGTTATGCATATGTTTCAACCTAATAACTCCATTCTGAATTGGAAAGTGTACAGAATTTAAAGATCTAATTCACATCAAGTATTTTGCTCCAATCCAAAGCGTCATAAACCTTACATACGTTGAACAAAACTATTTCTACTGTTAGGATCGTTTGATAGTGTCTATGTGCCTACATAGTATATCTTAACATAAACAACATCACGTATAACAAATAACAAATGGCACACAATTGTGAGAGGCCATTTGTGGACTAAGGGGCTGGTGATGAAGCCAATACACAAGGGTGCATAAGCCAATAAACAACAAGCTGATAGGGTCTATGGTTTGATTAGTTCTTCATAGACCATTGGTATGTAGTACCCTGGGTCTTTGTTGATCAAAGGTTTATGGCGGCGGATTTCGATGGCTTCCTAACCATTTCTTTTTGTGAAGTCCTGATTCTTGGTTAAGAGGATTTCCTATTTGTCAAACTGGTTCGTAATTAGGAGATGCCAGTTGGGGACTAAGAACAACAAATGGGACTTGTAATGATAATGAAGCCAATAAACAAGAGGGAATAAGTTGTAACAAAGTTTTTTTTGGTTTTGTGAAGTCCTGATTGTTGGTGGAGAGGATTTCGAATTTGTTAAACTTGATTTGATGGGTATGGAATTTCTGTTGATGATCTGAGAGGGCTTATTTGCTGTCAGCTTTGGCAGTTGAGATTGTGTGTACAAAATGGTATCCAGGTTATAACCTGTAGAGTAAAAATACATATTAAGTCTTTTCTGAGTATAGTTACCGCAAGTAAGAAAATAGTGTAGGACGTTTTCATATCCACAAGAGCAACATGTACTGTCTATTAAATGCCTGATTTACTTATCAGCGTTTAGGTCGTCACTTCATCCGAGCCTGAGGCGGCAGTGAACGATTTGGCAAAAACGAGTGCCATAATTCAGGTCATTTTCGGTCTTTGTAATTATTTTTTTTTTAAATTCTGTGAGACTTCATGACTCTTTGGAACTTGGTAGGGCTTTCCACAAATTTGTCGGGTGAAAAGGATTTGGCATAAGAGGCAGATGTCCTTTTATGTACTTTGTATTTCTTTGTAGCTTCTAGTTCCGGAGACAGAGTTTGGGATCAGGTCACAAAGATATTTTGGGAATTGGTTATTGTACATCTTGAAGAAAAAGATGGCAATACCTTCTATATTTCTTGTAAAGTGGGACTCTTTAATGCAACTATTACCATCATATGGTGAAGGAAATATAGGATATCACGCCTCATTTACCTTGGATTGTCTTGGGAATGCTGGCAGGCTTGACTTTTGTTGATCCATGTTGTCAATTATGATAGAAGAATATTTCTCAGGGTTCTCTCGGGCTTTGGAGATGTGCCGGTAGTATTTTTCTCTTGAAAGGCTAAAATACAGTTTTGAATAATGAGTACTTCTTATTGATAACCTTGAAATCCATATTTCTTACAAACATAAAGACACACACACACATGCATACACACACTAGCGATATCTTTCAACACAGAAGAAGAAATATAGTTTATATCATACAATAGAGTGTCACATACTGCATTTCATTTAAAAGGTCATTACATTATTACAGGGATTTAAAAGCAGCATTCGGCCAAATGGCCTATGAGACACATGTAGAATCACAGTTGTATAAAAACACTGGTAATAAAATCACACCCACACATAAACACACGCAACCCCAAACATGTACACAAACACAAACGCACACACACAAACGCGCGCAAGCCTACACGCGAGCGCGCGCACACACACATTCACTTTCTCACAATAAAAAGTATAAATTATATAAATAGAAAACATTTTGATGAGTGAATGCTGTCATTGATATTAGAATAGATTACACTATTACACAGATATTAAGAGAATCTATCCTATTTTATGCTGTGAGTTAAAGTTCTAAAATTAATCTTCGCCTCGACATTGTTTAGGCGATATATTATACCTTTGTAAACATACCTTTGTAAATTGAGGTGTGCCTTTAATCCCTCTTTCAACTCTTTCTGTTCTTCTTTTGATGGCTTGCATAGCATTGCATTCTGGTAGTCCAGACAGTCTTTGCACTGTGTGAAGTCTTTACACTGCGGGGATGATAACGTATATGATCAAAATATATTATACAGATTTAACTTCACCTATATTTACAGCTATATCTTTTGTTCATAAAATCTGTATCATTTTCTGTGTCAGCGATGTTAGTAAACAGTTTAAGGAGCTTCCCTTTTCATGGTGGCACTGAAATGAAATATCAACAAACATTAACTACCTTTGGTATTGTCACGTGGTTAAAGTGTTCGGACCACATTTGTAGAAATCTGTTGTATTTCAAATAAATTGATCCATTCATGCTGAATTCTTCTTGGTATTCTTGCCAGATCGCCCTCTTCGTTAGTGTTGAAGGCAGCTGAATTTGTACCCTGTGTGGCATTGGGTCTCCAAATCTGTGAACAAATAACGGCCATGTCAGGTTCTTCGTCGACTTTTAACGCAACTAGAGTAACACGACAGCACACTTTCCCCTATCCCGATTATTCCCCATTACGATTGACAAAAACCTTTAACACATTCCGAATCACATTTAATCTGGTTCAGCTAGCACCTTCGTTCACAATCAAAACAACCTGGGATACCACTAGTACTTGACTGCTGAATACCACATCCATTACAGTTGAGATCGCGTAACACTAAAATGCCTAACGCTTGGAGAACATATATAATTCCGCCTAACAAATACCAGAAATGGACATGTTAACATCCCAATATTTATATAAATTGAATAGATATGTTATGCACTAAATATTACAGGACGAGTGGGTTTTGTGATATTTTACTACCAAATGAGATCCGATCTGATAAAGTCAACAAAGCACTTCCAATCAATCGTTCAAATATTCACTGCCTTGAGGCCAAAGTTACCTTCTGGTAAAACGGGTTAGCCAGAGCTTTGCTGCTAAAAACCGTTTTGTGTCGTAGCATAAATCTTTTCGATGATCTGGACTGGCTGTGGCGAGGCCTTTCCTGACATCTGACAGTGCGCTGTAATACCTAAGGGAAACGTATAACATGGTGTATACAGTACACTTGCAGACCAAAGGGTTACCCCTAAAAGGGACCTAAAAGGAACATACTATATAGTCCTAACCTTATAAATGTGAACAAGCAAAGAAAATAATGAAATTGCATTCCCACTGACCTTGATTTGCTAATCGCAAAGATTAGTCGCCAACACTTCGGACACACCGAATGGCCTTGAACTGTGAACATGATGTTACATGCGTCCTGTTCTTGGTAGTTGAAAGTAGCCTCTAATTGTGACATGATGTATTGTCTCTGTACATCTCGATCTTTGTCCCAAAAGTACCTTCTTTTCTCCAACACCTCAGAGCTAGTGAACTTGTCCAGACACTTCAGGTCACACGTTGTCCTAAATACCGCTTGAATACTATCATTTTCAACAGCTTTTCTCGCCTTCTTTCCTAGTATCTTGGTTTGTCCTAGAGCAAAAAAAGCAGGTGAGGACCTCACTATAGAGACATCTAAACAGTGAAGATTCCACAGATGTTATTGTGATTAAATAGCGAAGCATCTGAAAACATCCATTTTGGACAGCAGTTGTGTGATTTAAGCAAGGTAACACTTACTTGCAATTGGTTTCCTTTTCCGCCTCGGAATGACAACAGGGGGTGTTTCTGTCATTTGCACTTTCTTCATCTGCTAAGAGCAAAAATGTAATTAAAATGTAGATATGGCTTGCAGAAATTCAGCTTGGTTTAAATGTGTACGTGTAATAAACATGCCCACAGAAAATGGCAAAGTTTGCTTCTGTCTGATAAATTCGTCAGATATCTATTATATAATACATGTATATATTTAGTACGAACACAAGTATTCGATAGTATATAACACAAGCATTCAATAGTATATAATGTTACGACAAACAGAAAATACTATATTTCAGAAAATGTGTATTTTTCTGTATGGAAATACATTTCCAGCAAATAAGACTTTGATTCCTGAATATACCGTACATTAGCATAGTTCCTTTGGATTTTGAAAATTATATAACTTTGCGCAGATGATTTGACAGGTGTCCAATAACTCAGCATAGCAATAAAATCAGTACTTACATTCTGTGCAAAGCAACTCTTCAAAGTCTTGATGGTCGAATAAATCTTCTGAGAAGAGGGTATAGTCAAAGCAAATGTCATCTAAATCTGGTACAGCTGTAAAAATAACGAAATTCAGTCCTAATCTCGCTACTGAGTGGTCAGTGAAACTCGAATTTGTTTATTATATTTGGTTAAAACAATAAATGAAACATTCAACTTCTTGTTTATTCCGTCGAGCGACGTTTCGATGAAGATTCTTACATCGTCATCACTTTTAGCCTGATAACGATGTAAGAATCAACATCGAAACGTCGCCCAACGGCATAAAAATTGTGTGTTTCATTTGATGTCTCACCAACATCTAGAATGCCGATCAAACAATTAGTTAATACAATAGCTTAACTTACTACATAACAAAACAAAAGTATACAAAGTAAGTGGCCATGGATACTCGCTTCAGCTACAAATCATACTTGTGGATTTATCAAAATGGATATAAGTAGGCCTGTGGACCTTTTAACCCGTTAATAATTGTCAGGCCGGGAATGTCACATTTCAAAAATGACTCCTGCCAGGAATGCCCACATTTCAATAACATGCAATAGATTAATTACTTGGATTACCGTAACCGGTAATAGACTGTTCCCACACAAAAGAAACGTTACCCTCCTACCATCTATGAATTACTATCAAAAATATGTTAGAAGGTATTAGTTTACAAGAAAGCTTACCAACTTGTCAGCTTAACAACAAATCACGAACCAAATTCTCACACGAATTCATACTGCATCTTTTTCAGAAGAGTTAAATTGTCCTAATTTCCACCATGACGAAATAAACCAACAACAGTGATTTAGATGTCCAAAAGAAAGGTTGAAAATAATATCCTGCTTAAGACAGAGATAAACCATTTAAAGTCACAATTTTTCAATTATTAAAACAAGAAACAACTGTTTTAGACTGTAAAATTGTAAAAGAATCATTCCTATGATTTCAGTCTTTTAAAACATGTTCTGCTGATTTGAATTAGTGAAAACAAGTACAATATTGTCTTTGATATTGTGAAAAAGTGTTAAAGAAACACCGAAAATGACCTTTGCAGCAGCAAGTTTCCATACGAAATGTACACATGGCAACAAATTAAACCATTATCATTTTTAAGTTTTTCAGATTTAGATGTTTTTAATATGATGTGATAATATTATATGTAATATTAGTATATTATATTGTGCTAATTATAGAAATAAAATCTCTTGTGATCTGAATAAAATTATGAGGAAACATGTCATGTTTTGTTAAATACGGTAACCTGTTTGAATAACTAAATATGTTTTGACACCATAGCCGGGAGAGCCACATTCCATGTTCACGCAACCACAACTATTGCCGGGAGAGCCACATCAATTTTGGCTATCTGTTTCGGAAATGTGGGTCTCCCGGCCTGTAACCATTTGTGACACTAGTCGCGTGAAGTGAGGACGAGCTGTACGTTCTATTTAATAGCATTATTCAAGGGTTTTCTCCAGCCGCAATATCGCAAAAACGTATTGAGTAATATCTATAATGCAAGCGATAAATGAATTCGAATATTGTAACAATAACGTAAAGGGCAATTGCTCGTTTGTGGGTATAAACGTATCTATACAGTCACTTACCAACGCAGTCCAAGTCCTTGTGAGTTCTGGCTTCTTGATTTGAGGGGCGCCCGATAACTGCATCTGTCATGGCTTCAAATGTGATTTCTTCCATAAAGGAAATAGGGAACTAGTACATAAGTCAACATGTGCGAAATTCGCAAATCCGAAGAAACAGTTTTTCTTTTAGCAAAACAGTGATGAAGATTGTCAGAAGGAATCACTGGATATCATATATATGCTACTTCTTCATCAAGTTGTTGAACATCCGTTTCTGGTCCCTTGATGATGATGATTTGGAGATTTGACGTGCGCTCTGATGCCTTCTCCATCCCATAACAATATATAATCGGAAGACATTAAGTCACGATAAAGTGATTTCCCCAAACAGAATTCCCATTGGTCAGTTCGACATCTCATGTAATAAAACAATCAACTGGACATTACAAATGATTGTGAGATATTTAGCACGTAATGCGCAGACATGAATCTTTCGCCTAAATACCTGCACCTGCACCTGTATATCCCACAGCTAGTGTCACTTAATTGCCCAGCGTGATCAATGGAATGAAGCAAAATACACTTAAAAGCGTCGGCTCGTTTACTCCAATACACAAGACCAAACATGGGACAGACCGATTTCTTTGCTGGCGCTCGAGCTTTCCTGAAATTACGTAACTGGACCGTTCCACGCCGTGGCCTCATGTTTGCACTAAAATACTCAACAAACTGAGATGGTACACAGAAATGTACGATTGTAAACGAGATAGTGGCAAACTAAATTAACATGTTGTGGATGATAACAGCACTAACTTGAACAAGTATTTATCACATTTATCTGCAATAAATAGTTATCTGTGCAGAGATCATTTAACATAAGGCACATTTGAAACAGTAATGACGTTGCATGATGTATATGGTTATTGTTTATTTTCGGCAACCTGTGTTGGTAAACAAGCATTTTGTGCTTATTAACAATTTCAAACTCGTGATCCATAAAAACTTGTTCCATAAGGTTACAAATAAGCAAAAATGATTGACAACTCATGTGTAAATAGATTAATGAAGCATGTGTTCATAAGTAAATGAAGGAAAGATGCAATTAACAATATGATGATAAGTGCTGCAATGAAAACAAGTGAACATACCGGGACACACAAGAGTTCTAGCATTTACATTTAATATATCCATTTCAACACTTTTGCTTAAAAGAAGTCTAGACATTTCTAGATCCTATCCGTAGATGTAAAAGAAGGCATTTTTTCTGATTTTACTATATTTAGTTCAGTTGTCAATTTCTACCTCCGTAATATACATCAAAGTAAATATTACATTTATTTTGTTCTTTGAAAAGGGCGTGAAATGTCTAGCCTCGAGAGGCAGTGAATTCCAGAGTTTGATTGTGTCTGGAATGAATGATTTGGCATATCTTATTGTTGGAATATGCTTTTTAAATTAGTTCAATCACGTAAGGGATAACGACTATTATCCCCGACTAATTGGGGTAATAGATTCCACAGATAGTCCGGTAATAAACGATGATACATTTTATAAAGTGTTAGCAATTTATAGTATTTTCGCCTTTCAATCAACGAAGTTTCGCGATATATTATTTCATATCTTGTTCTACGGACAGCACCAGCTATTCTTCTAAGGACATCTAAATGTAGTTTTTCTAAAGTAAGAGCTTGCTGATCTGTGCAGTTGTCCCAAATCCAAATATGAGAGCAGTAATGAAAAGAAGGATGAATACAAGATTTGTACATGGTGTATATATGAAATGATAGAAACCGTTTTGAGCACAATCGGTTAATACTTTGAACCTACTTACCTTAGTATTTTTAATACAAATCAAGATAAACCGTTTTAAAGCAACTTACTTTGCATACATTGAATAAACGTTTCTAAATGTTTAAAGCAGGAAACAGCCGATTGGAGACCCATATCCTCATTTCGGTTAAGTGTGTGTTTAGCAATAATCTGTTATCAAATTAGGGTCTGACTCAATTCAATATACAAGACGTACATGAATACAATGGATTGACCAGCATTTCCCTGACAGCGATGATGAGGGGTATAAGAGTGGGCTTGTAAGTAACAACTTCCTTTGAAACGTCTCGTATATGCTTTTACAACTATTAAAACGTCTCATTAATATATACGACACTTGGCGACGTTCCCGTCACTTATCATTGACCGACAGTTGACGAAAGTTGGAAGGAATGGCGATGCAGTGGCAGCTTGGATCTTCGGTGCACAGAGTTCTCACATTTGGATTGTTCGGTGGAAAAGAGGAATGTCAGGTTCTGGCGTTGTATCCGTCCGTTGCGTGCCCCCAAAAAGTTACAGTTGAAGTAAGTTAATTTCTATCAGAAACTAGGCTTGTATTTGATCGTATTTATTCGAGATATGTTCATCAATGGAAATTCTTGATGCTAAACAAAATGTACGCCATGCAATCCGTGTCTACGTAAGCTCTAAAATGCACATAAATAGAGGAAAATATTGGATAATATTCGATAAGGGCGTTAATCGGTTATAAAACCTTTAATTTCCCTCGAGTGTTATGTGTTTACCATTGCAAATTTCAGCTAGACAGGTGCATCAAGGGTAATGTGAAGAAACTGAACTGCTTGGTGACGAAGTACATGGGAAATGACAGCTTCCTAGATGAGTTAATCGTGGCTACTGACGCGGCAAAATTCGCTCGGACTTTGAAGTTTTTAATGATTAACGGGAATATCAGTTTCTACAAAGGTAAGACGAACAAATTTAAGCAAATCAGTATGAGATGCTTGATGGGCATTTAGTAGGTATTGATTTACATCTTCTTTTATATTTACAACACGACGTTTCTGGGCTGCTTCTTGCCCCTTCATCAGTTGAATGACAGAATATGATTACGAGAAAAATATATATACTGGGCAAAAATAGTGAGGGATATATATGTAAATTTTGAAATTATGAATAATGATCTATATATTCATTTACATATGGTTAAAAATTCACATTCACAAATATCCCTAACTTATTTTGTCCAGTATAGTATGTACAGGAAGCCAGTGAGATTGTATTACAAATTGATATGCTCAGAGATCAAGGAGATTAAGTAATGTGTTTTGATTGAGATGGACAGACTTAAAAGAGTGATATGTTTATACAATGAATGTACAGAATGTTTATACAATGAAAAGGATTGGATATACATAAAACACATAAAAGCATGTACAGTGAACATGGGGAAACATGTATATTGAAAGCTTATCATTCTATGCACCACGCATTCGGTAGGAAAACACCCTAATCCCTGTTAATTTCAGGTTTTGCGCGGTGGATCCAGATGGCCTCCATTAATCCACTAAATCAGTATGGTTTCAATGTTAGTATACATTAATTTGGCTTATTGTGAGTAGTTACACAGTCAAAGCAGGTGACATTGCATGTTAACTTTTGTAAAATTGTGTAATTGTTTAGCGTGGCATGTATTATAATACAACTTGTTTAATAAACAGAACAATCCGCGACGAGCACGGCAGTTTCTGTTGAACCAGTAGGTTTGGAGGAATCACCTGACATCCATGGCGAGGGGTTGGACACCAGCGACTTCCAAGCCGTTGTGGAGGTAATTAGACCACTCCAACACACTTTTTTGTGATCGTATGACACTGTAAACTCAGTGCTTACATCTATTCCCACAAACACAAATGGGAAATCCAAATCCGAATACTGACCACTTTACAATCTTTATAATTGTAGACATTTCGGAGACTCCACCCAGCTAACCCCCAATTTGACACTACAGCAGTACTTGACTCCAAACATAAAGAATGGAGAGCGAAATGCATGGCAGCCGTGGGCCTGGAATCGGAGAAGGTATGTACATGTCAAGAGGATCAGTCAGTAGTATATCAATATATTGATTAATATGTCAGCTAGTTGCGGGAATGGAAGGCTTCTTATTTCCCTTTTTGAAAATATTGATAGTAATAACAAGTTATCAGAGCGTACGTATCGAACATGCTCATTCAGATGAGATACAGTGTTTTATTCTATTTTAGACATACTTTGGGGGTGCCTACAAGGAACACCTGGCAGTTTCGGTGATGTCTCAGAGGTGTTATGATGCCGCGGCAAACATCATGACACAGTATCGACATAATCAACTCCCGAAACAGACAGCAAAGGCCGTCAACAGGGCGTTGTTTAAAGAAATACCTGGAACACGGGACGAGGAAGCCTTGTACCAGAAATTGATTGACTTCAGGGATGGAAGGACCGGAAAAGAGAACTTTAACCGGACTTTAAAAATAATGAAAAAGGGAAAGGTATGAATTAGTTTTAAATTACTGAAGTTTAGTGTATTAGCTGAGGAAATATATGCTCCACATATATTATGGATTTGGGATTACAAGATGACATGATACATTATGTTGCCTTCACACCAGGTATTATATATAGATCCACTGGGCAGACAGACAGAGACGCACACGAACACGCACAAACACACACACACAACTTGATGACCGAAAGGATTTTTCATTACAGACACAAGACGAATTGACCTTGAAAAGGGGGAGAATGAAAAGTTAAAACAAGAACTGAAAAGGCAAGAGAAAAGGATTGCGTCCTTGGAAACAGAAATCCAGATACTGAAGGTAGGCAGAATATTATTCTCCGAAACTAATGTTCTTATCGCCATACTCGACATGTTCTTCATGCTGTTTTGATATGCAATGTTAAATATTATTTCAGGCTGGTGCTTCTCATGGCAATGACCAGCCACAAATGGAAACAAGTAACGTGAGTACTATGCACATCTGCACAGATTATCAGACTGCACAGTCATCTCATTATAGAACATTACACTCCTGTAATGATAGATAACACATACTTACAAAGTGCCTGGTCAAATGTAACAAATTTCTGATTACCGGGTACACCATTCTAGTTCACGTCAAGTTCGTACTCATACTCGACACTGGTTACCTTTAATGAAGGGCTTCTCAAAGACGCAACCAAGAATTCACGTTATTACTACCATACAGTTCACATACAAATATGAGTGGCATGGTATACGAAGATGTTTTAACATTTCTTGATGTGAAGATTATTTACATGAATATTTTTATCTGCAGATTTACGAGTTTCAATCCGAGGATTTTTTCCCGTGGTATGTATAGCGACTTCCGTGTATAGTCGCGTACCGCCATTGTGTAACCTGCTACATATGTTAATGATCACGAAAGGAGTTGTCATGGCAAAGATATTGGCATTTTTCAACGTTTGATTGGCATTTGGAAGTTTAAGGTTATTGTAAAGATAACATATACTTAAAGTACTAAACCTTGTGCCATAGGTTCTTCGATGAGTAACGAAAGTCATCTGTACTTACAGGAGACTGATTTGGAAGCAGAACTCCGACATGAAGCAAGCGGGGACGAGAATACGGTATGTGAGTCTTGTATTCCACACAAATGAGTACCCACCTATATTCCATAGCTAATGACTTCTGAATATTTTCTGAATAAAACTATTTCCATTCATTTCGTTACAGGCAACGGGGACACAACAGCACGAGCAGGTATTATGACACTCATTATACAGTATCCTCGGATAAAACAGGGGTCATAAGCTATAGCAAGCCATCAACCAATAAAGAATAGCTGATCTAATGTTGAGTATTTTCAGAAAGAAAATTATTTAATTCATTCTTAAGATGAAATCATTTGGATAACTACAGATCCTGGTCTTAAGGTTAATTTGACTTTCTAAATGGTACATATGTTATATTTGGGATTACATTTTCTTAGTAAAGTACAGATTCTAGTACTTTTTGGGTTGAGTCCCATCCGGGATTCGAACCGACACCCTCAGGGTCAGGCACCTAATCGCTAGCACACAAAGCCGTGCCAATTGACACTTATCAGAGGGGTACACAAAGTCCGCAGTCTAGACTACCAGCTGTCCGACTTCCATTTTTGTGGACGCCGCAGTGGCTGAGCGGTCTAGGCGTCTGACTAGGCGGTGTGCTGGCGATTAGGTGCCTGACTCTGAGGGTGCGGGTTCGAGTAATCCCAAATATAACATGTTACATTTGACCACTTTCTGAAAATGGCATTGTGTATTTCATTTCTAAATAGCATTGTGTAATTTTCGTTGCGTTAAGGTTCAACGCTTTATCGAACAACACCGAAGGAAGGAAGAAACAAATGCTGTGAGTCTTTGCTTCTCTGTACATGTTGTCACTCCCACAACATCATGCCCGCTCATTGTGAGCTACTAAAGAGCGATTGATCTGTATCATAAATTATAATTATGTAATGTGTGAGACAGATTGCTTAATTTTAAATCTGGTGCTATGACATTTTCACTATTAGTGGATGATATTGTAATGAACAAGCCAACTTTGTAATGGGTGCATACTCGGCTTAAACACACAACATCATGCAGAGCGTTTTAATTATCAAACGGCGTAAACAGTAATCCAAAAGGCATTATCATCAGAGGAATGCCATATGAATATAAACTCTACCTGCGCTCATTATTTGTATTTGATTACGTTTCAGACGACTGGAAAATTGATGGAGGGCAAAGATGAAGACACGGGAATGTGGTAAGAATCTCCCAGCTATATATCTGCTGTCAGCGGAATCTGATGCTGCTAGTTTACTACATTGATGAAAGACAGTGCAGGCAATTCCGAACCCACAGTTACCCTATAATTTACGCATGGCTTCTTCTGGTCGGTGCATTTAAAAATAATTGCTGAGACGATATGTAAGATACTAAGTAATACCAGTACACGTGACATGGGCTTCTGTTCGATGTCTTCTCATTATGTTGCATTATATTATCAGGTTCAAGGTAAAAATTATACAGGAAGGAAATTCTCGTGTGAAGGTCCATTGGATGAACTATTCAAAACACTATGATTCGTGGATAGAGACGAGCCTCATCAGACCCATCAAGCCAAAGGTTAGTATGATATCAAGGAATATATTTTTCAAGATGATTCTCAAATGTGACATGTAGTACCAGCCATGACTGACCCGACAAGACTTCTAGTCTTTTAGATGCAGTTTTAACACAGTTGCAGTGAATTGAGATTTTTCACCAAGAGAAGTGATGTTTATATATAGTTATGTTATGTAGTTATGCAGTTGATGAAAAGCTGTAAGTAAACAAAATGGATTATGTTCAATTTGATGTCATACGCTTGTTGAAAAAAGCACTTGTATTAAACATTTCCTTTTCCCATTAGACAGATTTTTGTCCCACTCGTATTGCTAGCCACAGAAAAAGATAATTCACAAATCTGCGCTTCAGTTTGCAGAAGGGGACATGGTCAGCGCCCGTTACAACGTAACGTATAGGACAATGTATCCAGCAACAGTTGTAGCCGTTGATGGGGGTACGTCTATTATATCATTAGGTTTACTTAATGTATTAACATATCTTTCTACTGTTAGATTTGTCGACATTGTAAATAATATTGTGCATCGTACATAGTCCAGTAACGTACATCTCTTCCATTGGTTATACTTTTACTCTGTTATATTGAACAACGAGGATGTGACATCATTTGCTTGATAACGGTGTTAGTAGCTACACCGAAACGTCGCTCATAAAAGAAGTTGTATATCCATAACTCTCCTCGTTGATCATCACACCAACTTCTAAATGCCATTCAAACAAGCTCTGTCATATTGTTTCAGACAAGGTGTTTCTTCGTTATGAAGATGGACTGGAAAAGAAAATTCACCAAAGATATGTAGAAAAAAGAAACTAATGTGGGACCGCAGTGTATACAGTATATGGTCTATATGTATTGAAACATAGATATCTATTCTGCATTTTATCTCATTTTCTATTTGGAACCTTTTTATCATGTGTCAAATATGAACATTTTTACCTTGATATACACGTAGGGGTTCCCTTAAAAACGTGAATTATAATATATATGTATGTATGTATGAATGTGTGTGTGTGTGTGTGTGTGTGTGTGCATCACAAATTCGAGTATGCCAAATGCCCATAAACACATTTTGTATTTGCAAGTATATACATTCATGAATAAATCATTTTAACCCTCAAAAACGTTTTTTACTTGACGCTATTTGCTTAGCCAAGTGGATGCATCTTAAAGCAAAAGAAACTTCGCTATATGCAAAATTACATAGTGAGATGGATGTTGGTGGATAATGGTGCTGACCGCATGTCACTGTAACACCACAAACTGATAGTTTCTATCTTTGGATATGATTGTTTTAATGAAGTGAGGACTATTATTTGCGTGCGTGAGAGCGTTTGTGGGTGCATGTGGGTGCATAACGAATAGTTACATGCAGAATATGCTAACATTTCTTCTGGCTGGGCGAAATGTTTTCTCTATCGCCCTAAATTAGCCGAAGTAAGCAACAATGAGCTAAAATATGTGTCATGATACTCATTTACAACCTTTAAACTTGAAAACAACCATGATTTTGAGCAAAAATAGAAAATCTCGCTCTAAATTCGCCGACTTAAGTCACAATGAGTTGAAAATTGTGTCATTATACTCATACACGTGCTTTCATTCATTTACAACCTCTAAACTTGAAAAAAGCATGATTTTGAGCAAAAGTAGAAACTCTCGCCCATGGGCCAAATGTTTTCTCGCCCATGGGCAAGATATTTTAATATCGGTCTAAATTAGTCGAATTAAGTCACAATGAGTTAAATTTTGTGTGGTGATACTTATAAACATGCTTTCATTCATTTACAACCTTCAAACTTGAAAAAAACCATGATTTTGAGCAAAAGTAGAAAATCTCGCCCATGGGCCAAACTTTCTTTCGCCCATGGGCGAGATATTTTAATATCGGTCTAAATTAGTCGAATTAAGTCACAATGAGTTAAATTTTGTGTGGTGATACTTATAAACATGCTTTCATTCATTTACAACCTTCAAACTTGAAAAAAGCATGATTTTGAGCAAAAGTAGAAAATCTCGCCCATGGGCCAAATGTTTTCTCGCCCATGGGCGAGATATTTTAATATCGGTCTAAATTAGCCGAATTAAGTCACAATGAGTTAAATTTTGTGTGGTGATACTTCTAAACATGCTTTCATTCATTTACAACCTTCAAACTTGAAAAAGCATGATTTTGAGCAAAGTAGAAAATCTCGCCCATGGGCCAAACTTGTTTTTCGCCCATGGGCGAGATATTTTAATATCGGTCTAAATTAGCCGAATTAAGTCACAATGAGTTAAATTTTGTGTGGTGATACTTATAAACGTGCTTTCATTCATTTACAACCTTCAAACTTGAAAAAAGCATGATTTTGAGCAAAAGTAGAAAATCTCGCCCATGGGCCAAATGTTTTCTCGCCCATGGGCGAGATATTTTAATATCGGTCTAAATTAGCCGAATTAAGTCACAATGAGTTAAATTTTGTGTGGTGATACTTATAAACATGCTTTCATTCATTTACAACCTTCAAACTTGAAAAAAGCATGATTTTGAGCAAAAGTAGGAAATCTCGCCCATGGGCCAAATGTTTTCTCGCCCATGGGCGAGATACTTTTAATATCGGTCTAAATTAGCCGAATTAAGTCACAATGAGTTAAATTTTGTGTGGTGATACTTATGAACGTGCTTTCATTCATTTACAACCTTTAAACTTGAAAAAAGCATGATTTTGAGCAAAAGTAGAAAATCTCGCCCATGGGCCAAATGTTTTCTCGCCCATGGGCAAGATATTTTAATATCGGTCTAAATTAGTCGAATTAAGTCACAATGAGTTAAATTTTGTGTGGTGATACTTATAAACGTGCTTTCATTCATTTTCAACCTTCAAACTTGAAAAAAGCATGATTTTGAGCAAAAGTAGGAAATCTCGCCCATGGGCCAAATGTTTTCTCGCCCATGGGCGAGATATTTTAATATCGGTCTAAAGTAGCCGAATTAAGTCACAATGAGTTAAATTTTGTGTGGTGATACTTATAAACGTGCTTTCATTCATTTACAACCTTTAAACTTGAAAAAAGCATGATTTTGAGCAAAAGTAGAAAATCTCGCCCATGGGCCAAATGTTTTCTCGCCCATGGGCGAGATATTTTAATATCGGTCTAAATTAGCCGAATTAAGTCACAATGAGTTAAATTTTGTGTGGTGATACTTATAAACGTGCTTTCATTCATTTACAACCTTTAAACTTGAAAAAAGCATGATTTTGAGCAAAAGTAGAAAATCTCGCCCATGGGCCAAACTTTCTTTCGCCCATGGGCGAGATATTTTAATATCGGTCTAAATTAGCCGAATTAAGTCACAATGAGTTAAATTTTGTGTGGTGATACTTATAAACGTGCTTTCATTCATTTACAACCTTTAAACTTGAAAAAAGCATGATTTTGAGCAAAAGTAGAAAATCTCGCCCATGGGCCAAATGTTTTCTCGCCCATGGGCGAGATATTTTAATATCGGTCTAAATTAGTCGAATTAAGTCACAATGAGTTAAATTTTGTGTGGTGATACTTATAAACATGCTTTCATTCATTTACAACCTTCAAACTTGAAAAACCCATGATTTTGAGCAAACATAGAAAATCTCGCCCATGGGCCAAACTTTCTTTCGCCCATGGGCGAGAAATTTTAATATCGGTCTAAATTAGCCGAATTAAGTCACAATGAGTTAAATTTTGTGTGGTGATACTTCTAAACATGCTTTCATTCATTTACAACCTTCAAACTTGAAAAAAGCATGATTTTGAGCAAAAGTAGAAAATCTCGCCCATGGGCCAAACTTTTTTTCGCCCATGGGCGAGATATTTTAATATCGGTCTAAATTAGCCGAATTAAGTCACAATGAGTTAAATTTTGTGTGGTGATACTTATAAACGTGCTTTCATTCATTTACAACCTTCAAACTTGAAAAAGCATGATTTTGAGCAAAAAGTAGAAAATCTCGCCCATGGGCCAAAATGTTTTTCGCCCATGGGCGAGATATTTTAATATCGGTCTAAAGTAGCCGAATTAAGTCACAATGAGTTAAATTTTGTGTGGTGATACTTATAAACGTGCTTTCATTCATTTACAACCTTTAAACTTGAAAAAAGCATGATTTTGAGCAAAAGTAGAAAATCTCGCCCATGGGCCAAATGTTTTCTCGCCCATGGGCGAGATATTTTAATATCGGTCTAAATTAGCCGAATTAAGTCACAATGAGTTAAATTTTGTGTGGTGATACTTATGAACGTGCTTTCATTCATTTACAACCTTTAAACTTGAAAAAAGCATGATTTTGAGCAAAAGTAGAAAATCTCGCCCATGGGCCAAATGTTTTCTCGCCCATGGGCAAGATATTTTAATATCGGTCTAAATTAGTCGAATTAAGTCACAATGAGTTAAATTTTTTGTGTGGTGATACTTATAAACATGCTTTCATTCATTTACAACCTTCAAACTTGAAAAAAGCATGATTTTGAGCAAAAGTAGAAAATCTCGCCCATGGGCCAAATGTTTTCTCGCCCATGGGCGAGATATTTTAATATCGGTCTAAATTAGCCGAATTAAGTCACAATGAGTTAAATTTTGTGTGGTGATACTTATAAACGTGCTTTCATTCATTTACAACCTTTAAACTTGAAAAAAGCATGATTTTGAGCAAAAGTAGAAAATCTCGCCCATGGGCCAAACTTTCTTTCGCCCATGGGCGAGATATTTTAATATCGGTCTAAATTAGCCGAATTAAGTCACAATGAGTTAAATTTTGTGTGGTGATACTTATAAACATGCTTTCATTCATTTACAACCTTCAAACTTGAAAAAAGCATGATTTTGAGCAAAAGTAGAAAATCTCGCCCATGGGCCAAACTTTCTTTCGCCCATGGGCGAGATATTTTAATATCGGTCTAAATTAGCCGAATTAAGTCACAATGAGTTAAATTTTGTGTGGTGATACTTATAAACATGCTTTCATTCATTTACAACCTTCAAACTTGAAAAAAGCATGATTTTGAGCAAAAGTAGAAAATCTCGCCCATGGGCCAAATGTTTTCTCGCCCATGGGCGAGATCTTTTAATATCGGTCTAAATTAGTCGAATTAAGTCACAATGAGTTAAATTTTGTGTGGTGATACTTATAAACATGCTTTCATTCATTTACAACCTTCAAACTTGAAAAACCCATGATTTTGAGCAAACATAGAAAATCTCGCCCATGGGCCAAACTTTCTTTCGCCCATGGGCGAGAAATTTTAATATCGGTCTAAATTAGCCGAATTAAGTCACAATGAGTTAAATTTTGTGTGGTGATACTTCTAAACATGCTTTCATTCATTTACAACCTTCAAACTTGAAAAACCCATGATTTTGAGCAAACATAGAAAATCTCGCCCATGGGCCAAACTTTCTTTCGCCCATGGGCGAGATATTTAAATATCGGTCTAAATTAGCCGAATTAAGTCACAATGAGTTAATTTTTGTGTGGTGATACTTCTAAACATGCTTTCATTCATTTTCAACCTCCAAAACATGAAGTCTGAGCGAAATTAAACATTCTCGCCCATGGGCCGGGGCCACTGTTCGCCCATGGGCCGGCCCATGGGCGAGGTAGTTTAAATTTTGAGTTTTCGAAAACAATTTTTTTTCATTTTTTCATCCTTAGCATATATTCATGACAACTGCATATTTAATTTTGTCAGATCCTTTGTCAGAAAGCGGCCACAGGGCGGAGAGTTTCTGGACTTTTGTGAGTCCAGAATTATTCTGATTTGTGATGGCCAAGCTGCCACACAGGCTTTGGTGGAACCAAGCAGGGGTGTATATTAAGCTGTAGTGTCCATCAAAGTTGGAGGTGATGTGAGGGCAGATGTAAATGTAGGGATGAAGGAGCTGCAGTGTGACTGCTTCAGCAACATTCGTGTGTTCGTGTGTGTGTGTGTGAAGAAGAGAATGTGTGTGTGTGTGTGTGTGTGTGTGTGTGTGTGTGGTGGGTGGGGTGTGGACAGGTGTGGCTATTAGCAGTGCATATAGCAATATTCCAGCAACATCACGGTGGGGGACACCAGGAACGGGTTTCACATATGGTATGCTCAAGTGGGGAAATAAACCCAGGCCTTCCACGCTTTAACCACTAGGCTACTCCACAACTCCTTGATACCCAAAGAGGTACCTAGGACGATATGAAGCACGGACCCTCTTGGTGACCCTGTCTTTGTATGGCTGGAATTTTGGTAAATGAGGCTAAAACCCAACTCACTCATTCTTTCAGAGATCTTCATCATAGTGACGTTATTCCCGTATGCAAAAGGGACACTGTTGCACCAACTTGACGAACATGGTCTCACCAATAGAACTTCAGTAATATTCCAGCAATATCCCATCGACACCAATAAGAATGTTGTCCGTAGATATGAGTTTCACTGGAGAAAATAACGGCGATCTTCGGCCTGACGAACGAATGACGAGCGAATCAGTACCTCACGTAGTTGTTATTATTGTTTTATCTTTTATTTCCTGAAGACCGATCCTGTTTTTGTATACCCCACTAAGTGTGACCATTACATAGTAGAAATTTGACAAATTAAATTCCATCCTGATTCGGCCAGCTGACTGACTAGCACGACTAGCTATAGGTGACCGATTAATATTATTTATTTATTATTATAGGATATTTTTATATAGCGCAC
Source organism: Haliotis rubra (assembly GCF_003918875.1). Classification (NCBI taxonomy): domain Eukaryota; kingdom Metazoa; phylum Mollusca; class Gastropoda; order Lepetellida; family Haliotidae; genus Haliotis; species Haliotis rubra. The sequence goes on from NW_025767222.1 coordinate 52,759, forward strand.
ATATCCACGCACTAGTGCATGCTGAAGGCGCTGAATACTTCACAGGAGCAACACAGCAGGGTGAAGAGGTGACACGTGGCCACCTTCCGGGTTTGATATATCACTGGAAAAATGTATCACGGGTAAAACATACAGGTGAGTACGTCAGGTGATGGATGCAACAATGGTTAATACGTCACAGGTGAACATTTCAAGGTGAATACGTCACAGTACAACACAAGTGAACTCATGAGGGATAAATAAAGGTCATAGGTTATGCCACACGGGTTAATATATCACAGATGAATATATCACTACCAATTTCATAAAGGGTGAATACATCACATGATAAACACATGGCAGTGTATATATCATGGTTGAATACATAACGATGAATACATCACAGTTAAACACATCACAGTGACTCAATTATGGATGAATACATAACTGTGTATACATCACAGCTAATCACATCACAGTGAATACATCACGGATGAATACATCACAGCTAATCACATCACAGTGAATACATCATGGATGAATACATCACAGCTAGTCACATCACAGTGAATAAATCATGGATGAATACATCACAGCTAATCACATCACAGTGAATACATCATGGATGAATACATCACAGCTAGTCACATCACAGTGAATACATCATGGATGAATACATCACAGCTAATCACATCACAGTGAATACATCATGGATAAATACATCACAGCTAATCACATCACAGTGAATACATCATGGATTAATACATCACAGCTAATCACATCAGAGTGAATAAATCATGGATGAATACATAACTGGGAATACATGACAGCTAAACACATCACAGTAAATAAATCACGGATGAATACATAACTGTGAATGCATCACAGTTAAACACATCACAGTAAATAAATCACAGATGAATACATAACTGGGAATACATGACAGCTAAACACATGACAGTGAATACATCATGGATGAATACATCACAGCTAATCACATCACAGTGAATACATCATGGATGAATACATCACAGCTAGTCACATCACAGTGAATACATCATGGAAGAATACATCACAGCTAATCACATCACAGTGAATACATCATGGATGAATACATCACAGCTAGTCACATCACAGTGAATACATCATGGATGAATACATCACAGCTAATCACATCACAGTGAATACATCATGGATGAATGCATAACTGGGAATACATCACAGCTAAACACATGACAGTGAATAAATCACAGGTGAACGTAACAAGATGCACGCACAGGTGAATGCACAACAGGTAAATCACTACAGGTTAGTACAATTCAGTGAATACGTCACAGGTGATTGAGTCTACGGTGAATACATCACAAGGAAATATATCTTAGGGAAATACATTAAGGGGAATACACCACAAGTGATTACACCTGAGATAATACGCCAAGTCTAGAATATACGCCAAGTCTAGAATATACGCCAAGTCTAGAATATAAGCCAAGTCTAGAATATACGCCAAGTCTAGAATAAACGTCAAGTCTAGAATACATGCAAGTCTAGAATATACGCCAAGTCTAGAATATAAGTCAAGTCTAGAATATACGCCAAGTCTAGAATATACGCCAAGTCTAGAATACATGCAAGTCTAGAATATACGCCAAGTCTAGAATATACGCCAAGTCTAGAATGAACGCCAAGTCTAGAATACACGCCAAGTCTAGAATACATGCAAGTCTAGAATATACGCCAAGTCTAGAATATACGCCAAGTCTAGAATACACGCCAAGTCTAGAATATACGCCAAGTCTAGAATACATGCAAGTCTAGAATATAAGCCAAGTCTAGAATATACGCCAAGTCTAGAATATACGCCAAGTCTAGAATACATGCAAGTCTAGAATTTACGCCAAGTCTAGAATATACGCCAAGTCTAGAATATACGCCAACTCTAGAATATAAGCCAAGTCTAGAATATACGCCAAGTCTAGAATATACGCCAAGTCTAGAATATACGCCAAGTCTAGAATATAAGCCAAGTCTAGAATATACGCCAAGTCTAGAATATACGCCAAGTCTAGAATATAAGCCAAGTCTAGAATATAAACCAAGTCTAGAATATACGCCAAGTCTAGAATATACGCCAAGTCTAGAATATACGCCAAGTCTAGAATATAAGCCAAGTCTAGAATATAAGCCAAGTCTAGAATATACGCCAAGTCTAGAATACAAGCCAAGTCTAGAATATACGCCAAGTCTAGAACATACGCCAAGTCTAGAATATACGCCAAGTCTAGAATATACGCCAATTTTAGAACATACGCCAAGTCTAGATTGCTTCATTTTCTGAAATATAGCTATGAATATACTTTAGGAACGGTTATTTCTGTAAAATATGATGATTTCAGAGACGAGATGTTAGTCTCATACTTTCTCTGATTGTATTTCCAAATTATTTGTGACTGTGATTAACGTTATGAATAGAGAGTGTAAATCTAGGAAGATGTAAATAACAAAAGTCTAATCTTGGCCTCATTATCAACGTATTAATGTCCGTTCACCTACTTCGGAAACAACACACAGGTAAATGATTCATCACTGATCACCTTACTTTTCCACGTCCATTTCAAGCCACGTGTTGTTTATATTCAATTAAGGTCACCCATTACAATCTATGATTCATTAAGTAAGTTTTACTCATCCGCAGTGTACGTATCGTCAGCTGTTGTAAATTATGCAAATGCTCTTGACACACAATCAGGTGATTAATTCTGCGTTCCTTAGTCACTCGGGGTGCATTAGTGACCTTTAGTACAGCAATATTTATGTCAGACTGGGCGCTGCACTACGGCAGATTAAATACACAAGTACCCTCGAGTATCTTACACACCCTTGCTTTGATCTCCACCTGTGAAATGACCTGTGTCAGGTAAATTGTGAATGAAACGCACTTTTACGAACACTCCCAGTGTGTTGCGTGAACGAGTAGCGTTCCGACCTGGTAGAACCAGTTTAGCTGAGCGATAATGCGATCTACTATAATTCATATCCAAGGGTGGTATATTTGACCTCAGCTTGACCGGATGACCAATGAACAACATGTTTGAGCGGACAGAACAGGTTGAGCTTCACAACATGCCCGCGTAGGAATACCGCAGTCTCGCGAGTTTCCATGCGTGGGATTGGCCTCCCCGAGTGACCTACATAGCTGAAGTCACTCGTGTTGGCACGCTGCCAAGTACCGTCCGGCGCACAGTGGAATTCCTCCACCTGACGTACTACAGCCCAACTGCCGAGCTTGTGTGGCCATCCTAATCACACACTATCCATCTCAAATAGTGACGTGGACTGCGATCCCGTTACCTTACTCTGAAATAGAACTAATTCTTGTTGTAATTACGCTACGTTCAGCTGGTGTGTAGTGTTACTGTAAATTACGTAACATTGTAAAATATCAAGCAGCTTTAGAAGGTAATTAGACAATATATCATCTGGTTTTGACAATAGTCATTCTGTTGGAGCTATTCATAACATGTCATCTGTCATCGACTGTGTAAAGCATCCCAAACGTGTATTCAATACGGCTTGTTTATTTTGCAACAGAATCAATAGACACGCGCCTATGAACGATGTATTTCGTATCTTTAATGATTTGAAATGGTATAAATAGTTTCACTGCATATTTTACAGACATTTTAGGATCCGCAATTCGGATATTTCTACTGGTACATCATTTGACACATTTATTTATATTTCTTCAATTGATATAAATTAAGCTGACTTCCGATAACGTTTTTCCTTAAATGGCAATATCTATAAAATACACACGTGAGAAATTATTTAGGTTCAATCACAACTTTAAAAACTGATAATTCTGTATTATGCTGAAAGGAAATGTTTGTGTTATTGATTCGATCGTGCGTGGGCGGAACGCGAGAGAGAGCACGAGCGATTTCGCGGAATTTTTGTCTGCATACAGCAAAGATTCGAATCAGCTGGCGTTTGTGTGTGTAACATATGGTGCTTGGTAAAATGGCGCACAGGATAAAATGCAAAGCAACTGCTATGGTTTTAGATGAAAGATATACCATTATTGTGATTATCAATCAATAGGTATACATTATATCTAAAGTCAGTGCATTAATGTGTTCATTTCTCCGTTATTTTCACCTCCTGCAGCTAATACCAATGCTAATACCTTTTTACTTGTGATGCTGATGCTGATATTACTACTGCTACTGCTACTGTTATTACTGCTGCTGATGCTACTACTACGATTACTACTGCTGCTACTACTGCTGCTACTACTGCTGCTGCTACTGTTACTACTGCTACTACTACTGCTGATGCTACTATTACTACTGCTGCTACTAGCTACTGCTACTACTACTGCTGATGCTACTGTTACTACTGCTGCTACTACCTACTGCTACTACTACTGCTGCTACTACTACTATTACTACTGCTGCTACTACTACAACTGCTGCTACTACTACTCCACCTATTTCTACTGCTGCTACTACTACGACTACTGCTGCTACTACTACTACTACTACTACTGCTGCTACTACTACTACTACTACTGCTGCTGCTACTTCTATAGACTAAGGCTTAGTCTCTGAATATATATGATTTTGATAGTAACAAACAAGTCCATTTATATTGAAAAGGAGCCCTAGGGAGACCAGAGATTCAGAACCTGAGGAAATCTAGACTTGCTTCGTTTAGGGCTTTAGCACTACAGGGAAGGCTAGGCTGTAGGGAAAATAATGTGGTTCAGGGACTGTGAGACAGACTACTACTACTATTACTACTACTGCTGCTACTATTACTACTGCTGCTGCTACACTACTGTTGCTGCTACTTCTCCTATTACTACTGCTGCTGCTACTACTACTACTATTACTACTGCTGCTGCTGCTACTACTGTTGCTGCTGCTACTACTACTACTACTACTGCTGATGCTGCTACTGCTACTACTATTACTACTGCTGCTGCTACTGCTACTACACAAATACAACACATACAACACAAATGCAACATGTAAATATCCATACGGCACAAATGCAACATTTAAATATACTTATAACACTATTACTACTGCTGCTGCTACTACTATTACTACTGCTGCTATTATTGATAGTTTTACTACTACTATTACTACTGCTGCTACTATTATAGATAGTTTACTACTACTACTACTGCTGCTGCTGCTACTACTATTACTACTACTGCTGCTGCTGCTACTACTATTACTACTGCTGCTGCTACTACTATTACTACTGCTGCTGCTACTACTACTATTACTACTGCTGCTGCTGCTACTACTATTACTACTGCTACTACTACTATTACTACTGCTGCTGCTGCTACTACTATTACTACTACTAGTACTATTACTACTATTACTACTATTACTTTCATGACCTTGCTCCAAGGCTGTACTGAATGCTGAACCCATGGATGTATAATGATTCTATCCTTCAAAGAGGCAGGTCTAGATAAGCGGGGAATTCATATGCCTTAGAAATTATCATTTAAACTATTACGTATTACCTTAGATACCTGTGCAAGTCTACAGCTGCTACTGCAATACTACTACTGTCTAATACTAATGAAATAATATTTCTAATTCCACCGCCTGTACCACCACTAATTACTAATACAACTAATATTAACACTACTACTACTACTACCGCTACTGCTACTGCTACTACTACTACTACTACTACTACTACTACTACTACTACTACTACTACTACTACTACTACTACTACTACTACTACTATAACACACATACAACATGTAAACTACTTATAGCACACATTCAACATGTAAATATCCACACAACACAAAAGCAACATGCAAATATCCATACGGCACAAATGCAACATTTAAATATACTTATAACACATATACACATGTAAATATAACACACATACAAGATGTCAATATACATATAACACACATACAACATGTAAAATAGCCATACAACACAAATGCAACATGTAAATATCCATACGGAACAAATGCAACATTTAAATATACTTATAACACTATTACTACTGCTGCTGCTACTGCTACTACTACTACTGCTACTACTACTACTACTACTACTGCTACTGCTACTACTACTACTACTACTACTACTACTGCTACTGCTACTGCTACTGCTACTACCACTATTACTATTACTACTACTACTACTGCTACTGCTACTACTACTACTACCACTACTACTACTACTACTACTTCTACTACTGCTACTACTACTACTACTACTGCTGCTACTACAACTACTACTACTGCTACTACTACTACTACTACTACTACTACTGCTACTACTACTGCTGCTGCCACAACTGCTACTACTGCCACTCTATTACTACTACTGCTACTACTAACTACTGCGGCTACTTTTCACTACTGCTAATTACCCTAGTACACTGTTGTCACTACTACTACTACTACTGCTACACACCACTACTACTACTACTACTGCTACTACTTTCACTACTACTACTTACTGCTACTACCACTACTACTACTACCACTGCTACCACTCATTGCTGCTGCTACAACTGCTACCACTACTACTACCACTACTACTACTCACTGCTACTACTACCACTGCTACTACTCCTAGTGCCACTACACTTCACTACCGCTACCGCTGCTACTACTACTACTGCTACACCTCACTGCTACTACTACTACTACCACTACTGCCGCTTCTACCACTACCACTACCTGTCACACTGCCACTACCACTACCACTGCCGCTACTGCTGCTACTATTACCTAGTGCTACTACCACTGCTACCACCACTACTACCACTACCACCACTACCACCGCTACCACTACTACTACCACTGCCGCTACCACTACTATTACCACGGGCTACCACCACCACACCACTACCGCTACCACTACTGCTACTACTACTACCGCTGCCACCACTACTACCACTACCGCTACTACTACCACTACCACTACTACCACTGCTGCCACTACTACTTCGTTACCGCTAGTGCCACCACTACTGCCACTACCACTACTAATACTACTACCACTACCACCACTACCACTGCTACTACACATTACTACTACCGCCGCTGCTGCCACTACCACTCACTACCGCCACTACTACTACTACTCACCACTCACCGTTGCCACTACTACTACTACTACCGCTACTACCACTCACTACTACCACTACTACTACTACTACTACTACCACCATCACTACTGCCTACTACTACCGTTACTCTACCACTACTACTACTCACTACTGCTACTACTACTACTACTACTACTACTACTACTACTACTACTGCTGCTACTACTACTGCTACTACTCCTAGTGCTACTGTTGTCACTACAGATGTACTAAACCCTACCGCACCTACTATCTGATAATGTATTCTTTATTGGGGCGGTGGGGGTAGCCGAGTGGTTAACGCGTTCCCTCGTCACGCTGAAGTCCCGGGTTCGATTCCCCACATGTATTGCATGGGCACAATGTTGGAAGCCCATTTCTGATGTATCCCCACCGTGATATTGCTGGAATATTGCTAAAAGCGGTGTAAAATTAAACTCACTCACTCACTATTCTTCATTAACGAGACTATGGGTTAAATACGAGCATAACGAAAGAACCTTAAAACTAAGTCGAGGAGTCATAGAGCGAAGCTGATTCTCGGGTCCGCCGTACACTATAAACAATAAACCCACGGACAGGTATGCGCTATTCAAATAGGGAATTTAGTTCCAAAAGCATTTGACATTAATATGTTCACGTAGGTCATTTATGACATTTTATGAGTTTGATCTCTGTTGACGTGGAAAATCTGACACGTCTGCTCTGCACGTAGCGTTCCTCGTGACTGAGCATGTCCAGTCCTGCTTTACTTCCTGCTATCGGTATCATCACATGCCGCTATCTGATAATCCCACAGAGCTGCGTTATATCAATACGTCACGTGACCTCTCAATAACGCTGCACCCACTTGACCCACATATCCGACAATCGGTGGGAGGGTTGGGAATGGTCATGCCGATATTTACAACAGTTATTGAAGCACGTGAACCCATGAGTGCCGCTCGGTGACGCTATCTCACTGAACACAGAGAACGGCAGCATATGTCTCAACATGTCCCTCAAGAGTCAAGATGATTCGATATTGAGTGGCAAACACATGTCACCCTACATAAACCTGAGGGCGAGGAGTCCAAATACAATGTTTACCTCAAATTCGATTTCATGAGTAAATAAATATGACACTTATAAAACTTATGAATATGCATAAAATACACATACATTATAGTAACATAGATACTCAAATTATACAACACATACACACAACATGCGAATATACATACAATACACCACACGTAAATATACATATAACACACATACAACATGTAAATATACATACAACACACATACAACATGTAAATATCCATACAACACAAATGCAACATGTAAATGTCCATACGGCACAAATGCAACATTTAAATCTACTTATAACACACATACAACATGTAAATATCCATACAACACAAATGCAACATGTAAATATACATACGGCACAAATGCAACATTTAAATCTACTTATAACACACATACAACATGTAAATATCCATACAACACAAATGCAACATTTAAATATACTTGTAACACATATACACATGTAAATATACATACAACAAATGCAACATGTAAATATACATACAGCACGCATACAACATGTAAATATACATACAAAACATATACAACATGTAAATATACATACAACTCATATACAACATGTAAATATACATACAACATATATACAACATGTAAATATACATATAACTCATATACAACATGTAAATATACATACTACATACATACAACATGTAAATATACACACAACACATATACAATGCAGAAAATCAAACCGGTTTCGTGAATTGTTTGTCATATTTTATTCTATCTTGCAGCCGATATTTTTCGTTTGGCAGCCGATGTTCTGAATTTCCCCAATTTCACACTTATTTGTTATATTTCAAATTACAGCTTAAGTTACTTGCATAAAAAAATTGTACTCTATTGTTCATCGTTTCAATGTAATCTATGATAATATTTTCGGGAGAAAGAAGTGGCACGTGTTTCATATTGGCATATGTTATTGGAATCCATGCTGTCACGATTATTTTTGGATCATCCCTATTTTTTCTGACCTTGACCAACTAGAAAGCGGGCGGACAAAAAAGGTAATTATAAAAAAGATGTTATTATCTAATTGTGTAACGTTATCATAAATTGGTAATTAAGACAACTTTGAAATAACCTATCAAATAATTTGGGAGGTAGATCGAGTCTCTTTGGTTCTGAAACACTTTAATAGAAGAAGGAGAAGAAGAGCTTTATTCAGTATTTATGACCACATGACCAAGAGTACAATTCAATAAACAAAATATAGCCCATGGACAGGTGAAGAAATGTACAATTTATACAGGTAAATATAGTTTAAGATAAATTGCAATATTTTAAAAAGGTTTACATTCTGTGTTGCAAGCAACTGATTAAACTTTGATCTGGTTGGATATACTGTATAAAAATCAGGAATGTACAAAGAGCGCTGTTGAATAGAATGGAAAACGAGCAAGAAATGAGACTTATCTTGTATCAAATTACAATTACATTTATCACATTCAATTAAATCAGCATTTACCTTATTTATAACGGTAATGTTGAAATTTAAGTTTTGACTCAAGCATCTGAATTTTATAAATGTAGTTGAAAAAAGATCTAGTTGACCTGTTTTATGAGTTTTCAAGGGTAATTGATTTTTTTTTCATATCAAAACAGAAATTTCTACAACGGCGGTGAAAAGTGCGATAATAAAACCTTTCATTATTTCTTGGAAATGAAAATCAGGTTTGTTTGAGAAGGAAAACACAGAAAAAAACAAGGTCATCCTTACAACCATGATTGTGATAGCTCTGACAATAGCAACAGACAGACAATGCCAACTCACCATTAGCTTCTCTTTGTACAGGTTAGGACCTGTAATACAACCGGTTGTGATTGTGGGAGTTCTGACAATAGCAACAGACAGACAATGCCAACTCACCATTAGCTTCTCTTTGTACAGGTTAGGACCTGTAATACAACCGGTTGTGATTGTGGGAGTTCTGACAATAGCAACAGACAGACAATGCCAACTCACCATTAGCTTCTCTTTGTACAGGTTAGGACCTGTAATACAACCGGTTGTGATTGTGGGAGTTCTGACAATAGCAACAGACAGACAATGCCAACTGACCATTAGCTTCTCTTTGTACAGGTTAGGACCTGTAATACAACCGGTTGTGATTGTGGGAGTTCTGACAATAGCAACAGACAGACAATGCCAACTCACCATTAGCTTCTCTTTGTACAGGTTAGGACCTGTAATACAACCGGTTGTGATTGTGGGAGTTCTGACAATAGCAACAGACAGACAATGCCAACTGACCATTAGCTTCTCTTTGTACAGGTTAGGACCTGTAATACAACCGGTTGTGATTGTGGGAGTTCTGACAATAGCAACAGACAGACAATGCCAACTCACCATTAGCTTCTCTTTGTACAGGTTAGGACCTGTAATACAACCGGTTGTGATTGTGGGAGTTCTGACAATAGCAACAGACAGACAATGCCAACTCACCATTAGCTTCTCTTTGTACAGGTTAGGACCTGTAATACAACCGGTTGTGATTGTGGGAGTTCTGACAATAGCAACAGACAGACAATGCCAACTCACCATTAGCTTCTCTTTGTACAGGTTAGGACCTGTAATACAACCGGTTGTGATTGTGGGAGTTCTGACAATAGCAACAGACAGACAATGCCAACTCACCATTAGCTTCTCTTTGTACAGGTTAGGACCTGTAATACAACCGGTTGTGATTGTGGGAGTTCTGACAATAGCAACAGACAGACAATGCCAACTCACCATTAGCTTCTCTTTGTACAGGTTAGGACCTGTAATACAACCGGTTGTGATTGTGGGAGTTCTGACAATAGCAACAGACAGACAATGCCAACTGACCATTAGCTTCTCTTTGTACAGGTTAGGACCTGTAATACAACCGGTTGTGATTGTGGGAGTTCTGCAATAGCAACAGACAGACAATGCCAACTCACCATTAGCTTTCTTTGTACAGGTTAGGGCCTGTAATACAACCGGTTGTGATTGTGGGAGTTCTGACAATAGCAACAGACAGACAATGCCAACTCACCATTAGCTTCTCTTTGTACAGGTTAGGACCTGTAATACAACCGGTTGTGATTGTGGGAGTTCTGACAATAGCAACAGACAGACAATGCCAACTCACCATTAGCTTCTCTTTGTACAGGTTAGGACCTGTAATACAACCGGTTGTGATTGTGGGAGTTCTGACAATAGCAACAGACAGACAATGCCAACTCACCATTAGCTTCTCTTTGTACAGGTTAGGACCTGTAATACAACCGGTTGTGATTGTGGGAGTTCTGACAATAGCAACAGACAGACAATGCCAACTCACCATTAGCTTCTCTTTGTACAGGTTAGGACCTGTAATACAACCGGTTGTGATTGTGGGAGTTCTGACAATAGCAACAGACAGACAATGCCAACTGACCATTAGCTTCTCTTTGTACAGGTTAGGACCTGTAATACAACCGGTTGTGATTGTGGGAGTTCTGACAATAGCAACAGACAGACAATGCCAACTCACCATTAGCTTCTCTTTGTACAGGTTAGGACCTGTAATACAACCGGTTGTGATTGTGGGAGTTCTGACAATAGCAACAGACAGACAATGCCAACTCACCATTAGCTTCTCTTTGTACAGGTTAGGACCTGTAATACAACCGGTTGTGATTGTGGGAGTTCTGACAATAGCAACAGACAGACAATGCCAACTCACCATTAGCTTCTCTTTGTACAGGTTAGGACCTGTAATACAACCGGTTGTGATTGTGGGAGTTCTGACAATAGCAACAGACAGACAATGCCAACTCACCATTAGCTTCTCTTTGTACAGGTTAGGACCTGTAATACAACCGGTTGTGATTGTGGGAGTTCTGACAATAGCAACAGACAGACAATGCCAACTCACCATTAGCTTCTCTTTGTACAGGTTAGGACCTGTAATACAACCGGTTGTGATTGTGGGAGTTCTGACAATAGCAACAGACAGACAATGCCAACTCACCATTAGCTTCTCTTTGTACAGGTTAGGACCTGTAATACAACCGGTTGTGATTGTGGGAGTTCTGACAATAGCAACAGACAGACAATGCCAACTCACCATTAGCTTCTCTTTGTACAGGTTAGGACCTGTAATACAACCGGTTGTGATTGTGTGGAGTTCTGACAATAGCAACAGACAGACAATGCCAACTGACCATTAGCTTCTCTTTGTACAGGTTAGGACCTGTAATACAACTGGTTGTGATTGTGGGAGTTCTGACAATAGCAACACAGACAGACAATGCCAACTCACCATTAGCTTTCTTTGTACAGGTTAGGACCTGTAATACAACCGGTTGTGATTGTGGGAGTTCTGACAATAGCAACAGACAGACAATGCCAACTCACCATTAGCTTCTCTTTGTACAGGTTAGGGCCTGTAATACAACCGGTTGTGATTGTGGGAGTTCTGACAATAGCAACAGACAGACAATGCCAACTCACCATTAGCTTCTCTTTGTACAGGTTAGGACCTGTAATACAACCGGTTGTGATTGTGGGAGTTCTGACAATAGCAACAGACAGACAATGCCAACTCACCATTAGCTTCTCTTTGTACAGGTTAGGACCTGTAATACAACCGGTTGTGATTGTGGGAGTTCTGACAATAGCAACAGACAGACAATGCCAACTCACCATTAGCTTCTCTTTGTACAGGTTAGGACCTGTAATACAACCGGTTGTGATTGTGGGAGTTCTGACAATAGCAACAGACAGACAATGCCAACTCACCATTAGCTCTCTTTGTACAGGTTAGGACCTGTAATACAACCGGTTGTGATTGTGGGAGTTCTGACAATAGCAACAGACAGACAATGCCAACTCACCATTAGCTTCTCTTTGTACAGGTTAGGACCTGTAATACAACCGGTTGTGATTGTGGGAGTTCTGACAATAGCAACAGACAGACAATGCCAACTGACCATTAGCTTCTCTTTGTACAGGTTAGGACCTGTAATACAACCGGTTGTGATTGTGGAGTTCTGACAATAGCAACAGACAGACAATGCCAACTCACCATTAGCTTCTCTTTGTACAGGTTAGGGACCTGTAATACAACCGGTTGTGATTGTGGGAGTTCTGACAATAGCAACAGACAGACAATGCCAACTCACCATTAGCTTCTCTTTGTACAGGTTAGGGCCTGTAATACAACCGGTTGTGATTGTGGGAGTTCTGACAATAGCAACAGACAGACAATGCCAACTCACCATTAGCTTCTCTTTGTACAGGTTGGGACCTGTAATACAACCGGTTGTGATTGTGGGAGTTCTGACAATAGCAACAGACAGACAATGCCAACTGACCATTAGCTTCTCTTTGTACAGGTTAGGACCTGTAATACAACCGGTTGTGATTGTGGGAGTTCTGACAATAGCAACAGACAGACAATGCCAACTCACCATTAGCTTCTCTTTGTACAGGTTAGGACCTGTAATACAACGGTTGTGATTGTGGGAGTTCTGTGGGACAGACAATCTGACCATTAGCAACAGGACAGTAACAACCGGTTGTGATTGTGGGAGTTCTGACAGCAACAGACAGACAATGCCAACTCACCATTAGCTTTCTCTTTGTACAGGTTAGGACCTGTAATACAACCGGTTGTGATTGTGGGAGTTCTGACAATAGCAACAGACAGACAATGCCAACTCACCATTAGCTTCTCTTTGTACAGGTTAGGGCCTGTAATACAACCGGTTGTGATTGTGGGAGTTCTGACAATAGCAACAGACAGACAATGCCAACTCACCATTAGCTTCTCTTTGTACAGGTTAGGACCTGTAATACAACCGGTTGTGATTGTGGGAGTTCTGACAATAGCAACAGACAGACAATGCCAACTCACCATTAGCTTCTCTTTGTACAGGTTAGGGCCTGTAATGCAACCGGTTGTGATTGTGGGAGTTCTGACAATAGCAACAGACAGACAATGCCAACTCACCATTAGCTTCTCTTTGTACAGGTTAGGGCCTGTAATACAACCGGTTGTGATTGTGGGAGTTCTGACAATAGCAACAGACAGACAATGCCAACTGACCATTAGCTTCTCTTTGTACAGGTTAGGGCCTGTAATACAACCAGTTGTGATTGTGGGAGTTCTGACAATAGCAACAGACAGACAATGCCAACTCACCATTAGCTTCTCTTTGTACAGGTTAGGACCTGTAATACAACCGGTTGTGATTGTGGGAGTTCTGACAATAGCAACAGACAGACAATGCCAACTCACCATTAGCTTCTCTTTGTACAGGTTAGGGCCTGTAATACAACCGGTTGTGATTGTGGGAGTTCTGACAATAGCAACAGACAGACAATGCCAACTCACCATTAGCTTCTCTTTGTACAGGTTAGGACCTGTAATACAACCGGTTGTGATTGTACTGTGCTGGTATTCGGATACGCTGGTACAGTGCATATCTGATGCACGACATGGACATGTGTGTACGTCTAATGTTATCTGGCAGAGATAGAGAATGGAGATTATACCCTCAATGTGTTATCAGCTAAGTTTTCGGTCACGTCTGAAGAAAGATACCCATAGATAAAATACCTATCAATGATAGAGAGATTTCGGTTATTTTAGCTGGGGACTGAATTTGATAAGTGACAACAAGGCATATCGAATCCACGATCAGCAGATCATAGCACGACCAAGGGGCGCAACTCTTCTGCCACTGGATTACAGTTAAGTGAAAAGGGGAGCTCGGTTGTGTTGGCAGTGGTCCACGGTTAAAAATCAGAAATAACTGGCAGTCAGCGAGCTCTATTGATGTTTATTTTCAAAGCATATCCCAAGTGTCAAGTAAATATTTCTCACACTAGAAGCATTATATTTGACATTTCATATGGTAATTGGCAACAATAGTCTCATTTTCGAAATGTAAGCCAACATACTTTAAATTATTATCAATCATAGTAAGAAAAAATTAAATTGCTTGGATGAAGAAAGTATTCACTTGGTAATTGGATTAGATTAAAAACATTGAAAAGGTGTCATAACGTTAATAGGTATAAATCAGCATTTTCACAATTTCACATATGACATGTGAAACAGTGAACTCTCTGAACTGGGACTAACCCCTTGAACGCCCTGTTAGAAATGTTCTTCCGCAACCCAAGCTTTTATTAAGAGGCGACCGACAGGGCCGGATGGCGAGGCTCAACTTGGTTGATGCATGTCACCGTAACTTTAAATGAGTAGACCGATACTAGAGACGCTCATGATATCAATCACAGGTTTGTCTGGTGCTGACTATATTGTTTTCCGATCGTCATACTACAACCTGGCTATTTGTGATTGCGGCATTACACAACAAACAAACAAATCTGTGGCTTTGTTCGAGGAAAGAGTTATGACCGTCCTCTCTGTGGTTCAGGGACTGTGAGACAGACTAAGGGGGTTCCGTAAGATATGAGTTGGATTTACTGGTGTCACCTGGAAATAAATTTGCTGGAATATTGCTAAAAGCGGCGTAAAACTAAACTAAACTAAACTCACTCACTCACTCACTCACTCACTCACTCACTCACTCACTCACTCACTCACTCACTCACTCACTCACTCACTCACTCACTCACTCACTCACTCACTCACTCACTCACTCACTCACTCACTATTCTCTGGCGATGATAGTTCATATGTACTTGAACTACGGAATCAGTAAACACGGTATGGTGTCGGTGGTTGTCACTGAGGACTAATTTCTTTACAACCAAGCGTCGTATGGTTGGTAGGTTGTTTAACGCCCCACTCAGCAATATTCCAGCTATTTGGCAGTGGTCTGTAAATAATCGAGTCTGGACCAGACAATCCAGTGACCAACAGCACAAGCATCAATCTTCGCAACTGGGATACAATGACATGTGCTACCCAAGTCAGCGAGCCTGACCACCCGATCCCGTTAGTCGCCTCTTACTACAAGCATGGGTTACTGAAGAATAACTCTAACCCGGACCTTCACGAGTCTAACCGTCGTATGTCTGACTACGGTAGATCAGGCAATGTATTACATGTAGATTGACAATGATACCACGTGTTGTCCGCACTTAGTGTAGTGTGCAGCAACTATTGATAATGCATGATTCATAACAAAATTTTGTAAACATCGGGAATCCCCTCAACATGACGGCCAGTCAATAGTGACTATACCTACAAGAGACTGCATTCAATATAGCTTGATCACAGGCAGCCTATCAAAACAGAAAATTGCGATTAAAGTTTCAATTTCAATTTCAATTTCAAAGTATTAAATAATGTTTATGGAAACAGGAACACAGACAATTGCTGGATAACCACTTGCCTTTTTATGAAGCACATGGGTAGGAAAATTTGAATTGGCCAAGAACTATTATGATGTCTTATAATCATTGATAAGGGTTATGTAATAGATCCTTCCTCGGTGTATATTTACATGTGTAAAGACCTGAATGCATGACGCATCTCATTAGCAATAGGTATGCTGTTCCTTGGTCCAGTATATATCATTGGTATATCGTGATTATATTATGGTCGATAACACGGATATAGATGAAATGCTGATAACACGTGTGTCTTCACAATCTAGCATGTATGTCATGTACATAGCAGTATATGCGATCCAGGTGCCACGTCAGGCAAGGATATATGAATCATTGATTTGTGAGTGTGAAGGTCAAGTCACATCCTCCTGTAACCCGGCGGCCAGCTGGTGTATCAGTACATCCTTGTTGAACAGGGACATGGATTGATGGATGGCTGTTTGATGTGGCTTTTAGGAAACGTTTGTACTTCGCAGTCATATAACAATTTGAAATGCAATGCATATTTATTTGCGAAGTCAGTATGTTTTGCTTCATGAATTTCTACATATTGAAATATTGCAAAAGCTAACGAAATTTGATTGTGTGAGGAAGTGAGTGATTGTGTGAGGAAATCAGTGATTGTGTGAGGAAGTGAGTGATTCTGTGAGAATGTGAGTGATTGTGTGAGAATGTGAGTGATTGTGTGAGGAAGAGAGTGATTGTGTGAGGCAGTGAGTGACTGTGTGAGGAAGTGAGTGATTCTGCGAGGAAGTGAGTGATTGTGTGAGGAAGTGAGTGATTGTGTGAGGAAGTGAGTGATTGTGTGAGGAAGAGAGTGACTGTGTGAGGAAGAGAGTGAGTGAGGAAGAGAGTGATTGTGTGAGGAAGAGAATGATTGTGTGAGGAAGTGAGTGGTTGTGGGAGGAAGAGTGACTGTGTGAGGATGGAGTGAGGAAATGAGGGACTGTGCAATGATGGAAGCAGTGAAGAAGAGAATGATTGTGTGAGGATGGGAGTAATTGTGTGAGGACGGAGTGAGTGAGGAAGTGAGTGATTGTGTGAGGAAGTGAATGATTGTGTGAGGAAGAGAATGATTGTGTGAGGAAATCAGTGATTGTGTCAGGAAGTGAGTGATTCTGTGAGAATGTGAGTGATTGTGTGAGGAAGAGAGTGATTGTGTGAGGCAGTGAGTGACTGTGTGAGGAAGTGAGTGATTCTGCGAGGAAGTGAGTGATTGTGTGAGGAAGTGAGTGATTGTGTGAGGAAGTGAGTGATTGTGTGAGGAAGAGAGTGAGTGAGGAAGAGAGTGATTGTGTGAGGAAGAGAATGATTGTGTGAGGAAGTGAGTGGTTGTGGGAGGAAGAGTGACTGTGTGAGGATGGAGTGAGGAAATGAGGGACTGTGCAATGATGGAAGCAGTGAAGAAGAGAATGATTATGTGAGGATGGGAGTAATTGTGTGAGGATGCAGTGATTGTGCGAGGATGGAATGATTGTGTAAGGAACAGAGTGATTGTGTGAAGAAGAGAATGATTGTGTGATGATGGAGTGAGTACGTAAGTGATTGTGTGATGCTGGAGTGAGTGAAGAAGTGAGTGATTGTGAAGGAGTGAATCAAGCAGTCACTATTTGGAGGCGGGACTTCAGGAATGAACAAATCAAATTCAGCACACGTGGGACTCTATTCCTGCACTCAGTAAACAAACCAGGACTATAAATAACGTATTTGTCAACGGAACCCAGCATGCCTGGAACTCCGAACTTACTCTACTTTACGTGAACAAACACAATCAGTGATGACAATCCCTTCAGCCTAATGAGCACCGTGGGTTAGTTCCGTACCCTGAAACACATTATCGATATGTTGTTTACGAACCCATCTACGCATATAATGAACACGCATGTTGTCGTCATTAAAACATCATTCACGTTTAATGCAGAGGGTTTCGACACCAATCTCTTTAATGTAAGCTTCATGAATCTGGAAGCCATACAACCGCTGCACCTGAATTATGTTCAAGTGATTCTCTGAACAACAAAGTAGCGGAGCCCTGCAGAGACTAAAGGAGGAATGATATTAATAGGCGACATGACCTTTCGTCATTATCCTGCGTGTGAGATAATGACAGGAGCAGTGAAGCCGTATATGGAAGGTTGAATACCTGGCTCTCACGCACTGCTGTAGACACGCTGAAGTGAAATCTATGTGAGTACATTGTTTACATTAGGTCAACAACCAACTAGACTAACATCTAGTCTCCGAGATATTTACAGAAACACATTAATACTTAATAACTTAGACTCACTTAACACATTATATAAAAGGGGCCATGAGACATTCTTCATTTCTTGAAAATGTAGTAATGTAGACTTGGCAAATATTGTAGACTCGCATGGGCTTTCATGGATATATTTGTTGCATGGTCTGACAGACGTCCAATCAGCCAACCTCACAATCTGTCATATATTGTAGGTGTTCCAAACATCCTCATTAAGGTTAAATAAGTGAGATCGATAAAACACCTAGTACATACCCTGGTATCTCTCTCTCTCTCTCTCTCTCTCTCTCTCTCTCTCTCTCTCTCTCTCTCTCTCTCTCTCTCTCTCTCTCTCTCTCTCTCTCTCTTCTCTCTCTCTCTCTCTGACGCCACTATTGCTGTGTTAGTGAGTGGGTATGGTTTTACGCCGCCTTTAGCAACATTCTCGCAACAGGGTAGTAGTTACAGCGTTCGTTCGTCAGCCGAAGACCCGAGTTCGATTCCCCACATGGGTACACTCACTCACTCACTCATCCCATCCGTCAGTCCCTCTGTGGCTCTCTCTATCTATAATTTCCCTTAGTTCACCCCCTGTCAGACTGTAGCTTTCACCAGCTCTCTATCCAGCTCTTTATTTTTTGGTTTTAGTTTCTCACGAGTCTTTCCTTCTGTTGTCTCCCTATCTATATGGTTCTCTGTATATCATTGTTTTGCTTCTTCAGTCGCCAGACATCTTTGTCCATCTCTCCCCGCGCTCACTCGCATGGAGGCCTTAATGATAACACCATATAACAGTATTTGACCGATTCAAGTCAACCTACACATATCCCTAATAGATATAGTGGTTATCTAACACTTGTCTGTGTTTCTGTCTCCATAAACTGAAAGGTACCATGGAGCTACTTTCAGAATGGACTTCTGATAAAATGGGCGTCACTAAATTCTTATTGAGAAGTTATATTTCGTGTCGAATTGGTGTTTACAAAATGATTTTTATAACACAACGCGTTTGTGGAAGTATGATCGCATTGAAAAATCGGTTAAATTTTAATACCTTCATGGAAGTGAATTCTTAAGTAACCATCAAATCCCATCCTGTCTCCAAAAGGTCCATCATTACCAATGCAAAAGGTATGTACCAATGACCACCATGAAAAAGACATGAGTAAGTTTTACTTCACAGGTGATAAATGGGCGGTGGGGGTAGCCTAGTGGTTAAAGCGTTCGCTCGTCACGCCTAAGGCCCGGATTCGATTCCCACATGGGTTCAATGTGTAAAGTCCATTTCTGGTGTCACCCGCCGTAATATTGCTGGACTACTGCATAAAACCATACTCACTCACTCGAACCACTCTCCGCTCTCCCGAAACACACACAAACATGCAGGCCTGCTAGTAATATTAGAACTACATATTGACGTACCATAGTGCATGCTATGTTGATGTCGGAATATTGCTAAAAGCAGCATGAAACCATACTCACTCACTCACTCAGAGTTGATAAGAAGCTGTAACAGTGAGTGAAACGGCTACTGTAGACGGCAGTTAACTATGTATTGCATTATGAAAGTCCTGTGATACGTAACGACATGGTATCAGTTATTTATCTCATGTGCGTCTTCAACATTCCAAACATCTCGTGTCAGTAGGCATAATGCAAACAATTACTGGCTCATTCAATATTTATGACCTGATTGTCCATCTTTATGCACTGCTGCGCTGAAGGTATCCGGATGTGGAGGAAATCTTTACCTGAGTGCTAGGTAATAAACAAGCACTTGCATCAAGGTTAATACAGGTATTAATGAGTTTTCCAGGACCGCGTGGGAGAACGCTGTCTACAGTACCGGGGTGGTAGGTGTTTGGGGTGGAGAGAAGATTGATTCACAGGTATTGATGAGTTTTCCAGGACGGCGTGGGAGAACGCTGTCTACAGTACCAGGGTGGTATAGGTGTTTGGGGTGGAGAGAAGATTGATTCACAGGTATTTATGAGTTTTCCAGGACGGCGTGGGAGGAGACTGTCTACAGTACCGGGATGGTATAGGTGTTTGGGGTGGAGAGAAGATTGATTCACAGGTATTTATGAGTTTTCCAGGACGGCGTGGGAGAAGGCTGTCTACAGTACCAGGGTGGTATAGGTGTTTGGGGTGGAGAGAAGATTGATTCACAGGTATTTATGAGTTTTCCAGGACGGCGTGGGAGGAGACTGTCTACAGTACCGGGATGGTATAGGTGTTTGGGGTGGAGAGAAGATTGATTCACAGGTATTTATGAGTTTTCCAGGACGGCGATTCACAGGTATTTATGAGTTTTCCAGGAAGGCTGTCTACAGTACCAGGGTGGTAGGTGTTTGGGGTGGAGAGATGATTGATTCACAGGTATTGATGAGTTTTCCAGGAAGGCGTGGGAGAAGACTGTCAACAGTACCGGGGTGGTAGGTGTTTGGGGTGGAGAGAAGATTGATTCACAGGTATTGATGAGTTTTCCAGGAAGGCGTGGAAGAAGGCTGTCAACAGTACCAGGGTGGTAGGTGTTTGGGGTGGAGAGAAGATTGATTCACAGGTATTTATGAGTTTTCCAGGACGGCGTAGGAGAAGACTGTCAACAGTACCGGGGTGGTATAGGTGTTTGGGGTGGAGAGAAGATTGATTCACAGGTATTTATGAGTTTTCCAGGACGGCGTGGGAGAAGGCTGTCTACAGTACCAGGGTGGTAGGTGTTTGGGGTGGAGAGAAGATTGATTCACAGGTATTTATGAGTTTTCCAGGACGGCGTGGGAGAAAGCTGTTTACAGTACCGGGGTGGTATAGGTGTTTGGGGTGGAGAGAAGATTGATTCACAGGTATTGATGAATTTTCCAGGGCGGCGTGGGAGAAGACTGTTTACAGTACCGGGGTGGTATAGGTGTTTGGGTTGGAGAGAAGATTGATTCACGGGTATCGATGAGTTTTCCAGGACGGCGTGGGAGAAGACTGTCTACAGTACCAGGAGGGTACAGGTGTTTGGTATAATTGGTGAATTTTGTGTGAGTGGTTATCGGCCTTTTTCATGGACGGGGGAAGAGAGAGATAACGGGGACAAGCGAGAGCACGATAGTGAGTGAGTTTAGTTTTACGCCGCACTCAGCAATATTAGAGTTATATGGCGGCGGTCTGAAAATAATCGAGTCTTTGTCTCGAGTTATTAGTTATTTTCTTCAACTTAGCTAATAGTAAAATGACCAGATTGCCCTTTACACTCTTGTACTCGCTTGTATTCACATCCGACCAATAAGTACGTTATGTTTAATGATTCTATAAGCTCACCGTTTGTCTGCCGTGACGTATATTATTGATCTATTTTGATAGATAACACCTCCACAATGTCCATTAAAAGGCCTACTGAAACCCCAAGATCTCGGGAATAGGTCCTATAATGTCGGCCATTGCAAGTTAGCAGAACAATGCTAGTACTTAGTATCTCACAACACAACACGATGCATACACTGACACAGGGGTGGACTGCGTGGGTAGCAGCGATATGCCCCTATTAATAGTAATAACAACATATCTTCCAGCAGGGGGAAATGAATAAACACATATGGCACTAACTTTACAACGGCTGTAGAGCGAACAACTTGATATGGTTGACTGGTAATTGTTTGCTTCGTGGCATGAATGACATATCTTCAAAGAAGGAGTGCCTCGTTACTCACTCACTTTAAAAACGGCTTACATACATACGTCCGTGTTATTATGTAACGCACAATTGCACCGATTATCATAAACACGTCTAACACCTGAATTACTTAGTTTCTTCCCTTGGGGAGGTGGGGTAGCCTAGTGGTGAAAGCGTTCGCTCGTAACGCTTAAGACCCGGGTTCGATTCTCCACATGGTTACAATATGCGAAGCCCATTGTTGGTGTCCCCCGCCGTGATGTTGCTGGTTGCAAAAGGCGACGTAAAACAATACTCACTCACTCCATAGTTTTTAAGAGAAGTCTGACAAGCCTCTGAACACCCATGTAATATTTGGTCTTAAGTAACCCATGAATGTCGTACGAGGTGCCGGGATCTGTGCTGAGGCTAGCTGACCTGGATGATGCATGTAATCCTATCCAAATTGCGTAGTTCGATGCTCATCATGTGAAACACTGGTTTGTCTGGTCCAGGGTCTTTTTTATATTAAATCTAGAATTCTGCTGAATGCGTCATTAACCAACTAAAACGTACACATAAAGGAAACTGACATGCAGAAGAACGGCTCATGGTTGTGTTAAACTCACTCACTCACTCACTCACTCACTCACTCACTCACTCACTCACTCACTCACTCATTACAGTCCCTGGTGTGAGACAAGTTCTGCGTGGAACAACTCAATGTCATGCCTTATTATCATGTCAGGAAACACAACACAGGGTCAACTTTCAGAAGAGTGCTGGCACAATGAATTGCTATCCCCTTCCAATTAGAACATCTCACCGTTGTCATCCACTATCACTCGAACACAAGTCCAGTGTTTGAGTCCGCCGACGTTACGATGCTGACTATGCGAACACATGCGAACCGGTGGCGTCAAATGATTGACTGTAAGAGCTTTTGAGATTGAACAGGTTAGCCAGCCCATTATTTTCGCCCTAGCCTTAATCCAAGTCTTCACTGACAACTCAATCCATGATTACCCCAATAAGTATAGATGAGCAAGCGGTACCTATGAGGACGCCAATGGTATAAGGTAATATTATGAATAAATGTTTTCTTTTTTTTATAAATAACTGTTAATTTATTTTAAATTAAAATATTTTAGTAAATAATAATTGGATTAGAGACTAAAACTAGGCTATTTCCATCCCCGTCCAGCATCGACCTTTCTTCAGCAATCTCATCCCTATGATGTCGATTGCACTGATATATTTATCATTCATAACCATTATTAGAATCAGACACTTGATGTCAGTGAACGTTGAAGCGGACGGCTCGCGCTATAAACAATTATTAGGCTACATAGAGATTCGGTAACAGCTTCCAAATGTGTTCTGTCAATTCTGACACTTTTAATTTAGAACCCAGTGATCAACAATTTCCGTTTCCTTAATATGAAGAAACCGGGAAGAATTAGGTCCCAATTAAACGTGTATGAGTATGTTAGTATTTTTATACCTGATTTCGCAACAATGTAGTAAATCAGCCAGTTGCCAGACAGTGGGATGGAGTAATCATGATTTACCTAACTCTATGCAACGATACCTTATTAATCCGATACCGTTCAAGTTGACATCGTCCGGATTAACAGTCTAGATTCATATTTCATGGTTCCTTAGAAACGTTTCCATAAATATAGACGGACATCAATGTCTTGGTTGGCGAGTGTCCGGTCTGTTGAGGTTTCCCTTTATATAGACGTATATCATTGTCCTGGTTGGCGGGTGTCCGGTCTGTTAAGGTTTCCCTGTATATTAAATAGACGGACATCAATGTCTTGGTTGGCGGGTGTCCGGTCTGTTCAGGTTTCCCCGTATATAAACGGACATCAATGTCCTGGTTGGCGGGTGTCCGGTCTGTTCAGGTTTCCCCGTATATAAACGGACATCAATGTCCTGGTTGGCGGGTGTCCGGTCTGTTCAGGTTTCCCTGTATATAAACGGACATCAATGTCCTGGTTGGCGGGTGTCCGGTCTGTTCAGGTTTCCCCGTATATAAACGGACATCAATGTCCTGGTTGGCGGGTGTCCGGTCTGTTCAGGTTTCCCCGTATATAAACGGACATCAATGTCCTGGTTGGCGGGTGTCCGGTCTGTTGAGGTTTCCCGTATATAAACGGACATCAATGTCCTGGTTGGCGGGTGTCCGGTCTGTTGAGGTTTCCCCGTATATAAACGGACATCAATGTCCTGGTTGGGGACTGTTGAGGTTTCCCTGTAGTGTGGAGGTAGCTGAATCCCCTAGATTGAGGTAGCAGCAGGATATACCTTGCCCTTCAAATGTCCTTCAGCAACCAATTATTAACTCAAATGTGTTTCGTTTAAACCCATTATATTAAGTGAATCATCCACAAGTGACGGATGGTTGAAATAATCTGGCAGTTCTTCACGATGTCTGTTGAACAGGGCCTTGATTTTCGAAGCTCTCTTAGCGCTAAGATAGTCGTAAGATAATATCAATGTATGGCACTTACGACTATCTTAGCAGAGAGAGCTTCGAGAATCTAGGCCCTATACCATCCACCTCTCCTGCCACTGGTCACGTCGACTGACATTATTGATACTTATCCTTCCACTCGTCACGTCAATTGTCATTATTGTCACCTCTGCTGTCACTAGGCACGTCGACTGACACCATTGTCACTTCTGCTGCCTCCAGTCACGTCGACTGACACCATTGTCACTTCTGCTGTCACCAGTCACGCCGACTGACACCATTGTCACTTTTGTTGTCACTAGTTTGCATTGTCACTTCTACTGTCACTAGTCACGTCACGTCACTTCTCGACTGCCACCATTGTCACTTCTACTCTCACTAGTCACGTCTACTGACTCAATTGTCACTTCTACTGTCACTAGTCACGTCGACTGTCACCATTGTCACTTTTGCTGTAACTAGTCACGTCGATTGTCACCATTGTCACTTCTGCTGTCACTAGTCACGTCGACTGACACCATTGTCACTTCTGCTGTAACTAGTCACGTCGACTGTCACCATTGTCACTTCTGCTGCCTCCAGTCACGTCGACTGACACCAATGTCACTTCTGCTGTCACTAGTCACGCCGACTGACACCGTTGTCACTTCTACTGTCACTAGTCACGTCGACTGACACCATTGTCACCTCTACTGTCACTAGTCACGCCGACTGACACCATTGTCACTTCTACTGTCACTAATCACGCCGACTGACACCATTGTCACTTCTGCTGTAACTAGTCACGTCGACTGACACCATTGTCACTTCTAACTGTCACTAGTCACGCCGACTGACACCATTGTCACTTCTACTCTCACTAGTCACGTCGACTGACACCATTATCACTTCTACTGTCACTAGTCACGTCGACTGTCACCATTGTCACTTCTGCTGTAACTAGTCACGTCGACTGACACCATTGTCACTTCTGCTGTCACTAGTCACGTCGACTGACACCATTATCACTTCTTCTGCCTCCAGTCACGTCGACTGTCACCACTGTCACATTCCCAGTGCTTAAAGTAAACGCCTTTACGGTTAATGTAATGTATATTTATTTACCACAATTCCTGGTATTGTTTGTGTTCATTGAAACATGACCCCGACGGATGTCACTAAGTGTTGGCTTCTGGAACGTCTATTCCGATCATTTTTACTTTACTGGTATTCAGTTATTCTGAGGAATCATTCGCAGCTTTTTGTTATTTTCCTCGGTTCAAACGGTCACTGGTTCGCTGTATTAATACTGTATATGTTTTTGTCGGGTTGATGACACACTAATAATGCTTTGTCTCTGAAAATAAATTACTTTGATAAAAGCAAACTGCTCTATCTAAATTGAAAACGAGACCAAATAAGGTGGGAGAGTAATGGGGGAAATGTAGACTTGCAGTTTAAGGGGTTTTAAGGGTGAGTGGTGGTTGGGTAGCCTAATGGTTAAAGTTCCCGTCGTCACGCTGAAGGTTCGATTCCCCACATGGGTACAATGTGTAAAGCCCATTTTCCCCGCAGTGATATTGCTGGAATATTGCTAAAAGTGGTGTAAACTAAATTCACTCACTCACTCATTTAAGGGTGAGTGGAAGGGGAAATAATCTGGCTCAGACACTGTGACACAGTCCGGGTTATTGACATTGACAATGGCGATGAAGATTATGGTAAAGATGAATGAGTGAGTGAGTTCAGTTTTACGCCACACTCAGCAATATTCCAGCTATACGGCGGCGGTCTGTAAATAATCGAGTCTGGACCAGACAATCCTGTGATCAACAGCATGAAAATCGATCTACGCAATTGGGATGCGATGACATGTGTCAACCAAGTCAGTGAGCCTGACCACGCGATCCCGTTAGTCGCCTCTTACGACAAGCATGGGTTGCTGAAGATCAATTCTAATCCGGATCTTCACGGGTCATGATGAAGATGAAGTTGCATACAAGTATATAGTGCATACACGGAGTTCTATATACAGTAAACTACGATTATATCAAACTCAAAAGGACCACAGATTTCAGTTCGAAATAACCGTAGTTCGTTACACGTAGTTAACACTTCTTTATATCCATCAGTTCGTTATAAGGGGGTGGTGGGGTAGCCTAGTGGTTAAAGCGTTGGCTCGTCACGCCGAAGACCCGGGTTCGAATCCCCACATGGGTACAATGTGTGAAGCTCATTTCTGGTGTCCCCCGCCGTGATGTTGCCTGGAATATTGCTAAAAGAGGCGTAAAGCCAAAACTCAGTCAGTCAGTCGTTATAAGTGTGTTCGTTACAAACGTGGGTTACGGCACATATTGCTGACCATCGCCCTATCAGCACAAAGGCCAGTAGTCTTCTCTGTTCCTTTTTCGACCTACTTTTCATAGTTTTTACTTATGTCTACTTATATAAGCTATTAATGTATCGATTGTGGGGTGGCCAACTACCGCATATGGACAACAGTATATAGACGTGTTAAAGGTAATTAGTTCAAGTCAGTATATATACGTAGAAAATAGAACCTAGGAAGTAACATCATTTACTGTAAGTGTATGATGCTTAAGTAATGATGGGGTGGACAATGAAGAAGCGGAAAGCAGGGAATTAGGATTAGTCAGTTCCTTGGTTGTAAGGGGATAATCAAGACTTCAACTAACAACAGAGTTTAGTCTACGGCCATTACATTACGGAAGGGCTTAGTACTTTAGTGAGGACTGTGATGGTAGCAAACAATTAAATACCCTTACAGTGAGTGAGTGAGTTTAGTTTTACGCCGCTCTCAGCAATATTCCAACTATATAGCGGCGGTCTGTAAATAATCGTGTCTGGACAAGACAATCCAGTGATCAACAGCATGAGCATCGATCTACGAAATTGGGAACCGATGACATGTGTCAACCATGTCAGCGAGCCTGACCGACCGTTAGTCGTCTCATACGACAAGCATGGGTTGCTGAAGATCAAATTCTAACCCGGATCTTCACGGGTCAAATACCCTTACAGAACGTCACGGGTAAACATATGTCTGTCAAAGACCACCACATAAGCGCGGACACGGGTGGCATGGTCGTCTAAGACGCCGGTTGTGCAGTTTCGTCACTTGGTGACGCCATAAACCTAATGTCGGGTTCGAATCCCGATTCGTCCATATTATGATTGTATGTCTGGCAGCACCATACCCGAGTTGAGGGTTTCAGCAAAGTGGTAAACATCACACCAGGCTTTTCCCCTACATAATGTTGTATAACAGGAATACTGTTAAAGTCTGGCCTCACCCAAACACATTCACTAACTCTGTTCGTATAATCACCGGGGCGGTGAGGTAGCCTAGTAGTGAAGGCGTTCGCTCGTCACGCCGAAGACCCGCGTTCGATTCCCCACATGGGTGCATTGTGTGAAGCCCATTTCTGGTGTGCCCCGCCGTGATATTGCTGGAATATTGCTAAAAGCGGCGTAAAACTAAACTCACTCATTCTTATAATCACCACAAGCAATCTAGTCTTTAAAGGTGACAGAAGTTGTGTCTTCTCAGGCGCTCGAGTTGTGGTAGTTCTCTATGTAAGCCGAGAACGTGGCATTTCATTTAGCCCAGATTGTGTATAACTCAAAGATTTGTAATGATGATCCACCGCTTTAAGCATTTGCCGACCTAACCACAGAGTGAGATATTAAGGACTATCAAACAGAGTATAGATTTTAAGAATTGATCATCAGACCGCATAACGACGACATTATGTACTTCATTATCAAACCGACCGCCTCCGTGGTGTAGTGGTTAGAGCGTCTGCCCGGAGAGCGGAAGGTCGCGGGTTCGATCCCCGACCGCGTCATACCAAAAGACGTTAAAATATGGTACTTGTTGGTCCCTGCCTGGCGCTCGACATTAATGGGTACATGGACTGTGTCTGGTAAGGGAATTCATGCTTCACTGCGGCGTGGTATCTCAGTGGGCAAGCACTATAAAACCAGCTTCAGTCTGGGCTAGTACAAGCAGCCGCACATACACATACACACGCATGCACGTCGTCATATGAGCGAAATAATCTCAAGCACGACGTAAAACCCAATTTCACCTCACCTCACCTCATTATCAAACTGTATCTTTATTGTTGTAAGAACGCCAATGCGAACTCACTAACATAACATACTCAGGCTGCTTGACGAACACTTTAACCACACGACTATTGCACTGGAGAACGAACGGCTGAAGCACTTTACTATCAAACTGGATAACGAATGCTTTAAGCACTTGCCTATCCAACAACAGAACCAACGACTGCTGAATGAAGACTTAACACTTGACAATCAAATAGCATAACGACGGTGTAAGTATTTGGCTATCAAACTGACAACGAACGTTTTAAGAACTTGACTATCAAACCCGATAATTAAAAACGCGTTAAGAACTTGCCTATCAAACCCGAAGCTGCAGATTTCACAACAAACTGCAGATAAGAACTTGACTATCAAACTAGATAGCTTCACGTTCATGCACTTTACAACCAAACTGCAGAACGAACGTTTTAAGAACTAGACTATTAAACTAGATAGCCACAGCACAATTCACTTCACAACCAAACTGCAGAACGAACGTTTTAAGAACTTGACTATCAAACTAGATAGCTTCAGGTTCATGCACTTTACAACCAAACTGCAGAACGAACGTTTTAAGAACTAGACTATCAAACTAGATAGACACAGCACAATTCACTTCACAACCAAACTGCAGAACGAACGTTTTAAGAACTAGACTATCAAACTAGATAGCTGCAGGTTCAATGCACTTCACAACCAAACTGCAGAACGAACGTTTTAAGAACTTGACTGTCAAACTAGATAGCTTCAGGTTCATGCACTTTACAACCAAACTGCAGAACGAACGTTTTAAGAACTAGACTATCAAACTAGATAGCTCCAGGTTCATGCACTTTACAACCAAACCGCAGAACGAACGTTTTAAGAACTAGACTATCAAACTAGATAGCTCCAGGTTCATGCACTTTACAACCAAACCGCAGAACGAACGTTTTAAGAACTAGACTATCAAACTAGATAGCTTCAGGTTCATGCACTTTACAACCAAACTGCAGAACGAACGTTTTAAGAACTAGACTATCAAACTAGATAGCCACAGCACAATTCACTTCACAACCAAACTGCAGAACGAACGTTTTAAGAACTAGACTATCAAACTAGATAGCCACAGCACAATTCACATCACAACCAAACAGCAGAACGAACGTTTTAAGAACTAGACTATCAAACTAGATAGCCACAGCACAATTCACATCACAACCAAACTGCAGAACGATTGTTTTAAGAACTAGACTCAAACCACAGATCGACCAGTTATACACCTAGGTATAAATATATTATCATATTACACCTAGGTATAAATATATTATCATATCATGTGTTCATACATGACTATAAGTCACGCGCGGTCTAGATTTAAAAGTACACTTAGTCATCCAAGCACCAACCAAACACAGATACGGGTGGCAATGTGTGTTTTAATTGTACATAAACATTCCGTCTCTGTCTACTAAATACTAGTTGTGTTTAAATCTCTGAATGTTTCCGTATGACTGTGTCTATACAACTTCAGGACACTGTGAAAATAGTCCATCTATTTAGTCATAGTACGTTACAATCAGCTGATCTGAGTCTCCGATGAATCACTCGCAGCACGTAGCGACTTGTAGCCAATCAGGCACAACACATACATCACATGACTGCTTTGTTTACAAGCAATGAACGTCTGAATAGGCCTTGAACTGATAGTATGTAATTAATATTTCACGTACCGCTTCATTTTCTCGGGCTCCATGCTTGGCGAGTTTTAACGAAACCACAGATTCCCATGTCAATAATTTATGTATGTAAATATAGCTGTGGTTTTACCACCGGGAATAAGTGCCTACCTGTAGCGAACGGCGGTGACTAAACTCAGATATCTCACTTTAAGTGCGACGTGAGTTTGTAGTTGTTGTTGATGATGTGGCCTGTATACGTTACTGCGTATGTCTTTATTTCTCGACACATACACTTGATGGCGAAGGTGTTTAATTATTATCTGAATTCCTGGCACATACGTGAAAGTAAGTCAAATACGGTCGGTTCATATGTACCAGTGGCGGATGTTTTGATCAAGATAATAAATACATAGAAACACACATACAAATAAATCATAAAAGTTATAAAATGAAGATAGAAAAGGATTTTTTGTGGAGAGAGAGAGAGGGGGGTGGGGGATGTCTGAGAGAGAGAAAGAATGAGTGTAATAGAATGGTTTGAGAGACAAAAAAATGTAGAGTGTGTGAGAAATAGAGTTAGAGAGAGAAAAAGAGAGTGAGAAAAAGAGAGGGATAGAGAGACACGGAGAGAGATACAGGGAGCGTGTGGCGAGAGCCCTCTCACAGACAGAGAGGAGGAACTAGACAGACAGACAGTCCTATACACAGAAGAGAGAAAGGGGGCCACAGATAGAGTCAAAGAAGAAAATGCCAGAAAGAGAAAAATATAAAACGTTAACTATCTAATCTATGAAAAATAGAAAATTGCAATTTGCAAAACTAATACTCAATAGGCAGGGTATTGAATACAACATCAGACAATTATTGATATGTACATGGTTGAATTCGTCTATAGAGAAGCAGGTGAAATTACCACCAACCAGATAACTAAACTGACACTCAACCAGCTCGCACGAGGAAGCACCACTTGTACGAGAATAGAGCGGCAGTAATCCTAGCCAGGTGCTGTCTGGGGGGGATGAAGCTGTCGGTGCAGCGCTGTTATACGTGTAGTACCGTTACTTCCACAGCACGGCCCCTCAGGCTTGTCATCCTGCATCAGGACCACACAACACACTCAACAGACACACACACACGCACGCGCGCACACACACACTCACACAAACGCACATGCGCAATACATACAGCATATACCCAAATAGACTAACATCTAGTCTCTGAAATGAACATATTTGACAGAAATAATATTTCCTTAATTTAAATCATGAAATATAATGAAAAGGAGCGCAGAGAGTTTCTTTCTCCCTGAAACTGTGATAATCTAGACTTGCCAAATATTCTAGACTTCCATGGTCTTTCTTGGTTATATTTGTTTTAGGGTCTGTAATGCACGAACACCCATAGCCTACTCGAACCATAATAACGGTTCGGAATATCAGATAACCAGATAGTTTAATGAAACACCCATCCCGTTTCTTTTATTGCGTATCTTATAATTGTTAAATCATATTTGTCTCCCCTGTAATGTAGCGTATCAGAAGGCCAGTGAACCATCCCGGACGCGTCATGCGCCATACGTTCAAAGATGGTACTTGTTGTTGCCGAGCCTGGCACAAGGGATTAGAGGGGTAAAACTTAAAGGGGCTGGGAGTCTGTATTTTGTCTCTGAGTGAGGTATCAATATTAAACTGTGGCATGGCGCCCCAGCAGGCTGCACTGAAGTGAGTGAGATAGTTTAGTTTTACGCCGCTTTTTGCAATATTCCTGAATATCACGGCAGGGACACCAGAATTTGACTTCACACATTGTACCCATATGGGGAATCGAACCCGGGTCTTTTGAGTGATGAGCGAACGCTTTCACCACTAGGCTACCCCACCGCCCCAAGCTAGCATAATAGATAGAACAAGCACTATAAATCCTGATTAGCACTCGCAGCCACCACGCGCATACTCGTCGCTTTGTTCGAACAAAAATCCTAAACCCGACCTTTCGGCCTGCCACACCTGGTATATGTAACTTGGATCTCGTGATTTCCTGAGTGCTAAAACCCAATCAGGCAACAGCAACGACCTTAACAGCATCCATTTGGGGCATCCATTCTCTACAATCTGATCTTGAGTTTCATCAGCATCATCACCGGATCAACCTGCAGACGACGTGATGGGCTGTGTCCGGTACAGCTGCAATCAAACGTTGTACCACTTTCACGGTAGGGATCATGTCCTGCTGCTCGATGTTGTCTGCTTACAAAATGGAGTTTAACGTCCGTTCCATTATTCGTATATCCGTGTTAATATAGATACACACACGCACACGCACACGCACAACACACGCACACGCGCAGACCACAAAACGAGCGCAAAGCCGAGTGCCAGGCGAGCGTAACAGCAAGTACTATTTTTCGATATCTCTTGGAATGAAGTTGCCAAAGGTTCGAACCACTCTCTTGGCGATAGGGTAGTTTAGTGGTTAAAGCCTTCGCTCGTCACGCCGAAGACCTGGGTTCGATTCCCTACATAGGTACAATGTGTGAAGCCCATTTCTGATGTCCCCAGCCGTGATATTGCTGGAATACTGCATAAAACCATACTCACTCACTCGAACCACTCTCCGCTCTCCTGAAACACACACAAATATGCAGGGGTGCTAGTAATATTAGAACTACATATTGACGTACCATAGTGCATGCTATGTTGATGTACGTGATGACGAAAGTATACCATAGTTAGTGGGGTATTTGGGTTTAGCTTAGCTCAGAGACTTTCTTCATTTTCAGAAACTGTGTAAATGTGGACTTGCCATACATTCTAGACTTGCATGACTCAATTGGGTATATTGGACAGACTAGGCTTAGCTCCGCCTGTTGCGATATTTCAGCGATAAATCAAGATGCAGCATGGAAACCACGCACTTGCACATTGTGCTGTTAAACCACGGATCAAATCACTATGACTAATGCGGTATCAAATCAAGATCAGCTGATCCTCAAACGGCTAAGGGGCGCAACTCTTCAAAGCAACTTACAGTTCATCAGACTACGAATAAATAAAAGGCCGCATAAAAGAAGGAATACACTTAGATTTGGCAAAAATAATTAAAAACTTTACCAAGATGGTTTTGGGGGATTTTGGGGGGTTTTTTTTGGGGGGAGGTTGCAAACTCAAAGTCCAAAGCACATTAGTGATACACGTATCAAATACATCAGCATCTAGTAACCATTTCATGTTAGTTTCAGTATTAGCAAATTTGCTGGTGTATACCTTCTTTCAATTATATGGAATTGGTTTTCAGTAACCCATGCTTGTCGTAAGAGGCGACTAACGGGATCGGGTGGTCAGGCTCGCTGACTGGGTTGACACATGTCATCGTATCCCAATTGCGAAGATCGTTGCTCATGCTGTTGATCACTGGATTGTCTGGTCCAGACTCGATTATTTCATATAGCTTGAATATTGCTGAGTGCGGTTTTAAATAACAAACACACACAAATATAATTCGATATCCATAGCTCGTGGCATGCAGAGGTGCCATAATGAATGTACCGGTATGGCTTTAACGAAGCTGTGGCCTGTATCCTTCATCAGCTGTGTATCAATCGATGACAGGGACGTTACACTGCACCTTCCCGACATTACGTCAGCGCGTCTTCGGGTTCTCAAAAGCAGGCTCGTGTTTTAGGTTTCAGAGTCGGAATTACAGAAACCAAGCGTTGACGAAAGACGGATACCACAATCTCACCACAAACGTATCTCCCTCACTAGTTTCCCAGGGAGCGTAATTGCGTCACACGTATACTGTAGTGTCTCCATATGTATTCAGCTATATGGGGCGGTGGGGTAGCCTAGTGGTTACAAGCGTTGGCTCGTCACGCCGAAACCCCGGGTTCGAGTCCCCACATGGGTACAATGTGTGAAGCCCATTTCTGGTGTCCCCCGCCCTGATGTTGCTGGAATATTGCTTAAAGCGGCGTAAAACCAAACTCAGTCATTCAGTCAGTATTCAGCTATATGTATGAATAATGAATTGATGAATTCCTAGGGTTTTTAAGGAACTTATTTCAGTGTGATTTAATATATGTGGTTCACACGTAAATGTTTGTTACAGGAACATGGGGGTAAGACAGTTGCCTTCTCCAGATAAGGTCAGTTCGTGATTTGTTACAAGGATAAAAATAGCCTATCATTTCATAGTAAGTGGGATCTTCTATGTTTTAGTTTCGCAATAGATAACTCTTTGATATCGTTTTTTCAGCACGAATTCGTTGCTGGGATTAGTTGAATGATGTCTGTTTGATGTTTTCTATTTTTAAGCAGATGCGTGCGTGTGAGAATAAAGTAGGACATCGAAAATAAGATCTCTCATATTTCCCGGTAATTCGTGACGTGTCCAGAAGTTATAACTGACATAAAAGAGAGTGAGTGAGTGAGTGAATGGTTGGATGGGTGAGTGAGAGAATGAGTGGGTGTGTCAGTCAGTCAGTGACTCAATGAGTGAGTGAATGACTGAGTCCCTGACTGACTGAGTGATACTAATACTAACGAAGAACTAGAGGAAACCTCGAAAGGACTTTTCAGGTTCGACTCCAATATTTCACACTAATCTGATCCTATGATCAACATGTGTATGTCACCGAAGTGGATAATGTGTCCGACCTGCATCACCCGACACAGATAAATACTTTAAAGTGGCGTTAAACCAACTCACTCACTCATTCACTCACTCACTCAATCTTGTGAGATGGTAAGTAAAGGAAATCCATTAATAGGCGCTCAATACTGGAGAATGGTAATGCAACTTTCTGCTATCTACAGAACTGTCCTACAAAACACACGATCAACCATCTCAGCATCAGTGTAACTAATACTATTAAAGGCAACCTCCCTCACTCATTAAACTAGATTTCGCTCCTTTCCATCCCTCCTTTGAGGAGTGGGCAAGAGAGCTACAAATAAACTGCATTAATACATATTTATGATGTATTCAGTGGTTCATCTGATAGCGATCGAGAGTACATCAGGTTTTCATCTGAAAAAAATACATTTACTTTATGAACGAATTACTTTTGTTATAGTGTAAGTCTACGTTAATCATAAGAGATAGCCTTAGTACTAAGATGGTGTCGCTCGATTGATATGGTTAAACTAAGACAAGGTGTCATCAAGCTAGATTCCTGCGTATGTTCATCTACCAGCTTGCAATGCTTATTGGACCCAGAATCTCTTTGGACAATTTCAAAGCTACGTCGGCTTCAGAACCAAGTAAATATGTACTTTGTCTGCGACACCACAGCGATAGAATCTAACCCATCCTCGGTTGTCTAGGGCACTGGGTCTCAATTCTAAAATAATATATACCCTGATAGCCACCCCGTCAACATATCTCACCCGCGTGCGAAATACGCACCTCATCGGACATCATCATCATCACATATTTCAGAAGGAACCAGTGTTCAGGCAATGGCAATGTTCAGATACCGACACCATTTGATTCCAAGGTATGTGTAACATAAAATGGAATACTTGAAGATGTATCAGTTCACTAGTACACCAAATAGTAAATTAATACGAAGCAAAGAATTATTGTCACTGGGCACTGAAAGGTTTCGTGAACATGGTAAGTCTATAGATTCCAATTCTAATGTGTGTTTGGTATCCCAATTGCGTAGATCAATGCCCATGCTGTTGATCACTGAATTGTCTGGTCCAGACTCGATTACTTACAGACCGCCGCCATAGAGCTGGAATATTGCAGAGTGCGGAGTAAAACTAAACTCACTCACTCACTCACTAATGTGTGTTGTGTTACATATGATCATAAACACTTGACATATTGGTCGTTCTGTGTATATTACAATTTATCTACATTTACGAACCAAACCACGCAGTAAGTTGATCAAAATACACTGACCTATCACGATCCTAGCCTTCAGAGATTTCTATGACGAACGTAATGCAAAATATCAAAACATTATTAAATCCTAGATCACGATAGCTCAAAATGAGCGCTTTGAAAATTTTCAGAAACTGTGAAAAAAAAGACAAAAATCAATAATTCTCATGAGACGCCCACCCCTGCTCTGCTAAAAACAGATTTTATACACATAAGGGGAAATGGTTACTCCATTAAAGGTAAAAAAGAAGAGAAAACAGACAGCGCGCTGACACTGCGTCTAAGAATCATTAATCATTAGATTCTCCTCTTGCTGTTCGCTGGTTGTTTTATCTGCTGAAATTAGAGAAACAGAATTGTGTTATTTCACGTCGTAATGTGACGAGGAGGTGTCACATGTATGTGGCAAGCGGAAGGTGCAACAGAGTAGGCGTTGCAATGACTCGATATAGTTGTGCTGTTGAGACATCAGATCTACTGTTAACACAGTGAACGAGCAAAGAAAGGAACATATCCCTATAAAGAAGATTGTAATTATCACGTGTGACATTTCTTAAGCACAGTTAACACGCACACACAGACACACATACGCCTACACACACGCGCACGACGGTCGATAACAACTCGGGTTGAAATTGGTATATCTCTAGTCAGGTTTCCATGTGAAACTGGTATCTCAACTAGTCCAGACTAGTACAACTAGCCACTGTCACCTGTAAATTCCCAAGATGAAACTAAAAAGTTAACAGGGAACCAGTCCGTAAAAGAACTAAATGTGAAACCACACATTAACCAAGTTTACAAATCAATACAAATTCATAACAAAGGTATCACTAAGGCATTATAAAATAGAATGGCGGTACAAATTGAGTGGCAGTATAATGCAGGAGCAGTGATAAGGGACCGTTCATAATTTATGGCTAGTGGGGATGATGATGATGTTTATGGAGAAACATGTACAATGTGACACGTACAATGTGACACACACACCCCTAAAATGTATGTACAAAGTCAGTGACCCCCTGCATGGCATGTACAAAAAAACAATTAATCCCCCCCTTCCCATATTTTTTAAGCATAAAATAAAATTTTAATATTCTCTGTACAAAGTTACTGACCACCCCACCCACCCCAGTGCATGTGTGCAAAATTGACAACTCCCCTACCTCCCCAGAACAAAATGGGTGACCCTCCTAAAATCGCTTTTCTCCCCTCCCCAACCTCAAGCCATCAAAAGACGACGATGGTAATATTCACCCCCAGTAACGGTCATCCAACTTGCAATTACCCCTTTGTGAATATATATATACTGATTGTCACACACAATGCTAGCCATCTATCTGGCAACTTCAGGTGTGATAAGGGTTGATAGGCAATAGATAGCTCTCTTATGAACACAAAAATAACTAGTTGGAACATTCTACGCTAAGGCAGATGATTCTATAATATTCTATGCACCAGAGGAGAGTTCTAGTATATTACAACACTGTCTTAATATATTACAAGACTACATATAGCACACACAGGGAGTGAATACATGGAGAGGGTACACAGGGGGTGAATACATAGAGAGAGTACACAGGGAGTGAATACATGTAGAAAGTACACAGGTAGTGAATACACAGAGAGAGTACACAGGTAGTGAATACACAGAGAGAGTACACAGAGTACACAGGGCACACACACAGTGAATACACACAGAGAGTACACAGGAGCGAATACACAGAGAGAGTACACAGGTAGTGAATACACAGAGAGAGTGCACAGGTAGTGAATACACAGAGAGAGTACACAGGGAGTGAATACACGGAGAGAGTACACAGGGAGTGAATACACAGAGAGTACACAGGGGTGAATACATGGAGAGAGAGAATACACAGAGAGACACACACGAATACACAGGAACACACAGGGAGTGAATACACGGAGAGACACACAGGGTAGAACACAAGTACACACACAGAGAGAGTACACAGGGGTGAATACAGGAAGGAAGTACACAGGTGAATACATGAGAGAGAGTACAGAGAGTGAACACAGGAGGTACAGAGGGTAGTGAATACATAGAGAGATACACAGGGGGTGAATACATGAAGAGAGTAAACAGGCAGTGAATACATGCAGAGAGTACACTGGGAGCGAATACATAGAGAGAGAACACAGGGGGTGAATACATGGAGTGAGTACACAGGGAGTGAATACATGCAGAGAGTACACAGGAGTGAATACACGGAGAGAGTACACAGGGGTGAATACATGGAGAGAGAGTACACAAGTGGTGAATACACAGAGAGAGTTATACAGGGAGTGAATACATGCAGACAGTGCTCAAGGAGGGAATACACGTGGGAGGGGAGAATACACAGAGAGTGAATACACGGAGAGAGTATACAGGGGTGAATACATGACAGACATGAGACAGGGAGTGACACACACACAGACATACAGAGTGAATACACAGGGAGTGAATACATGGAGAGAGTATACAGGGGTGAATACATGCAGAGAGAGAGTACACAGGAAGTGAATACATGGAGAGAGTATACAGGGGGTGAATAGATGGAGAGTGTACACAGGGGGTGAATACATGGAGAGAGTATAAAGGGGGTTAATACATGCAGACAGTGCTCAGGGAGTGAATACATGGAGAGAGTATACAGGGGGTGAATAGATGGAGAGTGACACAGGAGTGAATACAGGAGAGAAGTTAATACATGGAGAGGAGTATACAGGGAGTGAATACATGCAGACAGTGCACAGGGGTGAATACATGGAGAGAGTATACAGGGGTGAATACATGGATGAGAGTGTACACAGGAGTGAATACATGGAGAGAGAACACAGGGGTGTGAATACATGGAGTATACAAGGGGTGAATACATGCAGACAGTGCTCAGGAGTGAATACATGGAGAGAAAGTATACAGGGGTGTGAATACAGGGAGTGAATACATGGAGAGAGTATACAAGGGGGTGAATACATGGAATACATGGAGAGGTATACAGGGGTGAATACATGGAGGGGGTGAATACATGGACAGTGTATACAGGGGTGAACACATGGAGTGAATACATGGGAGTGAAAGTATACAGGGGTGAATACATGGAGACAGAGTATACAATACATGGGGTGAATACATGGAGAGAGTGTATACAGGGGTGAATACATGGAAGAGAGTATAAGGGGGTGAATACATGCAGACAGTGCTTAGTGAGTGAATACATGGAGAGAGTATACAGGGAGTGAATACATGGAGAGAGTATACAGGGGGTGAATACATGCAGACAGTGCTTAGTGAGTGAATACATGGAGAGAGTATACAGGGAGTGAATACATGGAGAGAGTATACAGGGGTGAATAGAGAGTGAATACACATAGACAGTGCTTACAGAGTGAATACACAGAAGTGGAACTGGGTGAATACATGGAGAGAGTACACAGAGTGCTTAGTGAGTGAATACATGGAGAGAGTATACAGGGAGTGAATACATGGAGAGAGTACATGGAGATGGAAGTGAATACATGCAGTGTATACAGTGCTTAGTGAGTGAATACATGGAGAGTACACAGGAGTGAATACATGGAGAGAGTGTATAGAGAGTGAATACATGGAGAGTGAGTATAGTGAGTGAATACATGGAGACAGGGGTATACAGGGAGTGGAATACATGGAGAGTACACATGGAGTGAATACATGCAGCAGTGCTTAGTGAGTGAATACATGGAGAGTATACATGGGGTGAATACATGGAGAGAATACATGGAGAGTGAATACATGGAGACAGTATATGGAGAGTAGTACAGGGGGTGAATACACGAGGAAGAGTATAAAGGGGGTGAATACAACCACACTGTGCTTAGTGAGTGAATACATGGAGAGAGTAT
Organism: Haliotis rubra; assembly: GCF_003918875.1. Lineage (NCBI taxonomy): Eukaryota > Metazoa > Mollusca > Gastropoda > Lepetellida > Haliotidae > Haliotis > Haliotis rubra. The sequence continues at coordinate 93,208 of NW_025767222.1, forward strand.
ACAGGGAGTGAATACACGGAGAGAGTATAAAGGGGGTGAATACATGCAGACAGTGCTCAGTGAATACATGAGAGTATACATGGATGGAGAGTATACAGGGGTGAATACATGGAGAGAGTACTCATGGAAGGAATACTTGGAGAAGAGAGAATACATGGAGAGGATGTACACAGTGGGGAGAGGGTGTACACTGGGTTGAATATACAGAGTGGTGTAGGGTGGGGTTGAATATACAGAGGGTGTACACTTGGGTTGAACATACAGAGGTGTACATTGGGGTTGAACATACAGAGGGTGCACACTGGGGTTGAATATACAGAGGGTGTACACTGGGGTTGAATATACAGAGGATGTACACTGGGATTGAATATACAGAGGGTGTAGGGTGGGGTTGAATATACAGAGGGTGTACACTTGGGTTGAACATACAGAGGTGTACATTGGGGTTGAACATACAGAGGGTGCACACTGGGGTTGACATATATACAGAGGAGGTGTACACTAGTGGGTTGAATATACAGAGGGTGTACACTGGGATTGAATACACATAGGGTGTAGGGTGGGGTTGAATATACAGAGGGTGTACACTGGGGTTGAACATATAGAGGGTGTACACTAGGGTTGAATATATAGAGGATGTACACTGGGATTGAATACACAGAGGGTGTAGGGTGGGGTTGAATATACAGAGGGTGTACACTGGGGTTGAATATATAGAGGGTGTACACTAGGGTTGAATATATAGAGGATGTACACTTGGATTGAATATAGAGAGGGTGTACACTTGGATTGAATACACAGATGATGTACACTGGGATTGAATACACAGATGATGTACACTGGGATTGAATACATAAATGATGTACACTGGGATTGAATACACAGATGACGTAAACTGGGATTGAATACATAAATGATGTACACTGGGATTGAATTTATAGAGGAAGTACACTGGGATTGAATACATAAATGATGTACACTGGGATTGAATACACAGATAATGTACACTGGGATTGAATACACAGATAATGTACACTGGGATTGAATACATAAATGATGTACACTGGGAATATACAGAGAATGTACACCTGGGTTGAATATACAGAGGGTTTACACTGGGGTTGAATATACAGAGGGTGTACATTGGGGTTGAACATACAGAGGGTGCACACTGGGGTTGAATATACAGAGGGTGTACACTGGGGTTGAATATATAGAGGATGTACACTGGGATTGAATACACATAGGGTGTAGGGTGGGGTTGAATAAACAGAGGGTGTACACTGGGGTTGAACATATAGAGGGTGTACACTAGGGTTGAATATATAGAGGATGTACACTGGGATTGAATACACAGAGGGTGTAGGGTGCGGTTGAATATACAGAGGGTGTTCACTTGGGTTGAACATACAGAGGGTTTCCACTGGGGTTGAATATACAGAGAATGTACACTGGGGTTGAATATACAGAGGGTTTACACTGGGGTTGAATATACAGAGGGTGTACACTGGGATTGAATACACAGATGATGTACACTGGGATTGAATACACAGATGATGTACACTGGGATTGAATACATAGATGATGTACCCAGTCAGTGACTACACAGATGATGTACCCATTCAGTGACTACATATATGATGTACACTGGTATTGAATACACAGATGATGTACACTGGGATTGAATACATAAATGATGTACACTGGGATTGAATATATAGAGGGTGTACACTGGGATTGAATACACTGGGATTGAATACATAAATGATGTACACTGGGATTAAATTTATAGAGGAAGTACACTGGGATTGAATACATAGATGATGTACACTGGGATTGAATTTATAGAGGAAGTACACTGGGATTGAATACATAAATGATGTACAGTCGGATTGAATACACAGATTATGTACACTGGGATTGAATACACAGATGGTGTACACTGGAATTGAATTTATAGAGGAAGTACACTGGGATTGAATACATAAATGATGTACAGTCGGATGGAATACATAAATTATGTACACTGGGATTGAATACACAGATGATGTACACTGGGATTGAATACATAGAGGGTGTACACTGGGATTGAATACATAAATGATGTACACTGGGATTGAATACACAGATGATGTACACTGGGATTGAATACATAGAATGATGTACACTGGGATTGAATATATAGAGGGTGTACACTGGGGACTGAATACACAGATGATGTACACTGGGATTGAATACATAAATGATGTACACTGGGATTGAATATATAGATGATGTACACTGGGATTGAATACACAGATGATGTACACTGGGATTGAATACACAGATGATGTACACTGGGATTGAATACATAGATGATGTACACTGGGATTGAATACATAAATGATGTACACTGGGATTGAATACACAGATGATGTACACTGGGATTGAATACACAGATGATGTACACTGGGGTTGAATACATAGATGATGTACACTGGGATTGAATACATAAATGATGTACACTGGGATTGAATACACAGATGGTGTACACTGGGATTGAATACATAGATGATGTACACTGGGATTGAATACATAAATGATGTACACTGGGATTGAATACACAGATGATGTACACTGGGATTGAATACACTGATGATGTACACTGGGATTGAATACACAGATGATGTACACTGGGATTGAATACATAGATGATGTACACTGGGATTGAATACATAGAGGGTGTACACTGGGATTGAATACATAGATGATGTACACTGGGATTGAATACACAGATGGTGTACACTGGGATTGAATACATAGATGATGTACACTGGGATTGAATACACATATGGTGTACATTGGGATTGAATACATAGATGATGTACACTGGGATTGAATACACAGATGGTGTACACTGGTCTTGAATACATAAATGATGTACACTGGGATTGAATACACAGATGGTGTACATTGGGATTGAATACATAGATGATGTACACTGGGATTGAATACACAGATGATGTACACTGGGATTGAATACACAGATGATGTACACTGGGATTGAATACACAGATGATGTACACTGGGATTGAATACATAGAGGGTGTACACAATGAGAACACGTGGTGAAACCGCTTGATATGAAGTTTTTTTAAAGTAAGTTAATAGGTTTGCTTGAAGGAAACCAATTTAAAAACATACTATTTATACTCCTCTGACAGCTGGCTGGTGTTCAGACGTACGGTTTATTCCTGGAGAGTAATTTCCCCACTTGACATGAGTACCCGAGCCAACAGATTGCCATTTAGCACTCAATGACTCGCTTCCGGCAAAACAGTACACTCCCATAAAAAACACACTTTATGTTGAGTACGGTGCTGCGTCTTTTTTGGCAAGGTACCTTGAAAAATATAAATATCCTATCTCCCATCTCCCGATGACCTTGAGTTGTGTTACGTCGACTCGCTCGTCTTCGTCTATTCCGTTTATTTTTGCTAAACCGGAAGTGTTTGTCATACGCCCCCTACCGGCGGTCTCTGATTGTAGATTTCCTGCAATGACGTTCCGTGATTGATTCGGTCGTCCGATTTACTGTCATTACGGTTAAACGCGAGACAAGATAAAAGGCCCATCTTTTGTCCTCTATTTTGATCATCGTTGTGCTGCAATTTTGTAAAGGTGTTGCAAATGCTACAAATCCTGTCTGGAGTCATTTAATCCGAGGCCGGATTCCTTAATTTGTTACAAAATGCTGTATATTCGCAGATAAGTTAAAAACATCTCGATTCTTGATCATATCGACTCCACATAAAATTGACATATTTTAAGGAGATCACGGAGGTCGAGGTTACGTTGACATTTGGGACAGTTATTGATATGCACTTCTAGTGCTAATCTATTTACTTAAGAGCAGGCTTCAATAATTTAACAAGGAGCTGTCATTTGAGAGCAAATTTATTTTGCAGCTGGAGTATGTCTGGCCCAAATCGACTTTCCAACCGATTAGATTAAATATGAAGGCTTCCTCTCAAACTGCAATTCAAATTATGACTGAGATGGTTAATTCTGGAGGGAGGAAGATATAGTGAGTGAGATCCCAGACGCATTTCAGCTATCAATTACTGGCAACAATTATTCTGACACATAATCCCCCGACACAAGCATTTCACTACACATCCAACATTCCGTGCTGAATAAAGCCACGGCGCACTAGCTTCCGTATCACTCCGCGTCAAGCGCGGTGATGAGGTCGGTCTACACGCGCTTCCTGAAGAAGCGTGGGAGGTATGGAGCTCGTCTGGGGAGCCAGCCATCCGGGCCTTTCCATCGATTCTGCCCGGGGCCATCTCAAATTCGATATTCGTTTACTACGCACGTAAACATGCAGCGGTGAGCGCATGCGCGGTGAGTACATTGTTTTCATTGCGTAGTGACCTCCATTGGAATGGCGTAAGGGATGACACAACAGCAAGCGATCTATAGGCAGACGTCAACGTGGACTATCGTCTGATATCGGCCAGCGCTGCTTGAGAGATTCAGCAGACGATCCGGAGAAAGGTCCAGTCGATGAGACTCTACTGTGTTACTGCGGAATCATTTCAAGTGGATTTCACGCAATATGGCTAAAGAAGAGTAATTGAGCAATAAAAGCTGTGGTGGGTCATTGCGCGTTGCATGGAGCACGAGGGGTGTCTTCAGTTTATTTCAAGCCGCCAGCGGTAGAGGAAAGCTGGTTCTGGCGTGTTCAATTGACGTGTAGTCTTATTTCATGTCACCTTCACTCGATATGTTCCATAATTCTGAGAGGAAGCTTAATTATTTGTTTTTCAGTTTATTTTGCAAGTCCTATAATTACAAAAAAAATCACACAAAAAAAATCAATATTTGATATTCAAGTTACGATATCTAACTACATTTAAATTGAGTTATTCCTTTGGCCCAAGACATATATTTTTCCGAAATTTTCAATTACGTTTTAAAGGGCTAAAGAAGTCTTTAAAAATGCGCAGTCTGATCGAAAGTGTTGAGTATTTCAATCGACAACGTTATATATGTCATTGGGGTGGTGACGCAATAACTTGTGGGTTTAGTATACAGATGTTGTAACAGTTGATCAAATCAAAAATCAAATCAAATATATTTATTGTGCAAACGTTCCATACAGAAACAATGACAATATTCTATAAACAACATAAACAAGATATATAATGAATCACATATATATGATGAACAACAAAACATATAATAATACAAATGAGTATAATAATAATAATGGCCTAGCACAATCAGATCTTCTATATTTGTTTAAAGTTGTACATGTGGTAGCAAATAATTTCTATAGTATTTGGATCATTATTTCTAAAAAGAAGGTTAAATTTTTCAGTGGTAGTAAGTCTGAGAAGGTTATTAATTTTAGAGGAAAGGGAGTTAAATAAGGACTTTCTTGCATCTGAATATTTAGTGCCACACATGAAATGGTGTTGTTCATCCTCAAGGATCCTTTCGTTCAAATGTCGTGGGTGGTCCGTTTGTTAGCTTCTCTAGAGCATCTTGTATGTTTTACAAGAAACCGTGTTCAGTGATCTGACTGGTGTAGGCGGACTAATAAACCGCTTCACTTGTTGTATACAAAGTGTAGATGGACAGCGAACGATCGAAGTGTCTGTTACAGAAAAAAGGCTATTCAAACCTCGCACGTCATGGCAGAAACATTTTTTGTACAGCAATACACTGTTCGCAAGTGACCGAATTAATTTCAGTTTGAATTAAGTTATCCACGTAAAAATTTCAAGTATTGTAAGTCATGTCAGACGAGAGGCATAGTCGTGACATTCTCTGTAATTTCCTATATTACGGACCTGGTTTATCGAGAAACCTGGTCTACCAGACTTAGATACGCGGTATATTTTGGTCATATCATGATAAAGTGATGCGATATAATAAGAACTACTACCCCCTCAACTGTTTATGTACCTGTGAAGATTTGGGTTAGATTCGTTCTTCAGCAACCCATGCTTGTCGTAAGAGGCGACTGACGGGATCGGGTGGTCTGGCTCGCTGACTTCACTGACACATGTCATCGTGTCCCATTTGCGTAAATCGATGCTCATGCTGTTGATCACTGGATTATCTGGTTCAGACACGATTACTTACAGTATAGAGCTGGCGGAACATAGATATAACGAAAAACGTTTTTGTCTTAAACATCTCTGTAAAATGCTATGGCGGAGAATATGCCGGACTGCGGCTTTAACGACAAACAACTGCCTATTTTCATATTGGTTAATGTTAGCCACGTAAACATCGAATGGTGAGGTTTAAGGTAGATGCCTTTTCGGTCCGTTTCCAAACATCTTTTTAAATATGTGTTTAGATTTCTAGGTTCGTACTAGACCAAACAGGTACACTCACTCACTCACTCACCCAATCACTCAATCACTCAATCACTCACCCACCCACCCAATCACTCAGTCACTGGCTCACTCGCTCATTCACTCACTCACCCAACCACTCAGTCACTCACTCACTTACTCACCCATCCACCCACTCACTCACAGGCTCATCCACTCCTAGGGATTAATCATTATGTATCAATATATACATGTGTACTGATATCACATTCGTTACAAATGTATACTGAGAGATTATCCTGCATAGGGATAAGCATTTTTCAGAGATGTCTAAGACAAAAACGTTTTTCGTTATATCTATTTTCGAGAAAACAGCAGTTAGGCATGTGCACGTGCCAGGAACTGCTTCACTATTAACACCCAGTCGCAAAGCCCAGCTGTTGTGGGATAGGAAGTAGGTCTGTTGTCAAACTTCGGATTTTGTAAATAATTCAATAAATTGTAGAATCATGAGTCTCGACATGTTTCAGTCTGTTTATCACAGTTACCGATTACTCCGTAGTAATATCTACCAACAACGCCCTGGTGGTTAAACACATGGATCTCAATGTTATCAAACAGCAAACTGTACATTATGATGAATAATAACGGAATCAACGCCGACAGACTGAACCACACCCGTGAGGCATGAGTTAAATAAGGATAACAGTGTATTATTGAATTTAAACTTTGCAAGTTTATGGCAGCAGCTGATTCTGACTCGTTGTGGGTGTGGTGGATTTCGTCTTATCATCGCCCAGGCATCACGTGAAGTACTCACATGACATAACGCCCGGTTACGTAACACTATCGGTATATGTAGTCGTGTCTTGACAAGAACAGTGAATGTATATATCATTAATGGTGGATAATAACATCTGTAACTTGGTTAAAGAACATGAATATGGTTTGTTTATCGTGTTATGGTACATATATAGTGAGTGAGTATGGTTTTACGCCGCCTTTAGCAATATTCCAGCAATATCACGGCGGGGGACACCAGAAATGGGCTTCACATATTGTACCCATGTGGGGAATCGAACCCGGGTCTTTGGCGTGACGAGCGGACAGTTTAACCATTAGGCTACCCCACCGCCCCCGGTACATATATACCATTCCAGGTGTATTACCGCGTCTGGTCCAGATTATCCTGTGATTGATATCACGAGCACCGATCCACGCATTCGGGTTACGATGACACATAATGGAGCTAACAAAACTATCTACTGAGTAACCTTTAAAAGTCAAAGACATGCCATAGATGACATTCCCAGTTTTGAATGTTGAGACAAGTCGTCGTTTTGGGTTAGACGAGACATTACCTTGCTTTTAAACCACGAGCGTCGACCACTAAACAGCGAAGAGTCCGTCTTCCATGTTTGTCCCCAAGTCATATCCCATCAGTATACATCACGTTTTGACAAACAGGTTTCAACAAATTATCACGAGCAACCAAATTGTTTCAGTTCTTTTTGAGTTGGTAAAGTATTGAAAGTGGGATAACTCAATGGCCTTGATGCGCATGAGATTTAAGAAAACACGAGGAAAGAGATCATTCAAAGGCTAACGAAAAACACAAGGAATGGGTATGCTTCAGAGATTAAAGAGAATGCGATAGTTCACATACCTTGAGACACATGAGATAAAGGAAAACAGCGAGGAATAGAGGATAATCCAGTGGCCTTCATACCCAAGAGATTAAAGAAAAAGACGAGAAATTGAGATAATTCAAAGGTCTTGATACACATGAGATGAGAGAAGAAAACACAAGAGATCGAAATGATTCAAAGGCCTTGATACACGTGAGATTAAAGAAAAACACAAGAAATCGAGATGATTCAACTGCCTTGATACACGTGAGATAGAAGAAAACACAAGAGATCGAAATGATTCAAAGGCCTTGATACACGTGAGATTAAAGAAAAACACAAGAAATCGAGATGATTCAACTGCCTTGATACACGTGAGATAGAAGAAAACACAACAGATCGAAATGATTCAAAGGCCTTGATACACGTGAGATTAAAGAAAAACACAAGAAATCGAGATGATTCAACTGCCTTGATACACGTGAGATAAAGAATAACAAAAGAAATCGAAATGATTCAAAGGCCTTGATACACGTGAGATTAAAAAGAAATTGAGACGATTTAGAAGCGTTGATTTACACGAGACAAAACGTTTTGACATTTATGCAGTCAACACAGAGGCTGTTTTTAAAGTTTAATCAGTGAGACAGCTAGGCTGTGGTTTTACCCCTGGAGAATCTGACGTTATTTGAGTGTCTGCATCACGTCACATCAATAGCCTTGCATCCTTCGCAATCACCTTGGAAATGGCGTGCCGCGGTGGACATGGTGAAAGTGCAGTGGCTCTGGACTCTGATCGCTTAATCCCACGAAGTCAGCACAAACAAAGTCAAATTAGTCAATCGATCATAAAAACACGACAAATATAAAACAGCTCTGTCTTTTTGCCGTGTCATGTTATATTCAATTATGGGATGTTCCGCTAATGCGCACTATAATCCGTTGCAAGCATTATTTCTTAACATGCCAGTGTTACCAATTACCAACCGATTTTATTATTGCGATTTAAGTTCTTTGATGTGAAACATATACCACTTTTATGATGCACAGACCAATTTTATGATGGAATCTGCCGCGGTTAGGGTGACATACAGTGATGTTGACATCGACGGAACATTCTCTTCTTTCTCCTGCTGCCCTAGGGAGTTGCCTATTGCTTCTAGCTTCCTATCATGAAAGGAATCTATTTGTGGCATCATGGGGGGAAGATCAGTTCAAACTGTAACTGAACACAGAGGTCCGTTTTTCATATTCAATTTAGCACGATCAATTCTAGTCTGATATACAAACACTGAAACAAATATACCCAATACTTGCCAGTCTAGAATATATGTCAAGTCTAGAATACCATAGTTTCAGAACATGAAGAAAGTCTCTTTTTTATTATATTGTATTAACATAATTTAGGAATAGCTTTTTCTGTAAAATATCTTCATTTCAGAAAGTAGATGTTAGACCAGATCAATATGTGTTTCTATTATGTTATAAGTTCATTCTTATGTAGTTATTGGGGGAAAGCTGACGGAAGTATACACCCGAAAACTGTATTTGGCCAAAACATTACAAATGTTATCAAACCATTACTACGGCGAAAAATATTCGCCCAAACACTGAAAACGCAGTGTGCACATCCGTTTAAACACATCTCCATCGAATATCCATTTCTTATTTGTTTTCATTTTACCCTCCATCAAACATGGCTGTACACACAACAAGCACACTATAAATGGTGGATATTTTATTTTCATTGGCAGTTTAGGTCAATTTAAGTACTGTTTAGAATAGAATTGACTGATGTGAAATAACTTTATTTAAATCAACGTCTGGGGCATTCATATCACCTTTCTCTTCACTTAAATAACAATAAAAGATTGTACAGTATTATTTGATGAAAGACAGTTTACCTTGTTCGCCAATATAATTAAAGTTAGAAAATAGTGCCACCGCCAATATCACATTCCCGCCAATACCACATTCCCAGGGCACATCATTCTGAATGCACTATGTACCATATTTTCGACCGTTTTCGCTAAACTAAGCAGTCGCATATGCCATGTGTTTACCATACGTACATATGTAGGAAATATTTACCAGTCTGGCTAGGGGAACGGGAGTGGGGGGGTTACCGATTCCACCCTCCCAGTGTTAACAATGAGGGGCAGAGACCACACTGTTAAATAGGGGGCAACACGTTTCATTCAGACCCCGGAACCGCTCTGACCCACACACTTGTTGATGTCATATGTAACACTCACGCCCTAGTGCTGGGGGAAACTCTGTGATTCATATGCACTGGTATGATTTTGAATCGCCCATATTTGATTTTCTGGCATCGTTTGGTTGTGTCTATTGTCTTTATCTTCCTTTATCGATTCAAAATGTTACTGTCATGAAACCTTGGTCCGTATGTACAAAGGGACATAAATATGCTGTTAAAGAGAGTGAGTTAAGTTTTACGCCGCTTTTAGCAATATTCCAGCAATATCACGACGGGGGATACCAGAAATGGGCTCCACGCATTGTACCCATGTGGGGAAACGAACCCGGGTCCTCGGACGAGCGAACGTCTTAACCACTAGGCTACCTCACCGCCCACCGCTGTTAAAAAGGGTGAGCATGTGGACTAAGAGTTGTAGTAGTGTACGTAAGTATAGTTCAAATTGACTTGAAGGTGGGACAGCCTACAATGGTCTCACGCTAACGTTTCGGGATCGATTTCTAATATGGTTACAATGTATGGTGTCCCTGGTCTTCGACAAAAATTCAGAATATTGTTTAATTCTGCATATAATCAACTGGCATAAAACCCGGGTGTTAGGGTAAAACAAACTCACTCACTATTTCACACTACTTTAAGCTTTATTTCAGAAATGACATGGAAAACTATAAATGCTGTGTCGTTGCATCCATTTTGGAATGAACATGGGGCATTGACACAAACTAACACTTTAACCATTGGGCTACCCAACAGCCCTCAGCATATATTCAGTACTGGGACCAGGGTCCCGACCCACAAAGCGTTCGTAACGTTACGACCTGTCGTAACTCTATAGTTTATCATAGCTTACTAATGTCGTAGCGCTACGAACGTTTTTGGATATCCTAAAGCGTTCGTAACGTTACGACCTGTCTTAACTCCATCATTTATCACAGCTTACGAATGTCGAAACGCTACGAACGTTTTGTGGATCGGGATCTACTATCATTGAGAAGTGATTTCATCTCATCACATTTCCAATTCGATCGATGATTAAATATATGTGGAACGAAACGTCCGTGCCAGTGACAAGCGTGAGGAGAAGTGATGGACGCTCATGATTGGAATGTAATAAGCCAGTCATGTCCATGTCTGATTCTTAATGTCTAGACCTAACGTATACAGAAGTTGATACAACCCTAAGCAAGTGAAACAGAGATGGGATTAAAATCACAAAACGCATCAGTAACGTATCGATTGTGTACTGACTTGGGTTCAAATGCCTTTGACAGCTTTTGTTTCAGTACTATTACATCGTATCGTTCAGTTTGTTACGAAGTGACATTTTATCTTATGACAGCAAGATCAGAAATAACACTGAACTATCTATCAGATATGATTTAACTGTGCAGCCCAAGGTTACTCAACTCTTGTAAACTACGGCCAGTTGAACATACACTGAAATCGGAAACGTTTTATGCCATCATATGTGCAACTCTCTTCCCACACTATATGTCTCCAAATAGTGGAACGTTCAAACAGAGCAAGAAACTCTTCAAGTATTATGCCTAAAACCAATTCAGTGTCGTTGCTTGTACTCGTTTTGAGCATACCAGTCTTGTATGGAGTCTTGTGCTATTTAAATATCATCATCGTCATCATCATCATCATCATCATCATCATCATCATCATTATCACCTATCATACAAAACCTTAAAACATAGTCATCATCAGTTATTGCAGCTGTGACCACAGAATCGTCGTCAAGAGCTGTCGTACCAAACTCCGTCAAGTCGTCAGGACTAAACTCCCGGAAACAAGACCTGTCAGGATCAACTCCTGAACTAAGAGCATCATCACTCATCATCAGGACTAAACTCCTGGAAACAAGAGCTGTCAGGAAAACTCCTGGAACCAAGTCATCAGAATACACTCCTGGAACCAAGAGCTGTCAGGACTAAACTCCTGGACCAACAGAATGGAAGAGCTGTCAGGACTAAACTCCTGGAAACAAGAGCTGTCAGTACTAAACTCCTGGAAACAAGACTCCTGGAAACAAGAGCTGTCAGGACTAAACTCCTGGGAACAAGAGCTGTCAGGACTAAACTCCTGGGAACAAGAGCTGTCAGGACTAAACTCCTGGAAACAAGAGCTGTCAGGACTGAACTCCTGGGAACAAGAGCTGTCAGGAAAACTCCTGGAAACAGAGCTTCAGGACTAAAGTATCCCATGAAAAACCCGGTACAGCTTAAGTGGATGGAGACATCAGAGTGAGTCACTGAGTTTACTTCCAATGAAAATGGCGGTGGAGTAGCCTAGTGGTAAAAGCGTTCGATCGTCACGCCGAAGACTCGGGTTCGATTCCCCACATGGGTACAATTAATGTGCGAAGCCCATTCCTGGTGTCCCCCGCCGTGATATGGCTGGAATATTGCTAAAAGCGGCGTAAAACTAAACTCACTCACTCACTCACTCACTCCAATGAAAATGTGCAAAGTTGTTGCCATAACGATAGAAAATACGGATTGTTTTCTCTTAAGGGTGGGTACATAGTCCATCGTTAGGAGGCTGTCCGCTGGATGAAGCGTGGGGTAGCCTAGTCCACGGAAATTGCTCTGGATCAGTGTCCCTTTAAGGCGTCGGGTCGTCACGCTAAAGACCAAATTTCGTTTTCCCCAAATATGCGTGAAGCCCATGCCTCGTGTTCCCAGCTGAAATATTGCTAAATTATTGCTAAAAGCGGCGTAAAACTATACTCGCTCTGCTGGATGTCTTTGGTATCCTGGTGATTTAATCATAGACAGTTATCGTCTTGTTTAAAATCGCCAACTCACATTACTGAAAAGGTGATTTTGAAATATCGCTTTTGTGTTGAAAAATGATACCAAACAGATTATATGTATGAAAGTGTATATGTAGGTCAACTTCTTTCACCTGCAAGTATTGAACGGAGAAAATCACACGTGCGGCCCCGTGATAATTGCACGCTCAATAAACGCCCACTTTCTTCAGATACATCCCTTTGTAATATATTGGATGGATGTGGACAATACTACGCATCACTATGCCTTATATCTGAGTCAGGGTGTTGATTACAAACACACCTGTAGCACACCTGGAAATGTACACCAGGTAAGCAATCATTGCCAGGAAGGCATATAATCACGTTGACACATAGGCCTACATCCCAACGGCCTTGAGACTATGGACAGCTGCTGGCTCTGTCAGCGGCGGAAGAAGTATGAGATCACGCTCCTCAGTGTCCGCTATTGAAGAAATATGGGTGGTCGGTAGCTCGGAGGGTTATGCGATCGTTAAAAGCATGTATGAAAAGTACTGTTTGAACCAGTATAATCAATTTTGCTGATAAAATCAAACTGGTTCGTGCCGACCCACATGTCTAAAGTTATCTCAAAAGAATAAAGATTCACTAAAGAGTACGAAAGAGTTAAATGTCGATTTAGAACACAACGTGTGTTTTGTTGGAAGATTTCTACAGTTTCATTTACATAATACCCTTGAGAAAGTTAATCTACCACAGCTCAGTATCCTTCCGGGGCGGTGGGGTAGCCTAGTTGTTAAAGCGTTGACTATTCACGCCAAAGACCCGGGTTCGATTCCCCACATGGGTGTATCTCTCTCTCTCTCTCTCTCTCTCTCTCTCTCTCTCTCTCTCTCTCTCTCTCTCTCTCTCTCTCTCTCTCTCTCTCTCTCTCTCTCTCTCTGGGTCCCGATTCTGTACGAAGCCAGTGTCACCTGTGCCAGAATGAACACCACCTGTGCCAGAATGAACACCAGCTCGATAAGGGCCGTAGAGGACCATAGAACAGCCCTAATCTGGGATGTGACGAATGTCTCACATGAGTCACATATTGTGTCTAGACCGTTGAAATAACATATCATGTTTATGAACAAACTGTAAGATATTTCATTGTATATGTAGGACATGCTGATGGTTGAATTAGGCACATTACAAAAATGTTCGGCAATCGTAGAGCGGAAGTGTTCATACATGTACAGCTGTACCATTGCAGTGGAATATTTTAGTCGTAAATAGAAGCGGAAAAATCATTTCCATAATCACAAAACCATTGACCCATTCTGATTTTATCATGAGCATGTGGTTATGAATCACTCCCATGTGGTGTTTGAAACAGGTGTTGGCGAAAAGGTGAGGGTAACCTGACCCATTGGTTATTCATCTATCACAAATACATGCAGATACTAGTCAATTATTCATCTGAAAGCAATAACAAACACTAAACGCCAAAAGAAACGTTACCGTCCTTCCTTAGTGACGGGGGTACCCATCTTCAGCTAGCGTTGTGATGCGTGGACGTCCACTTCTTGGTTTGTCCACGGTGACCCCAGTCTCTCTGAGCCCTGAATAAGTCTTATAACGGTAGGGGCATCCGAGGGCGTTGGCAGCAGCATTGTATGTCGACCCCATCTGCACCATCCCAATGGCTCTTTCTCTCCCTTCAGCTGTTAATCATGGCATATTTCTCGTACCTGTGTATCATATCATTTATCCTAGGCGCTCTTCATACCCTATAGAATCATTCTACATATTATGAAATGGAGGCAAATACTGCTTGAATATTGCTGCATTTTGGCGATTGATATTGCTATGTAAAAAGAAAAGAAAAATGTTGCTTTGCAAGCAAAAATGTTAACAAAGATCATTTTATATGTTCCTAAACAGTTTTTCACAATATCAAAGACACGTTATACTTGTTTTCACTAATGCAAATCAGCAGAAAATGTTTAAAAACACTGAAATCATAGGAATGATTATTTTACAATTTTACACACTCTACAGCAGTTGTTTCTTGTTTTAATAGTTGAAAAATGGTGAATTTCAATAGTTTATCTTTGTTTCAACGCAGAATTTTATTTCAACCTTTCTTTTGGACATCAGAGTCGGTGTTATTGGTTTATTATGGCATGGACGAAAATAGGACAATTTAACTCTTCTGAAAACGATGCATTTCACCTAACTATGAATGCATTTTGTAATTTCTTTTCGTGATTTACATACAGCTGTGTTGTTTAGCTTTCTAGTATACTAATACCTGCTGACATATCTTTGGTAGTTTTTAAGTAATTCGTAATGGTAGAAGGGTAAGGTTTCTTGTGGCGTTTAGTGTATGATGCAAAATAGCCACAAGTCAAAATAGAGGAATGACCATTTTTATACGTTTACAGAAATTATCTGTTCCGAACAGGGCATGTTCGTTCAAAAGCAGGATAATCACGGTAATATTAACATATTTTTAAAACGTTTGAGAGCAAGTTTGTATTTACACACAGATTAGTGAGAGTGACTGAGCCACTTTTAACGCACTCCGCTTACACAATGTACTCATGTAGGGAATCGAACCAGGACTAATGCGAGACGAGCGAACGCTAACTCCTTGCCTACCCTAGACCTGCACAATTCTATAAGACAATAATTATCAGTTTAATCATAATTTCTATATTGAATAAATGATAAAAGCAAGATGTTCCTGTGAATGCCTGGAGTCTTTGCATGACAGCTTATCTTGACTTGCCTGTTTTAAGATAGACTTACTGTAATATCGATGCATTTATCATGCAGTCCTAGCTAATGGTTAGCAGGTCTGAACATCGTCTATATTTAGTACAAAGAACTATTTTGTTACAATAGGTAGTTGGGGTCTATTCTCACGCGGGATCCTCCACTGTTGAGTTAGTGAAGAACTTAACTAATGCTTGTACAGTTTTCAGTTTCATTGCAGTGTGTCAGCTTACATCAGTTGAAGTCCCAAAGGACTAAAGTTGTGGACGTATAAAACTACGGTTTAACAGACTAACTAATGCTAATAGTTCACATATAGGATAAGAGATTACGGCCGATCCATAGAAAACACATAAACAATCCCAAGTGCACACGAATTAGTCTATCCAGTAGAGCCTGAACCACATTATTGTCCCTTCCGCCCAGCCTTTTCTGCAATACAAAACCCTAAGCAAGTCTATATTTTCCTTGAAGTTAGCTTCGGGACCTCCAAGCTCACTGGGGCTCCTATCAATGTAAAATAGAGCTAGCTGGTTCTATCAAAAGACGAATGTTTGGAGACGAAGCGTCGGTCAACACAGAGGTGCATTGTTTCTGACGACGTACATTCGTCTATCGCGTTACCAGTTTATGAAAACAGAGACTGGGCACCTGTCTACCGACATAGGCGTATGTTTCTGCGAGGAGATTACACGATTACACACAGTTAATATCATTACTATTTTACGCATTTTTAGAGTGAATAAGAGAATATGGTTTTACGACGCTAATAGCAATATTTCAGTAATATCACTGACACCAGAAATGTGCTTCACACATTGTGACCATGTAAGGAATCGAACCCGGGTCTTCAGTGTGTTCAACCATTAGGCTAACCCACCGCCCCACGGATCTTTAGAAGGTATTGGAGAAGGTCGCCATCGTCAGCTACAGGCTGTCATCTGCAAGGGAGATAGTATAACCTATCTATCAATATAATCAGATTCTACACCACAGCGGGACATATAATTATGCCCCTGGTTGGTATAATTGTCATCACTAAAACATGACCACAAAAGTATCCTTATTTTCCAATACCAAAAAGATATCACTTAGAAATCCAAGACACATGACCCTCAAAACGGATTAAGAATGTAGTCATCAAATACAGAACTTCCTTCTATGTATTTCAAAATGGAATGTTTGGACATGGATTTGCGTCCGTGTTGATGTCGAGCAAGGTGGGGCAGTGGTCGATACTTTTATGACACGGAAGCAACATGATATTGTCAGTGATCCATTTTGAAATGACTCTCTCGGTCGGGAGCTGTGCCATGTCTGTGCCAGTGATGGAAGCTGGAGTATGGTGCAATGAAAACTGTGTCGAAGGGCAATGAATTGAAATAATGGCCAGGTCATAAAGAATTATTATCCTAATTTACTGTTGATTTACTTTGGCGTACCTCGTTAAGTCACATTGTATGACAGTATATCTCCCTTTCGATATATTCGCAGACGCTTGTATCAACAAGTTTGTTTAAAACCACAGAGAGAGGAGGGGAAGATATAGAGTAAGGCGGAGGAGTAAAAGAGATTGACAGAGAGAGACCAGGAGGAATAAAAGAGGGGGAGGGGGCATAAGAGAGACCACAGAGAGAGATACATAAGAGGGACCACAGAGGTAGAGAGGAACATAAGTGACGTGAGGTGAGGTGAATTTGGGTTGAACGTCGTGCTTGAGAATATTTCGCTCATATGACGACGTGCATGCGTGTGTATGTGTAGGTGCGGCTGCTTGTACTAGCCCAGACTGAAGCTGGTTATATAGTGCTAGCTCACTGAGATACCATGTCGCAGTGAAGCATGAATACCCCACTCAGACACATTATACTGACTCCGAGCCGACCAGTCCTTGTTGTACCCATTAATGCTGAGTGCGAGGCAGGGACCAAGAAGTACCATATTTTAACGTCTTTTGGTATGACGCGGTCGGGGATCGAACCCGCGACCTCCGGGGGAACATAAGTAGGACAAGGATGAACATAAGAGGGACCAGAGAGAGAGAGAGACAGAGAGAGACAGAGAATGGAACATAAGAGGGACCAGAGAGAGAGAGAGAGAGAGGCAGAGAAAGGAACATAAGAGGGAACAGGGAGAGAGACAGACAGAGAGACAGAGGAACATTAGGGACCAGAGAGCGAGAGAGAAATAGAGACAGAGTGGGGAACATAAGAGGGACCAGAGGAAGAGAGACACGGATAGAGAGAGACCGGCAGAGAGAGGAACATAAGAGGGACCACAGCGAGAGAGAGAGAGACAGAGAGAGAAAGGAACATTAGAGGGGCCAGAGAGGTAGATAGAGAGACAGAGAGAGGAACTTAAAAGGGACCAGAGACAGACAGACAGATAGAGAGAGAGTCTCTGAGCCCGTCAGATTACCGTCGTTGTTTTTAACAGAGACGCTCTGAGGCAGTTAATGGCCACACTGCCTTCATTACATGATCAGGGTTCACGACTGTAATAAGAGACCGCTATGTCCGTGTCACAGCTCACAGCATCTACGCCATCCACTTGTCTTCTGACAATACAAAAACACAGTTCGTTTTATTTATAAACCCAGGGATTAATATTTCCGCCCCCGCCGTAATGAAAACAGGAAACATATTTAAGGTCTGACAATGCGAAATAGATCGTAAAATGTTTAGCTATATAGGTCATCCACAATATACATATGTACTGTCGAAAACACCCGAGAACCGATCAATTATTAGTATGTTGTTTAACGCCACACTAAGCGATATTGATGAATAATAGAGGCTATGGGAAACAATCCAGTGATTGACATCATGAGCATGGACCTACGCAATTGGGATAGGGAAACATTGATGAATCAGATCCATTGAGCCTCACTACCCGATCCCGTTAGTAGCATCTTTGGTCAGCTTGCTGAAGACCAATCCTAACACGGACTTCCCGGCGACCATGTACGTGACTTCATGCAAATCTTATTGAGAAATAGGATGAAATTATTGCATGCATTGAACGAGTTATTAATGATTCATATTCATGACTTGATGAAGTGTAATTAAGTGACATTGTATTATCTATTATATGGTCTCTGCTTATACTCAAGCCTCAAGGCTACCTATTACTCAAAGATGATATTCGTATTAACATGGGGAAAATGAACGGATTCAAATTTCCAATAACATATACCGTGGATGCTATTTCTAAACTCCGTTCATTTTACCATGACCTTAAAGCTTGAAATTCCTCTTCTAAGTCTGTATTCGTTGTCCAATCCAAAGAAAATCCAACATGAAATATACTACATCATCGACAGAAGCTAATTGTAACGTAACGCTCCCTGATCAAGCCGACCGACACCCACACGTAAATCAACATCGAGAACAATATACTTCTGTTTTAGTTTTTGCTACCTGAGTGGGCTTTTGACATAGCACCACTGACACTGTGGTGAAACGCAATTACTGCCTGACAGTTAAACCAGTAACGATAAATACCATGGGGATAACTGCTCTCGTATTTTCACGAGAATTGACGAGACTCTTGAGCGATATGAACTTGTCAATATGTCCAGCAAAGCATCATGACAATATATGAGCAAACTATAATATTTGGTATTAAAATTGAGTTGAATTAATTTCGTTTGATATCAAGTCAATTCAATTATTCTAGAGTAGTTCGCAATGTTGATAAGTGTAGGCGGGACTGCTTCTCGGACTGTTCTAGCTTGTCAGCAAGTATTAGTTGCGGGGGAGGTTGTGGCAGCGCCAGCTGTTTCAACATCAACTGCTGCATCCCAGAATATATGAAGAACGGTGTCGATTATATATTGCTATAAATTAACTGTGTCCAATATATAGGTTTTAGAAAAATCTCCATAGCCCAGAACCATCCGTCTTCATGATGCATGGGTCTGGGTTCGAATCTCAGTTCACACTTTTTTCAAATTTTGTTCGTTGTCATTGTACAGATGTCCCTATTTCTGACGAAAGTCGTAAACGTCCACGTCTGCGACGTGTGGAAATATTCTGGACGTTTAGAATCAGAATATTGTTTAATGTATCCGCAAAGTTATCCCTGTCAATTTCGTGACAATGGACGCCGTGATAATGGTCACGAAACTGCAACATCACGTACACAGGAATGACTACAAGAAGCAAGCAGACTGATATTGTCACCTACAGGAGCAGATCCATCATGCTCACTACCCAAGATATTTTTCTCACGTCAATACTGTTTCTATTCACATTTTTCAAAAAGTCAGCTTTGGTCAAAGACTAGACTAACGCTTAGTCTCTGAATATATGTAATTTTGATACTAATTAATAATCCCATTTAAATTGATAAGGAGCCCCATTCAGATGGGAAATTCAAAACTTGAGGGAATCTAGACTTGCTTCATTTAGGGCTTTAGCACTTCAGGGAGGACTAGGCAGTAGGGAAAATAGTGTGGTTCAGGGACTGAGACAGACTAGTCAAAGACTCGCTTATGCTAAAAGCAGAGTTCATTGTACGATTCTGACTACCATATTATCAGCAGGTTTTTGGTTTTGAATCTTAATCAAACAGTAGTGATACCAGTGTAAATTGCCTAAACGCTTTGCAGGAGTCACAAACACATGCAACGGCACGTTCATTTGCATTGTGAATCAAATCAGGCCAGAAATCCAGCGACAGTCATCATGGACATATATTAACACAACGGGCACCATCAACCACGTCAGCGAGCTTGACTACCCGGTACCCGTTAGTGGTTTTCTAAGACAAACATTGGTTGCTGGAGACAAATTTTAGTTAGGATCTTGTTGCTCCGGGTAACAGACTCGAGTACTCAGAGTCTGGGTATTGGGTGGTTAGATTCCCAGTGTTGTTAACATGTCATCGTACTAACATGTCGTAAGGTGATGCTGATGACACAGATTCGATCATATCCTGACTTTTGCGATATAACGGAAGCGACTGGTTCTGAGTACTTCCAGTATCTTTTGTTGTTTGTCTGTCTGTCTGTGTGTTTGTTTGTTGTTTGTTTGTTTGTTTGTTTGTTTGTCTGTCTGTCTGTTTCTTTCTTTCTTTCTTTCTTTCTTTCTTTCTTGTTAAACGTCGCACTCAGCAATAATCCAGCTATATGACGGCAGTCTGGACCAGATAATCCAGTGATCCACAGCATGCGCATCGATCAACACAACTGGATTGACATGTGTCAACCAAGTCAGCGAGCCTGACCACCCTATCCCGTTAGTCGCCTCTTTGCACAAGGATGGGCTGCTGAAGACCAATACTAACCCGGATGTTCACGGTACAGTACCTGATAAATGTTGATCCACATCACCTCTATGCACTGATGATTATTCAGTCTAGGTGCATATTTCATCAACAATAACATCACGTGACGTATAGGCTCGTTTCGTTGTTTGATCACCACCTGGTATCTGAAAGTTCGATATTTCAGACGTGATAAATTGAAAATATTGATATACACCCCGTGAACTAAACAAATATCGCATTGTGAAAATAAAGTTTCCAATATAATAATTCATTTATCTCCTTCATTTCGTTATATTGTTGGTTGCTGAACGCCATGTTCAGCAATAGTCCAATCCTATGACGGAGCCTGTGAAAGTTCGAGTCTGAACCAGAGAATGCAGTGATATTCTCCGAACCTCGTCGTAAAGGTATAAGGTCACGCAATCGGTCGAGTCAGCGGGTGACCACCCAATCCATAGCTAAGGTCCATGGGGTAGTGTAGTGGTTAATGCGTTCGCTCGTCACGCTGAAGACCCGGGTTCGATTCCCCACATGTGTACAATGTGTGAAGTCCATTTCTGGTGTCCCCACCATGATATGGCCGAAATATTGCTAAACTCACTCGCTCTAAACATGAATCCCCATGGGACAACATCGACAGGTAGCAATGAGTATCCTTACTGAGAACAGTGCATAATAATCCAACGGGGTAGACCTCTGCTCTTCAACCCCTAGCGATATTCAGTATACCATAAATATATTATGATGTATTTAATCACTCAATTAAATGCGCTGACTGTATACACTAAACACTGATCATGGGATCGAAGATATACCTTTACAAATAAAGATGGTTCGCCACACCTTGTCATGGCTGACTCGTCTACAAAACCAAAATCGACTACATCATCATGGACACTTCTGGCTCCGTCGTCTGAGACAATTCCCGGTACAGTTGTCGAGGGTTGAATGCAGCTGATTCTATTCCCATGTTCTCTGTGCCGTGCATGATCTTGGTCTCCCCCAAACTAGTAAAGAGGCGACTAACGGGATCGGGTTGACACATGTCATCGTATCCCAATTGCGCAGATCGATGCTCATGATGTTGATCACTGGATTGTCTGGCCCAGACTCAGTTATTTACAGACAGGGGTGGAATATTGTTCAGTGCGGTGTTAAACAACAAACAGACAACAAACCGAACAAGTAAAAGCCGGAGAGTTGCATTACTTCGGGGTTCTCTCCCACAATGACATGAAGCGCTGTCGAAAGATTGAAATATTGCTAGAAGCGGTTCGAAACCACACTCACTCACTCGATTCCTTGCACTACCTTGGATTATGGTGATACGCATTCCGCAAGGTCGATTTCTTGTGCTTTATGGTCTGTGTAACAATCGACAGATAATTCAGTTTCAGGTTCGACACCAAAGTATCGGTTTATATCAACCACAGTACAGAGGATGTACTAACAGAGTCGTAAAAAGTTGCACCAGCTTGAACACATGTGTCCCTGACACGAAGGTCGAGGTCACGACAGCCACCGACGCATTCTCGGTGCATTACCAGTGACGGACAATTAATCAGTTGACATTTCCGCTGTGGGGACATCCCAGAGTGCAGCGTGCACCACCATACTGCCATGACGAGACCTTTGAAACGTGCTGGGGTCGGCCCAGCCTGGCATATTGGCCTGTAGGATATATATTGTGACAGATTCACATCAAGTTCGTGAACGAATTGAAATCAGTTTAACACTGCCACGGGGAGACACCATATATATTGCGTGGACATGTGCGCTATATAAATATCCTATAATAATAATAATAATAATAATAATATATATATAATTTAAATCCTAAATTGTATCACATGTTCCCTTGTATTGTCTTACTCTTTCTTTTCTGTTTATGTGTGTTGTTGTTGTTGTTGTTGTTGTTTAGTTGGCTTTTTTTGCGAGTTAACATTTGACGTGCCTTTGCATGTGTTTATGTCGGATGAAGCAGGATCTGTCCCCCTTTACGCGAACACCTAGTATCGTCACTACTTGATGGTGATTCATAAACACGTTCTCATGATATAGTCATATATGATTATTTGATATTTTTATTCATTTCAGTTGGATCCACGCATCCATTTTCTTAAACGAGAGTCACGATATGGCTGAAATATTGCCGATGTGACGATAAATTTTAACTCACTCACTTAAACGAGAAACAACATACATAGAAAGACACACACATGTATTCAGTTACATTATGTGCTGGGAACAAAAGACCATGTACAAGGTCTGGGAACAAAAGACCAAGTACAAGGTCGTGAAGTCACAATTAAACGCAAGTGCTGCATTATCGTAAAATAGAGTAATAACAGTCACAGCACTGATGATATTATATTCCATCTTCTATCAAATGAATCTATATTGATATTTTTCGAACAGATATATTTTTCAATATAATACACATCTTTTAATACTGCTTTATAGATACTAAAACTGGGTTTCAAACCCTTTATGTTCATTACAAATATATGGCGTTCGGACAATAACATCATGTGACTGAGTGGGTGGTTGTCTTTGCAGCAAAATAAAATGTCTATAGCAGAAAGTTCAAATAAATATTGTTAAAATAAATAAATAATTTCTCCTAAATACAGACAGGTTTTGCCGCTTGTACTTATGTCATTTGTTGTCAGACTAAAATATGTAAAAGATAAATATTTGTTCACGAAAATTAACAGTGACTGTGATATATATATAATATGAACAACAGACGTGTAATTGACAAACTTGTTTGTTTTGAGCTAAAAATCCGATAAAATATAAATACAACGATAGTGGGTGGGTTTGTTGACACAGGCGTCTCCATTACATGTAAGGCGTGTATGGTTTCCTACTTCGGTCGTCTCGCTGTATTCAGCATATCTGATGTTCATAAACACGGTGCAATCTTAAAACCCACTTCGAAAAGAATGGTATATTGTGTTCATGAAACATAAATATCGACACAGATTGTCTGGCATGAGTGGTGGTACACATTACCTTTGTGTCCAGCAATATTCAAGCAGATCCATTTTTAGTGTCGATGTTTCAAAACGTTTGAGGTGTAATCGAGCATGCTGTTTTTACGATGAAATAATATGACTCTGTCAAAAGTAGGTGTTCTTCAAAGCCTTAGCAAAGTATTCAAAACGTGTTTTGGTTGGAGACATATGGAGGACAAATCAGTGGAAAATATACATATATTCCCATGCAGTTCCCGATTTTGACTTGCACCATATGTTTTGGGTTTTGTGTCGGTGAGACATTGACTTGCCTTTGCGTGTGTTTCTGACTAGTGTTACGATGGGACAGGATATGCTCACGTATTCCTGAACACCCGGTATATTGACCTCAGCTTTTTATTAAATATAATACAGTTCAGACGAATATCGGTCGATATTGATGAGACAGGTATACTTCACATACAATAACAGGACAGGGAACGCCTAGAATTCGCTTGAAATACTGTTATACACATGATAGGAATCGAACACGTGATGAGTCAACGCTTTTACCACACAGCTCTGCATCTTGTGGTCCAGCTTTGTGGTTAAAGTGTTCACGCCGAGGACCCGGGTTCGATTCCCCATGGGTGCAATGTGTGAAGCCCATTTCTGGTATTCCCGTGGTGATATTGTTGGAATATTGCTACAGGCGGCGTAAAACCACACTCACTCACCTGATGCTAGTAGATATAATATACATTTGTTGTCGTCCTATTGGTTTCATCATCTTGCATTATAATGTCAAAGAACTGTGGGCCTGCAGCTGATAAATATCGGATATATCTTGTGTCATGTTACCTCGGCGAGTCCCTTTAACTGAGGTGAGGGAGTTTGGGTGGCTCAGGTAGCATTCTCAGATTTCGTGGTTTTGACGTCAATCGACTGATAACGAATCAAATTTAGATATCTGAAATATAGACTATATCTAGAAATAGCTATAAATTGCAGATAACATAGATTACTATCTATACTGACATAGTAAAGTGATATCTTGATTAAACCCCTTGTATTACCAGTCAATCTCGCTAAAGACGCAACCGCAGAAAGATCAAACCAGATCACTGTTATAACTGGCAGAAAATTGTGGTTGGCATTAATGCCTGTTAATGTCATTTAAACATGGGTCACAGAAGGCAATGCATGGATCTTAATAGACTTTGTCTCTAAGGTAATGATTAATAGTTTAAATGATAATTTCTAAAAATATATAAATATCCCTCTAACGGACTGGCGTCCGCGTATCTTGACTTGCCTCTTCAAAGAATAGAATTACTATACATCTACGGACCTAGCCTTCAGTACAGCCTTGGAGCAAGGCTAGGATCTTAACTGTAGAACTCATCAGAGCTGAGAAGCCATAATACAACAAGTGAAGTGGTTCCGGAAAAACGGTAAAGGAATCTACAGTTGATGTATATATATATACTTGTGTACTTTTGCTAACAAGGACATTGACATTTATGCAAAGTTTCGTTCGAGAGAACCATATATCGGATCGTCATTCTTGCAAATTGTAGGTTTCTACTGCCAATAATACGGTCGTTCATATTTTATATTCTCATCTCACATTTACTACTATTACACTTCTGTGAATGTCACGCAGTTCGCTTGTACCCATTTTTTTACCTTTGTTAGTGGGCGTGTTTTCTGTCCAGCTTTGTTAACGTTCGATCATGAGTTCAAATTCGCCATTGTTTTGGTAATGACTAATTGTACAAATTAATCTCACTACATCTAAATGTACATTTTTGTAGTATAGTCCACGCTTAAGTCAGCGATTTGCTTTATAGAGACGTGGTCTGTAGTAAGACTTCCAGTGACTGCTCGGCCATGCGTGGTCCACCTGCTGCTGTTTGTCTCCTGCTGATCGGGGGCGGTGGGGTAGCCCAGTGGTTAAGCGTTCGCACGTCACGTTGAAGGCCCGGGTTCGATTCCACTCATGTGTACAATGTGTGAAGCTCATTTCTCGTGTCCCGCGCCGTGATATTGCTAGAACTTTGCTAAAAGCGGCGTAAAACTATACTCACTCACTCCTGATGATCGCCACTGATGTCTCGACCCGGAAACTTGGATGCAGATTGTGTCATATAGTTTCAGTGGTCTGTACTGCTGGTGTATAGCTTATGTATGTTTAGGCTACATGGTTTTATAGTAGCTTGTCTTTAATATTAGATTAATTTGACCGGGCCAGGTGTCTGTGATTTGCTTTGTAAAGTGGGCTAGTGTAGTCGTGCCTTCATTTATTTACCAAGAGGAAATTTCAGCTCTGTGGAGTCGCGGTGGCTGAGCGGGTTAGGCGGCTGACTTTGTATGCTGGCGATTAGGTGCCTGACTCTGAGGGTGTGGGTTCGAGTCCCGAGTGGGACTCAACCCCAGAAGTACTAGAATCTGTACTTTAGTAAGAAAGTGTAATCCCAAATATAACATACATGTATGTTACATGTTCCTGTGTGTCTGCATAGTAGGCCAGTATTGTCTTACTTACATCACTTAATCACTGAGCGGGTGATATTTCCTCTCCCTAAATTATCTAAGCAATTATCGGATGACTAAGTGTATTTGTACTCACCCAGGTGGTGCCAGTGCATTGGTCTTTTAAACATCATGTAAGTGATTTCTAATTAGGCATTTACCAGATTCTTGTATTTGCGTGGCGGTAGTTGCCCTGCTTGAGTGATTAGGCTAATTACTCTTATTAGTTCATCAAGGTGAGATGTGTTTTGATGTGTCGTTGGGGACAGATTTGTTCCACTTGATCAAGTATCTCACTTGTCTTAACAGACTAGGGGCGGTGGGGTAGCCTAGTGGTTAAAGCGTTGGCTCGTCACGCCGAAGACCCGGGTTCGAATCCCCACATGGGTACAATGTGTGAAGCCCATTTCTGGTGTCCCCCGTCGTGATGTTGCTGGAATATTGCTAAAAGCGGCGTAAAACCAAACTCAGTCTTGACAGACTGAGTTAACCACACCCATTGGCTTTGCACCCTTGCTTCCCATTAATTTCCTGGCATACAAACTGTCCAAGCCTTTCAGGGAACTTTGAAAAACAAACCAGTTCAGCCTGAGCGGCTCGCATAATAAAAAAAGTCCATAATATTCTGGAAGAAAACTGCAAACAATTCTCTCATGTCTGTCGTAAAAGTAAATACCATTCAACTATCCAACACAATTTGCATTTAATTATTGTAACTAATGTGTGAAAATAGCCATGTTGTCTTAAAAGTTCTAAACATTCAATTTTTGTAGTATCTTTAAGATTCCAAATATTCAATTATTGCAACAAAAGAATGCATTCAATTCTTCTCGGAAAAGTGCCGGTGTGCCTTAACTGCGGTTAAGTAAATACACAATAATTGTTGGTTCAACAATCTTCCCCGGTCTTGGTTGTCTTGAATCAAGCAAATCCTCTTAGAACATTATTTGTTATGTGATGCTATGAGATACACCGGGTATACGATCAATTGTATTACCTTGTATCTTACGTTTATATTCTATAGCTGTTTGTGCAAGGGTTTTCCCAGAGTATAGGGGCGGTTGGGTAGCCTAGTGGTTAAAGCGTTTGCTCATCACGCC
The DNA here is from genome assembly GCF_003918875.1 of Haliotis rubra. Taxonomy (NCBI): domain Eukaryota; kingdom Metazoa; phylum Mollusca; class Gastropoda; order Lepetellida; family Haliotidae; genus Haliotis; species Haliotis rubra. Next base: position 120,773 of record NW_025767222.1, read on the forward strand.
GAAGACCCGGGTTCGATTCCCCAAATGGGTACATCGTGTGATGCCCATTTCTGGTGTCCCTCGCCGTGATATTGCTGGAATATTGCTAAAGGCGGCGTAAAACTAAACTCACTCACTCACTCTTAGAGTTCGAGAAGTTTGGCCTGAAGTGGAAGTAAATTTATTTTACACTTGTGACTAGTGAAGTGGACGAGATGCGCGTGTTGTCTCCACTGAAGCGATTTGTGTCAAAACACCCACGAAATATAAACGTGTTTCTCTGCCGATGTAGTTGTGTGTGGTTAATCAGCCGTGAAACCTGATCAAGACAGTGACTGCATTAATTGCCTGTTGAACGACTGTAATCCGACTGGCGCAAGAGACTCTCTCTATCCATCTGACTGTATCTGATTCTCTCTTCTTCTGTCTGCTCTCTCTCTCTCTCTCTCTCTCTCTCTCTCTCTCTCTCTCTCTCTCTCTCTCTCACTGATGCCGTCTTGAGGATACATATTGGACGATGCCATATAGCTGGATTATTGCTGAGTGCGGCGTAAAACTAAACTCGCTCACTCATTAGTCTTGAACATTTCCGTACAGATAGTATTGTATGACGCTTAACGCCTTTTTTCAGTATTTCCTCATTATTTGTATTATCCGTTCCATCATATCCACTCGTTGGGTTCGTTCAGTCATTTATAATTTCAGATGCTACTTTCTCATGGCACCATGTGCGTGAATAAGTCGTCCACATCTCGAGTTAGTTTTTGTGTTGTTAGATGTAACCTGTCCAATCCACTGGCTGGTTTGGCACGAACAAGTGTTCTCGGTGTTTGCTTTGTCACCTCAGTCCCAAAGCTGTGAAATGGAACAAAATACAAACGCTTAGCACCGACAGATCATTACGAGGGCGGTTTCAGTGTTGTCTTGGACAAGGGAAGGAACTATGCCGTTGTTGTCACTCACAATACTTATCAATTTTTTGCTGACACAAGAGAGATGGCGTCCGGTAGAAAGCATGATGTAGCAACGAGCACTCCGCGTATTCTGTGGAAATTAATAATACAAAAGGATTATTCTGAAAGAATAAACGACTCGCGTTATTGTCTAATGTAGGCGCGTCACGTGACCAGCGTTGTCGGCAGTTGTTGTGAAGATTAAGTCGTCTCGGTGCTGCCGGTGGTGAAAGAAACTATCAAAACTGTCAACGGCGTTCCCTAAATCAATTAACTAAACCACGGGGGACGATTATTTCTAATAGCCGGCTATACAAGCATCCTGGCATTGACAAGTTCATGCCGTGACGTCACCAGATTCACGTGACCTTGCTCATGGCGTCAAGGACGTTACACGAAGGGAAGATTTTTCGGAAAGGCGAATAAAAACGTCTACCAGTGATAATGGAAGCACTGATACTTGATCTGACACACTTAATGTCGTGTTTTTTTACGTACAGGTCAAAAGGAAAGGAAAATGAATTACTCAGCTTGCACTCTCTGGAGCCACATGAGACGAATTAGACAAAGTGTTGGACAATTTTAGCTTTTCACGTCACCTACGCAAAAGTGATCACAATTACCCAAGGAAAGAGGTCGTTTAGCCTTGTGGTTAAAGTGTTCGCTCATCCTACCGATGAGCTGTGTTCGAATCCCTTTTATGGTGTCTTTGCCGTGACACTGGTGGAATGTTACTCAAAGCTGTGTAAAACCATTTTCATACATTACAGAGAAGTACATAATTAGCCATGATAAATGAGTGAGTGAGTTTAGTTTTACGCCGCACTCAGCAATATTCCAGCTATATGGCGGCGGTCTGTAAATAATCGAGTCTAGACCAGACAATCCAATGATCAACAGCATGAGCACCGATCTGTGCACCTGGGAACCGATGACATGTGTCGACCAAGTCAGCGAGTCTGACCCCCCGATCCCGTTAGTCGCCTCGTACGACAATCATGGGTTACTGAAGATAATTGTAACCCGGACCTACACGGGTACATGATAAATGAAATACTAGTAGAAAATAGCTATATAATAGTCTGGTGCTGTTGATGTATACTGGGGCGGTGGGGTAGCCTAATGGTTAAAGCGTTGGCTCGTCACGCCGAAGACCCAGGTTCGAATCCTCACATGGGCACAATGTGTGACGCCCATTTCTGGTGTCCCCCGCCGTGCTGTTGCTGGAATATTACTAAAAGCGGCGTAAAACCAAACTCAGTCAGTGATGTATACTGATCTGAAAAAGTTAGAGTTTATGGATATTTTGGGGATATGTTTTGTTGTGCAGACTAGTTACACTGGATGAAAAATATCCCCCAAATATTCATGATGTCTAACTGTTTTTGTAGTTGTGAACGTTTTTAACATCCAGATAGTACAGTGGTGAGTGGGTGAGTTTAATTTAACGCCGCACTCAGCAATATTCCAGATACATGGCGGCGGTCCAGTGATCAACAGCATGACCATCGATCTACGGAGCTACGATAACATCTCTCAACCAAGTCAGCGAGACTGACCACCCGATCACATTAGTCGCCTCTTACGATAAGCATGTGGAACCGAAGATCAATTCTAACCCGGATCTTCAAGGGTCCGGAGATAGCGGTACAGTGGGAAAGATAACACTACGAGTGAATGCCGCTTTAAATCGAACGAATAGCGTTGTGTATGTTGAGGTTTTAACATCATAACGGCCATGTTATTGCCTGGGCATTCTAAAAGAGACTGAATTATATACTCACTCACTCAAACGTCGCCGTTAAAAAAATTTTTTTTAGCGGATATTGTTTAACGCCGTTCTAATCATTATTTCAGCTATATCAAGGTCGGGGACACTAAGGTTACACATCATAGTTGTTTCTGATTTAGAAATCAAACCAGGTCATGCGAGTGACGTGCGAACACTTCAACCACTAGGCCACCCTATCGCACAGATACGCCAGTATTGAGTCTGATATCTGTACTGACGACCTGAGCCGATACCTAGACGTGACATGTCGGAAAGATATATATCGAACTTTGTTTATCGGTGTGTTACTATAAAATATTGCTAATATACACCACTTCCTCAATTTATTTTCAGATTCGCACCCACAGTGAGATACAACTGACTGACTGAGTTTAGTTTCACGCCGCTTTTAGCAATATTCCAGCAATATCACGGCGGGGACACCAGAAATGGGCTTCACTCATTGTACCCATATGGGGATTCGAACCCGGGTCTTCGGCGTGACAAGCCAACGCTTTAACCACTAGGCTACCCCAACGCCCCTCAGCGAGAGACAAAGCATGTGAAGAAACGTGGAAAGAGTAAAGGAACACTTGTGCTTTCACGTGCTCCCTTATTTGTTTCCCTCAGTATATATGCATATTAAATTGAAACATACGTGTTTTTCATTCAAATGTGTGGTGAGTGGATATGATTTTACGCCGCTTTAGCGATGTCGAAATACAAGAAATAGGCACCACACATAGCTCACATGTGGGGAATCGAACCCGAGACTTTGGCTTGACGAGCGAATGCTTTTACTCGGCTTCCCCATCGACAACAAAATCACAATAAAATGCACTCTAATGGTGGGACTAGACTAACGCTTAGTCCCTGAATACGTACAGTTTTGACTGTCACAAATAGGAAAAGGACATTGAAAAGGAGCCCCAGGGACTACGGTGGGATGGATCTATCTCCATAGCGTCACCAGCGTCAACAGTATTGATTACTAATGTCTTTTAAGTCCATAGCGTCACCCAAATCACAAGCGTCATGGTGTTCGCGAAATGTTTCTGTTCTTCCAAATCTTCTCCAAATCGTTTGGTATTGTATTTTGATTATGAATATGTTCTGTAAGCATCTACTTTATTACCCATTATGCAAACACTGGCACAAAAATAATCTTGCTATTTCAAATCAGCAATATATCACCAATGATATTTCATCAGAAATATGAACATATGCCAAGAGCAAAATATTAAAGCCTCCCTGTCTTTGATGACGATTAATCATCTACCGTATTGATAAAAATACCCATCCATTCGCTATATGTTGTTGACATGGGAGGTTGTTTTAGTCAACACATATTTTACGCAACAAACGTTGATTTATGAAGTATGAAGTCCCGTCAGTTGTGTTTTGATCGCAAACCCATTGAACGGAACCAAGTTCATCAACCTCCAGCTCATGTGATGAGCGTCTATCAATCATTGTTATAGGCTGGTATTACACATGAATGTCACACAACATAATTAACCATTCAGTCCTGAAATGTCCATCAGTCACAGTTGACGTTGTTGTCATACGCGGGATGTTTGCATGACAGGTGCGTTACGGGGACATACAGGGCGGAAGGTGCACTGTGCACCTTACAATCACACATCGTTGACATTCCGTACAGGTGGACGATGGAGTTCTGATGGGAAATGGTCGCCTGGCATGTGTATGTTATTGTATCTTGTGATTAATGTCTGGTTGTCCCCACGTCATCAGTTTATGGGTCTTGTCTTAAATGATTCTATCCATCGCTTTGCCCATAGTTTTATTCTCTCTTTTTAAAGCTTAAATTGCACCGCACCGCACCGCACCGCACCGCACCGCACCGCACCGCACCGCACCGCACCGCACCGCACCGCACCGCACCGTCGCGAATCGCATCGCATCGCATCGCATCGCATCGCATCGCATCGCATCGCATCGCATCGCATCGCATCGCATCGCATCGCATCGCATCGCATCGCATCGCATCGCACATCGTTAGCTCCGATATTTGATGCATATTACCTTGATCAAATTACATATTTTCCAAAAATTGTCTCTGTTTTCGTACATTCAGTTTTTCATTAACCAGTCGTCTTATTTCTCCAGATGGCTTTAACCGCTCGGTTCCTGGACAAACCTGAGGCAGCAACGCTGGTATATCGGGAGGTAGATGCTGTGAAATTCCAAACATCCAAACATGTAGCTTACGTTCGTTGTCACGTGCTTCGGTGTATTTATTCAAACCCAACGGCAACAATGTCAATACGACGCCCGAATTGGATACCACATAATGCGCTACTCGTGTGCATTGTCATAAGGTCCTGGTTTAATTGCAGGTATTCGTGGCTCTGGCCTCGCGATAAGCCTGTTATTTACATAGACAAATTGAGCACATGATCGTTGTGCGTGATGTTGATCGTGGATTAACATTCGCATAAAGCAAGTCGTCACCATTAGGCGGACAACAACGTGGGCGGTTCAAGTCAAGAATGTGTCGTCTATTACTTAGAGACAATGCATAAAACCTTTCGAGTTTTAGTTCGTTTAATAAGCAGCTATAGGCGAGGAACTCGCGTTTATGTTTAATACGCCATTGTGGAGGCGTCGCGCTATGTACACATTTGTCAATAACAACACCAGCGTGAATATACTACCTGTTTATCTTGATTGACAAGAGCTGTCCTGATTAGACATGTGTTGTTGGTTAATTCCACGATGATTTATAACAGACGTGGCATGTTTGATGCTTGTCAATATCTTGTTAGCCATAGGGATGGTAAATATGATTTCATGCCTGATATATCGGATCTGACCAAACATATGCTTAAGATCACGATGTCAACTTCTCAAAGCGTGAGTTTTCTATTTGTTGTTCAACACCGCACCCCGCAATAATCCAGTTGCAAGATGGCGGTCTGTAAATAATAGCCTTGGCCAGACAATCCTATGATTTATATGATAAGTATAGACCTATAATCGACCAAAGTCCATTTAGCTGCCTTTTACGAGAAGCATACAGGTGTACGTCGCCAGGGATTTATGTTCTTATTTCTTCGTCAGCCCGATAGTAAACTAGCAGACAAAGGAGAGCATACACTGAACTGGAAACAATAAATATTACAAAAATATCTAAACATTACTAGACTGGACACAGCCAGCGAAACGCTGCAAAACAATGCCCTAGCGTGATACCCGAAACAACCGAAAAGACATCTTTGTTTCTTCTTCATCCAACATCAAACGTGAGTGGGTAGTTTTTTTCCCACGTCAGTTTAGTTTGTCATCGCACCTCAGCTAAGTGGTAAAAATAAGACTTGCTGGAAATGCTTGGGTGGTAGGATGCTAGATGTTTAGTAAAGCTACATTTGTGTGGATTTTGCAGCTATCTGGAAGTGAAGGCTTGGTCCTTGAATATTCCTTGTTAAGTCAACTTGTTCGCCTCTGTCGAACCTTGAATATCTCGAAGTGCATGAATAGGTCCCTTCAACTTCCTATCCAAAATTGCAGATAACGAATATTACGCACGATATAGATAGATAGATGGATAGCCTTGCGTTAACGCGAGGCATTGGGAATGAATGATTGTTGGTGTTTGCGACGTATCATCTGTTATATTTGGAATTTCACTTTCTGTGTAAAGTACAGATTCATGTACCTTTTGGTACATCCAGGATTCGAAAGCAGACACTGGGACGTAAGTCGCATTTGATGACAGTTATAATAAGAAGTATTTGTTACAGCGGATATACATCTTACATTTTACCTTATGTGTAAAAAGCTATACAACTGTAGAAAAACAACAACATTATATATATATACTCATGCCAATAATGGTTGTCACCTCCCTCCCCACCCCAACCTCACATCTCCAACACCCCTCTCCAATTAATAAAATTGAAGGGGGTGACAACCACTATTGGCATGAGTATAAATCGCTGCTGAAATTGTGTGTAACTAAAGTGAGTGAGTGAGTGAACCTAAAATCTTCATCAGGACGAACCGGGCATCGAACCCACGATCACAGTTATCTGCGGCGATACAGACATCTGGGCCACCCGAGCTCCCGCCATAATAGAGAATGAGTAACTTGTGTTGTACGCTGCTTTGCACGAGGGTTCCAGAAACAGTCTAGTGACGCCATCTTTGGCGTGCTGGAAGCGTGGGCAACGTTGTTCAATTTAATTTCAATTTAACAATACCTAAATTTGTATATTGTTTGCAACCTCAGTGTCAGTTGGAAACCTAAGGTAGATGGTTACTATGGCCAAGCTATGGTGCGGAACATCCCCTATTGTCTCAAGTATTGTATCAATCAGGTATTTTCCAGAAAAACTCAGTCAGCCGTACTCGTCACGGTGGTCCCCAATCACATTAGACATCCTTACACTGGGACTGAGAATATGTATTTCAACTCATTTGTTTATTTGCTAAAGTACTCTCCTACCAACATCTAGAGACAGCATCTAACACTATCAAACACTCAGCCGTTTGAGCAATCTTCGTTAGTCTTTTTTCCAAACAGATTGTCCTGTGTATATGATGGAGTAATACATATTTGATAGTGTTCAAGGCCAAATGAGTTGTGAAATAGGTATAGTTTCCTTTTAAATTTGCTTAACAAAGTAGAGTGCCAATCAATTTGATACAAAGAATATTATGAATTATTTATTGTTATTATGCATGGATTCTATTGTTAAATATGCCCTTTACCGCGTTTAGCAAAGATAATTTAGGTAGATACTAAACAGCACTTCTTTATGCAATAAAACATGGCTGCCAGGCAAATGCATCTAACTGAGAGGGGTTGTCAAGTGTTCCAGTACTTGATGACACTGTCATACATTTTACCATTTTCTGCAGTTTATGGAATTAGTGCATGTGATGCAATAAAGTTAAAAGCAACGTACAACGACTGGAGAGAGTATAAAACGGGGACTCAAAGGCATCGTCAGAGTTACAGCTTCAGTCTTTTAATTCATACACATACACACGCATATTTGTAGGTATCTATATCGACAATCGAAATTAAATTTCCCTGACACATATCTGGTTACATTTATACCATGAATAGTAAATTTATTCATCAACATGTTTTTATAAAGTCAATAAATGAAACCTTCCCTTTAACTATGACGTCATTTAGTGGGTGTTTATAACGCACCACCGTTGTTCAGTACCGGTGATGGGGAACTCATCACAGAATGTCTCTGGCCAATGAGTGTCCTGTGAGTGGACATCTATTTACCAACAGTGCCACATCAAACTCTGCCACCAAAGTATCACCAGCACAGACCGATATGAATGGCATAAGCACATACCATCAGTACCAATCACTTCAAATGGTATAAGCACATGTTACCAGTACCAACCACTTCAAATGGTATAAGCACATATTACCAGTACCAATCATCTCCAATGGTATAAGCACATACCATCAGTACCAACCACTTCAAATGGTTTAAGCACATATTACCAGTACCAATCATCTCCAATGGTATAAGCACATACCATCAGTACCAACGGCTTCAAATGGTTTCAAATGGTATAAGCACATATTACCAGTACCAATCATCTCCAATGGTATAAGCACATACCATCAGTACCAACGGCTTCAAATGGTTTAAGCACATATTACCAGTACCAATCATCTCCAATGGTATAAGCACATACCATCAGTACCAACGGCTTCAAATCGTTGAAGGAGTCAGTCGTTTAACGCATCATGTTTCGCTGTGCAGTATTACGTCCCCTGGGTATGCTAGAAACCTTGGATCGTGGGTTCGAATCCCTCCTTTCAGTTCTGTCAGCAACCGTGTTCGTGGCTTTCACAAAAGTGATAACCTCCCTTGGCTGTATCACTGCGTGCTCTCCTACCACATCAAGTTCATACGCCGCTATATGTCTGGAAGTTTTCTGTTCAAACGGCAATAAACCCAACTCACTCACTCTCTCTCACTACACACACACACACACACACACACACACACACACACACTCAACCAATCAATCAATCAATCAATCCCACACTCACTCACTCACTAACCCACCCACATCCACCCACTCACCCACACCCACACACTCACTCACTCACTCACCAACTCACCCACTCACACACACCCACACTCACTCACTCAACCACACACTCAACCACCCACCCACTCACTCACTTAGATTGTATGACCACATATCGACTCTGGAGATGAGATTATGACCGGTAATCGACATGTTTTTTTCCCCGATAAAAATGTACATAAATGTTTACATCCATCTCTATTTGACCTGTATCTGAATGACCTCGTGACCTGGCACTGGCGCAATCCTCTGACGTCCGTGTGAAATAACACACAGATATAGAGTTGACGATATCCGGTGCCTCATTATTCAACGCACGCATCAGTGTGCGTCATTTCTAATTAACGACAGCCGTAGGCGACACGATGTCGCGAACCATCTGACAGTCCGACCATCCAACTATTAAACACAGAGTAAGAAGATTAGGCCCTCAGATTGGAACTATTGATCTTGTGTTCTTTTGTGGCATTAAGTTTGAGAAATTATAAAATATTTAAACCTATATACATACCAATGTAGGTAAATGAAAGTACAGGACTGGCTGAGTTGGATTTAACTCCTCTTCGAAAAGTTGTCAGACATAAAATGGCGTGTCTGTGTAAAGGGGGAGGAAAACCCGAAGTGATGAAGGTTTTGAACGTTTATCATTTTAGTGAAATCCACGAGAACGATAATGGTTCACTAAAAACCTAAAAACAAACTCGGGAAAATCGGGTTCGAACCCGCAAGAAACTATCCTATAGTGAGTTTAGGAACATCGGGTTTAGTTTTCGAACCCGCAAAGAAACTATCGTATAGTGAGTTTAGTTTTTTACGCCGCATCTCAGCAATATCACAGCTGTATGGCGGTCTATCGTATAGTGAGTTTAGTTTTACGCCGCACTCAGCTATGGCGATCTATCAGTGAGTTGTATGGCGCTCTGTCGGTCTATCGTATAGTGAGTTTAGTTTTACACCGCACTCAGCAATATCACAGCTCTAGTGGCGGTCTATCGTATGGTGAGTTTAGTTTTACGCCGCACTCAGCAATATTACAGCTGTATGGCGGTCTATCGTATAGTGAGTTTAGTTTTACGCCGCACTCAGCAATATCAAAGCTGTATGGCGGTCTATCGTATAGACAGAGATAAAATACGTGTAACGACGAACTATACAATTACCCCTAATCAGGTTAAACCACACGAAAAACATAATAACTCGACTACAACATTTCACCGCCTCCATGGTACACATATAGGGCAAGGAGCATCGGAGATCGGGGTTCGATCCCCGGTAGCGTTATGCCAAAAGACGTTAACATACGCTCGGTATCAAGGGGGTAAAACAAAGACTGATCGGTTGTAGTCGGTATACGGTCTAAGTGGCATTCATGTTGAAATGCGGCAAAGTATTTCAGCTGGCCAGCGCGATTAAACCGGCGTTTGTACGGACTAGAACTAGACTAACAACTAGTCTCTGAAATGAACATATTTTACTGAAAAAAGTTCATAGTAAAAAAAAAATAATATAATGAAAAGGAGCCCTGAGAGTTTCTTCATTTTCAGAAGCTGAGGAAATGTAGACTTGCCACATATTCTAGACTTGCGTGGGCTTTCTTGGATATATTTGCTTCAGGGTCTGTATGACAGACGAGGATTAGAACAAGCACACGTACACGCACACGCAACAGTCTCACACACACACACACACACATAGTCACAAACGCACACACACGTGCATCGATATATAATAGCCATGCTCGCAGGCTGTACTGAATGCTGAGCCCATGGATGTAGCCTACAGTAGTTCTATCCTTGAGGCAAGTCTAGATAACAGGACAGTACAGGACACCAGTCTGTTATTTATCATTTCTTAGAAATTATGATTTTAATGATTAATTTTTACCTAAGAGACTTGTGCAAGTCTACGAAATATAACTGCAATACTCTTTAACGCGACATTTTACCCCATTTAAACCCACCCCATTGAAATGAGGGTCAACTGCGAATCAAATCGGAAAATAGTGATTGAACTCCTATGGGATAGCAGTACATTCATCGATAGCAACTGTATCAGCCATTGACAGATTTATTTCACATTGATATATATTATTTAACAATACCAGTCTGTGTTCAGGCAAATGTCGAACGCTGAGGTTTCCGTTCACAAGCACCAGCATTCTCACACAAAGCTTGATGCATGTTCCAGAACTCGACCCGCTGATTGCATTGACAAGCTCCAGCTAATTACGTCACACAACAAAGCGTGTTTATATGGAATGGCGTCGTTATGCTCGTATAGCAACACGCCGAGAGGTGATTTCCGTGTATGTATTCATGCAAAACAATGCTATCTGACATTATTCAGCGTCATGGTGATATCGAATAGCTAACCTCAGGACATTACGAGGAAATATAGATGAAGCGATTACATTATCACCCAAACGGGTCGACATTTAGGCCTTTTTAAAATATGTCGGTGATTTATATATTGCATAACACGATAAGGGCGATGGAAGGTTGCGATAAACTGCTCAGGAATCGGTTGTGTGATTTGTGCGACTGTTCTTCTAGAGTCTATGGAATGTTCTAAAGAAATATCTTCCCTTGTTCGATACTGCTCTATGATTTATTTAGGATGTTCCCGGTTCGTGATCTATAGTGTTCTATTCCCTTGGTCTGTATTGCTCTATGTAGGTTCTGGGTTATTTTTCTGTAGTTTTGCACGCCAATATTCTGTGAATACCCGCAATGTTTTATGCTACGGGTGTGTAGCGTTATTTGGTCAAATCGAGTGTCATGGATTTAAAATAGCTGACGTGACTGGATACAACGTTTTTTGTCGGGTTATGGAAGAAATAAAAAATGATCAGCTTACAAGTATTTACTAGTTTGACATAAAGGGACCATACTCGTTCTAGACTCGAACCCATGATAAGCGGATCCTGCACCAATAAGTGGCAATTAATCCACTGTGCCCCAGGGTTATACATTATTAAAAGTAGCACATTTTGTGTCTTGGTAGAGCCCGCGAATCGACCACAACATAATGGCTCAAGGCAATGAAACACTCAATAGCAGTATTTCAATGGTTGTATTGTACACGTGGTTTTGTTGACAACGCTTGTTTTAGTGATTTGCTGCATTTGGATGCAATAGCATACCTAATGAAGCTTATAGTTCTGCGGAATGTGGACTAGATAAGCTAGGTTCACAATATCATGAAATCAGCATTGAGAAATTGTGTGCGAGATAAGGTATTTCAAATGCAACAGATTAGTCTAGGAAGTAAGCTAGTGTTCTTGGCTGCGGGCGAGAAAATAAGCCTTCAGTGATTTATGACCTATCCTTGACCATGGCGACACATATCGGCGTTAAAAGAGCACTTGGTGAACTGTGTCCTTGTTGAAACCCAAGGTACGCTAAACACGGTGACACAAAATATGTATCCTGAAATAAACTGGAAACTTTAGAGGGCCAATTTAAATATCAAAACATGATAACAGCTACTTAATTATTCATATCATTTGCATAAATAGGCTTTGAGTATGATGTGAGACGCGATGCTTTGAGGAGATTAGCCATGAGCCAGGGATAAGCATTAGACTATAGAGCCCCGAACGTGAATGTTTAACTTACTTTTAAAATCTGATTTATACTGTTCCAGCGTCTATTCTACACGTGGCAGCTATAATAATAATAATATATCATGCATGTGTTGCATGTCAGCTTGGCATCTGAAACCATTTGGTAATTCTCGGCATAATGTCAGAGGGTTCTGCAGTGAAGGTTGTCTTTGTGATATATTGCTACAATGAACACAATGCCATCTACGTCATTGCGGGATGTAGGGTTGATGTTCTAAGCGTCATTGCGGTCTTTCTGATAGACCAAAATGTTTGATCGAGTTAGCACAGGGGTGTTGACCCCATCATTACAGATCTCTATAATCCGGGCTGATCTTAAGGACAACCAAAGTGGTGATGACCTAATCAATGGACAAGCGTTCTAAAAAGTCAAATCCTTCATTCAAACCCCATTGCTCAACCAAGTAAAATCCCTAAACCCAGCCTCACCCCTCAACCAAGACAGCCTTTCAACCACTCATTTATCAATCAACTTAACCCTTCACCACAGCCCACCCCTCAACCAAGTCAACCCTTCATCACAGCCCACCCCTCAACCTAGTCAACCATTCATCACAGCCCACTCCTCAACCTAGTCAACCCTCATCATCACAGCCCACCCCTCAACCTCACCAGTCAACCCTTCATCACTCAACCGAGCCCACAGGAGTCAACCCTTCCTCAACAACCGAGTCAACCCTTCTCAACCAAGTCAACCCTTCATCACAGCCCACCCTCCTCAACCTAGTCAAGCCATTCATCACACAGCCCACCCTCAAGTCAACCCTTCATCACAGCCCACCAACCTCCACACCTCAGTCCACCCCTCAACCTAGTCAACCATTTCACTCCTCTAGTCAGCCCACTCTCCCACCCCTCAACCATTCATCACAGCCCACCCCTCAACCTAGTCAACCATTCATCACAGCCCACCCCTCAACCTAGTCAACCATTCATCACAGCCCATTTCCCCTCAACCATTCAGTCAGCCCTTCAACCATCACAGCCCACCCCTCAACCTAGTCAACCCTTCATCACAGCCAACCTAGTAAACCCTTCATCACAGCCAATTCACCAACCGAGTCAGCCCTTCATCACAGCCCATTCCTCAACCGAGTCAACACTTCATCACAGCCACTCCTCAACCGAGTCAACCCTTCCACACAGCCCACCCCTCAACCGAGTCAACCCTTCATCACAGCCACTCCTCAACCGAGTCAACCCTTCATCACAGCCCACTCCTCAACCAAGTCAACCCTTCATCAACCGAGTCCCTTCATCACAGCCCACTCCTCAACCAAGTCAACCCTTCATCACAGCCCATTCACCAACCTAGTCAACCCTTCATCACAGCCCACTCCTCAACCTAGTCAACCCTTCATCACAGCCCATTCACCAACCTAGTCAACCCTTCATCACAGCCCACTCCTCAACCTAGTCAACCCTTCATCACAGCCCACTCCTCAACCTAGTCAACCATTCATCACAGCCCACCCCTCAACCTGGTCAGCCATTCATCACAGCCCTCCTCAACCTAGTCAACCCTTCATCACAGCCCTCAGCCTCAACCTAGTCCCATTCATGCCTGCCCAACCGAGTCCCTTCATCACAGCCCATTCAACCGAGTCAGCCCTTCATCACAGCAGCCCACTCCTCATTTAGCCAACCGAGTCTCATGGCCACACTCCTCACTCCTCAACCGAGTCAACCCTTCATCACAACTTCTTCAACCTAGTCAACCATTCATCACAGCCCACTCCTCAACCTAGTCAACCATTCATCACAGCCCACTCCTCAACCGGAGTCAGCCATTCATCACAGCTCCACTCAACCCATCACAGCCCTCAAGTCCACCTTCATCACAGCCCACTCCTCAGCCGAGGTCAAGCCCTTCATCACAGCCCACTCCTCAACCAAGTCCACCCTTCATCACAACTCCTCAACCGAGTCAACCCCATCACAGCCCACCCCCTCAACCTAGTCAACCCTTCATCAAAGCCCAAGCCCACTCCTAGTCAACCCATTCATCACAGCCCACTCCTCAGCCTAGTCAGCCCTTCATCACAGCCCACCCCTCAACCAAGTCAACCCTTCATCACAGCCCCACTCCTCAACCAGCCATCACAGCCAACTCCTCAACCGAGTCAGCCCTTCATCAGCCCACCCCTCCTCAACCGAGTCAACCCTTCATCACAGCCCATCAGCCCCAGTCTAGTCAGCCCTTCATCACAGCCCATTCAGCCTAGTCAGCCAACCGAGTCAACCCTTCATCACAGCCCATTCCTCAGCCTACAGAGTCATCACCCTTCATCACAGCCCACTCCTCACCCCCAAGTCAACCCTTCATCACAGCCCACCCTCAACCTGAGTCAACCATTCATCACAGCCCACTCCTCAACCTAGTCAGCCATTCATCACAGCCCACCCCTCAACCTAGTCAACCTTCATTCATCAGCCAGTCAACCCTTCATCACTCCATTCAAGCCCGAGTCAACCCTTCATCACAGCCCATTCCTCAACCGAGTCTACCCTTCATCACAGCCCACTCCTCAACCCTTCACCACAGCCCACCCTCAACCGAGTCAACCCTTCATCACAGCCACTCTTCAACCAAGTCAACCATTCATCACAGCCCACTCCTCAACCTAGTCAACCATTCATCACAGCCCACTCCTCAACCGAGTCAACCCTTCATCAAAAACCCACTCCTCAACCGAGTCAACCATTCATCACAGCCCATGCACCAACCGAGTCAACCCTCATCACAGCCTACTCCTCAATCAAGTCAACCATTCATCACAGCCCATTCACCAACCTAGTCCACACTTCATCACAGCCCACTCCTCAACCGAGTCAACCCTTCATCACAGCCCACTCCTTAACCGAGTCAACCCTTCATCAAAAACCAACTCCTCAACCGAGTTAACCCTTCATCACAGCCCACCCCTCAACCTAGTCAACCCTTCATCAAAAACCCACTCCTCAACCGAGTTAACCCTTCATCAAAAACCCACTCCTCAACCGAGTTAACCCCTTCGTTAACCCTTCATCAAAACCACCCAAAACCCACTCCTCAACCGAGTTAACCCTTCATCAAAAACCAACTCCTCAACCGAGTCAACCCTTCATCACAGCCCACCCCTCAACCAAGTCAACCCTTCATCACAGCCCACTCCTCAACCTAGTTAACACTTCATCACAGCCAACTCCTCAACCGAGTCAACCCTTCATCAAAAACCCACTCCTCAACCGAGTCAACCATTCATCACAGCCCAGCCACTCTTCAAGCCTCCTCAACCAAGTCAACCCTTCATCACAGCCCACTCCTCAACCAAGTCAACCCTTCATCACAGCCACTTAACCGAGTCCTCAACCTAGTCAACCCTTCATCACAGCCCACACCTCAACCAAGGTCAGCCCTTCATCACAGGTCAACCCTTCCCAGCCCCTCCTCCTCAGCCAAGTCAACCATTCATCACAGTCAGCCCCCTCAACCAAGTCAACTCTTCATCACAGCCTACTCCTCAACCTAGTCAACCATTCATCACAGTCAACCATTCATCCCACTCCTCAACCGAGTCAACCCTTCATCACAGCCCACTCCTCAACCTAGTCAACCCTTCATCACAGCCCACTCCTCAACCTAGTCAACCATTCATCACAGCCCACTCCTCAACCTAGTCAACCCTTCATCACAGCCCACCCCTCAACCAAGTCAACCATTCATCACAGCCCACCCCTCAACCAAGTCAACCCTTCATCACAGCCTACTCCTCAACCTAGTCAACCATTCATCACAGCCCACTCCTCAACCTAGTCAACCATTCATCACAGCCCTACTCCTCAACCGAGTCAACCCTTCATCACAGCCTACTCCTCAACCGAGTCAACCCTTCATCACAGCCCACTCCTCAACCAAGTCAACCTTTCATCACAGCCCATTCACCAACCTATTCAACCATTCATCACAGCCCACTCCTCAACCAAGTCAACCCTTCATCACAGCCCACCCCTCAACCAAGTCAACCCTTCAACTAAACCCAGTACCTCAACCACGTCAACCCTTCATCCCAGGCCCATTTATCAACCATACCAACTCTGCAACACAGGTCAATTCATCAACCAAACCAACTCTGCAACACAGGCCAATTCATCAACCACGTCAAATCCTACTACCTATAAAGCATTTTTCTCCATAATACATCATTCTTCAGCTGCAATTCAAGGTTGATATCCGAGATCTTGGAATGTTGAAAGTGGATTCTTCTCTTGTGAGATAAAACCATTTTGGTGTGTCCTCTGTATCGGATGGCCTATATCCTCTTGTGCGAAAAACTGAATTATTCCGCGGCTGATCAGCTGATGCCGGTGTTCATGCATTACACAACTGTCTGTCAAGAAAGTCGACCCGCGGTGACGTATTTGTCACATTAATATTTCATATAAAGAAAGTGAATCATGTTGTGTTTTAGATGCTCGTACCAAGCAGCACATAAACAATAAATGTTGAAAACAGAAGAAAATATTGTAGATGTCTCAATGACATATTAGTAGAGTGAATCCAAATATATGTTCAGATATTCGAAATGTAATGAATATCTATGCTTTTAAAAACAACTATAAAAAAAATCTTTGGGACTTTTTATTTAAAATATGTATGAATTCAGACTTGATCTCGTCACAATATGGTTCGATGCCGATGTGACGTAAAACCCAACTCAATTCAACTCGACCCGTGAAGGTCCGGGTTAGAATATTGATCTTCAAAAACCCATACTTGTCGTAAGAGGCGACTAACGGGATCGGGTGGTCAGGCTCGTCGACTTGGTTGACACATGTCATCGGTTCCCATTTGCGCAGGTCGATGCTCATGCTGTTGATCACTGGATTGTCTGGTCCAAACTCGATTATTTACAGACCGCCGCCATATAGTTGGAATATTGCTGAGTGCGGCGTAAAACTAAACTCACCCACTCACTCAATTCAACTCAACTCATATATTGGAGTATGGTTTGTTGTCTTGTTTAATAAAGCTAAGTTCACTAACACTCCAGCTATTGGACCGAACTCTATAAATAATTCAGCCTGGACCGCACTATTCAGTGGTTGATATTGTGAGCGACAATCCACGTCATCGCTGTACACCACCACACCATCTCCCGTGTCGCTAATGGCAAAAGAACGCACACACAAATAATAACAAAATGTTTATGCAATATCATTTGAAATGTCATATTGCACATTCAGTAAAACACGTTCCTTGATACATTAAATGCCAAATCTGAGACATCTCAGTATCTCCCAGCACCATCATCTGTTCTGCCCACGTCAAATGAACTGCAACCTGTGTAGACAGTCGTGGCACACTCACACCACGAATTTCCCACTTCACATGCAGTTGATATTTTCCTAAATTATTGAAAACAAATTCGTGATGCTTTTCTTCAAATACTGTCATTAGTATTACACGCCACAACTAATCGAAAGCCCTGCATTACAAAAACATATATTACCATGTCATTTAGTCGTGTATAATAATCCGTTATATATAAGATAAGATATATTATCCGTTTTTAGCTCAAGTGAGTTTGGTCGTGACGAATTGTCCTTCGTCTATCGTTAATCTCTGCCTAAATGTTCCAACGCATGATGTTGTCAAATATTAAAATTATTTATGTGTGTTCTTCATCATATTGTACAAAAGGCCGATATTGTATTTCTAACGGGAAGGGGGCGGTGGGGTAGCCTAATGGTTAAAGCGTTGACTCGTCACGCCGAAGACCCGGGTTCGAGTCCCCACATGGGCACAATGTGTGAAGCCCATTTCTGGTGTCCCCCGCCGTGATATTGCTGGAATATTGCTAAAAGCGGCGTAAAACCAAACTCAGTCAGTCAGTCAGTCTAACGGTAGGAATGGTGTTTCAAAAGATGTTAAAGATCTCCTCCGGTGAGATAGTATGTTATAAAGGGTTTTGCGGTTTGTCCCAGTGCTAAGCATTCTAAGTTATTTTTCACGAAGATGTGACTGCGGTGTCAGATCTGCAGCATGACCTACTACCTAAGCTACATTGATTAACCTTTCCCAATCACCAAGATCACACAACAGAGGGACAGTTGGGTAGCCAGTGGTTATAGCGTCCGCTCGTCACGCTGAAGACCCGGGTTCGATTTTCCACATAGGTACAATATGTGAAGCTCAATACGGGAGTCCCTGGCGGTGATATTGCTGGAATATTGCTCGAGGCGGCTCAAAACCATACTCACTCACTACAACAGATGATACCGTTGTTAAGATAACGGTACAATGTGACCAAATTATCATATTCGTTATTAATATTTCAATTTTTCTCAGTTAGGAATTGTATGAGAGACTCCAATACTTATAGACAATAATGGAAGCATACTGAGTGTATTTACACTAGTATACCATCTGACGCAGTATGACTCAGTCAACACTGATCCTTCAGCTGTTATATACTACTCACACGTTGCTAAGGATCACAGAAATTCCAAACTTTACTTAAACATAGATTTATCATTTGAAATTTTATCCATTTAACACTGGATAAATAATAATATGGTAACCCTTATTTAGGCAAACAGCCACTTTAATCTAACCTTATGCACTTGATACATAAGAAACCATAAACATTGTTTTCCCGGACCCAATCAACCATTTTGCAAATATGGCACGAGTCATTGACAAGTACACGACACCTGTCAATAGCAGGTATGGGATCCACAAGATGCAGTGACATACTGAAACCAAGGATCCATGCTTACATAGCTTAGATATTTAAACCAAATTAGACCCTACATCATAGTTTTCTGTTGAATCAATGATTTGATCCTTAGCAAAGTGTGAATAGTATAGATACTGGGACAAACAAACAACCTGGCGAATCCCTGAATCACGATGTGCGTGCGATGATTGAAACTTGAGTGACCGTAATCTTAAGGTTACACTTTTCAGGTTTCCATTGGTGAGGTATTTCGACCTTTGTGAACCAGTGCTAACCAACGATATGTCACGTAAAGAATGCAACCTCAGATGTTATATGATATGAGAAGGATTAACAAAACTCATTTCCACTGTTATAACAAACATATACGCGATATTAATATGCGTTTTATTGCTTGATAAAAAGGTCCAAACAAAACGTCGGACGTCAGAGGTGCAAAACCATCATGAATGTTCCATTATTAATTCAAAAGTGCATGTATTGATATCAACAATTAAAAGTTTGATATCCCTGACAGAATATATATGCATACATGTATATACTATCAGCATTTAGTTCATTATAGTCATTAAATGTATTTATTCACGACCAAATCAATAAATGAAACGAATTAGCTTAACCAATGACGTCATTTAAGGCTGCTTTGGAAACGTAGGTCAATGAATGACGTAAACGACGTATGTTCTTACATTTGTCGATTAAGGTAATATAGGTCAGACCATGTTCAGCATGGTTTCACTAAGGTCGACCAAAGTTTGGAAATTGAACGCAAGCACAAACCTGCCGCCGTCTATGACTTCTATGTACAATGATGCAGCGAATAGCTTTCTTGCCGATTCGTGCGTCACAGAGGACAGACACGTGACTGCTGGTTTATTCATGCCCTCATTCATCCGTACGTGATTCATTCACACGGAGGTAATCATTCAAGGTGTTTGAATGTTGTTGCATTACAGAAGGTATGTCATAACAATACCTTCCCCAGGGAGTTCAGAACGTAACAATAAGTAGCCGGCGCTTGTATATGGCATTCATAAATTGTTGATTGAAACTTAAAACACCTTTATTCGAGACTTACAAAACACGGCAATAAAACACCAGGATCCGCTGCGGGCATTGTCGTGAGAATGATATACTAGTATGTGGGCGTAATTAAATTTGAACTTTGACAGTAGAATTCCGGATGATATGAAAGGATGTGACATATCTGGGTTTGATTTATAGCTTCATCGCTGTCCACATTATATGATGGTAGGTATTTCGTTGTAAAACGAGACACCGGATATACGGCTGGCTACCAGTCTGAGCTGGAACCATTCAATATTTGTGTTCTACACAGGAGACAGTAAAAATATGAATTTATCAGTTAGATGACGATTATTTTCTATTATCTTTAGTTGTCTTTGTTTTTGTTATTGTTTTCGGTGTTTTTAGATCCTCATCTTGTAATTTCGGTTTTTATAATGATAAGATGATTATCTTCTATTTTTAATCAGCATGTGGTATATTACCTTCGATAATGCAGCGTAAACTACGTATTGTGGAGTGTAAAACGAGTATGGTTTTACGCCGCTATTAGCAGTATTCACGCAATAACTTCACACAGTGTACCCAGGTAGGATCGTACCCGGGACTTCGGGTTTAGGCTAGCCGATCTCCCCACACTTAGGAGTTCATAGGGACAGTAGGGTAGAGCAGTAATAAAAGGGTTTGATCGTCAAGCCGAAGGTCTGGGTTCGGTTCGCAAGATGGGGACAATGTGTCGTTACCAGTCCCTTGCGTTACATTCTTCGAATATAACTAAAAGCGGCGTAAAACCGCATTCACACGCTCACAGACGGCCATCGTATTGTCGATATATAAGTTGTCATTATTGCATTAATAACACAGTGATGGCAAAGTACAAACTGAATTAGTGCAGGATCATATATCTATATATGTGTCGCACCACCTGTCCAACCATTTTAGGATATATTATATACACATACACCGGCTCTCTCTCTCCCTCTCTCTCTCTCTCTCTCTCTCTCTCTCTCTCTCTCTCTCTCTCTCTCTCTCTCTCTCTCTCTCTCTCTCTCTCTCTCTCTCTCTCTCTCTCTCTCTCTCTCTGTGTGTGTGTGTGTGTGTGTGTGTGTGTGTTCTATAATGGTTGGACAGGTGGTGCGACACAGATGCAGCCAAAGATTTCTCTCTCTTGATTTGTTGCTAGGATACCGTGTTTGTGGCTGCTCTGAAATGGGAAACGTCAACCATCAGCGTGACCTCTGGCTCCTCCAACATTTCACCTGACACACCGTGATATAACTGAAATGCTTACTAGTCTATATCCGGTAGTACCCCGGTCGTTCTTAACTGGTCCCGTTACGTCACAATCATACTTTACATTGTTACGTTTCATGTGTCACGTCGCATGTCACATAAGTCACTGTACGGTAGTTGTTATCAAACGCCAGTGCTTCGCAAGATACACCCGTAACTACCTGTCACGATTGATGTAAAACACGGAAATACTTCCTGGGTTCGAACCCAGCCTAGTCTAACTCCGGCGAGGCAGTTATCTTTACAGATATACTGCCTTCTCGGTAGCCAGGGAGTTATGATTACCTCATATTGTGTAATATCAGGGTATCTAGACGGACACGAACCATTCTGGAGAGTAAAAAACCCAGACAGTATGCTAGTTCGACGAACACACAACCCTCTACACTGACACCGACGAACACATGCCATACGTTATTCCATGACCGTTTCAGGAAATATAATCAGAAATTGAAAGGCAATGATTCAATAAGCATTAAAAGGAGTGTCGATAGCGCCATCGACAGAAGGACCTTGTAATGCTTCCTGTGGAGTAGCCTCCCTTTGCTGTGGTTGTGACTGACTGACTGAGTTTAGTTTTACGCCGCTTTGAGCAATATTCCAGCAACATCACGGCGGGGGACACCAGAAATGGGCTTGCTGTGGTTGTGAAGAGTGATAAGATAAGATAAGATACTTATATATAACACAAAATCAGCATATAACTAGTGTATAAAATCATATAATGAGACATGCATGTAGATACATACACACGTACATACATAGTGATATGATGTATGACCAATGACAGATACGGAAACATAAATATCAACAGTTGGAGACATTCTGCACTACAGATAGTATAAACTACCTGGCAAAAAGTATACACCTATGTTTGTACTGGCTTAACAGGAACGAAATGGCCATTCAATGTTGATGCATTTGATAGCGGTATATTTGCTGGGTTTTAACCTTAATTTGTTACGACTGTTTCCAGCCTTGTACCATTTTGACGGCTCTTTCACTATTATGATTAAATCGATTTTTTAAGTGTTTCCTTAATTTTGTCCAGCAGTTGAGATAGGCATAAAACAAATTCCGAAATGCTTCAATCCCTTTTAGTCCAAGATACGCTTTACTTTTTAAAATATATGGTATTGATTCAGAATATGTTGTTGATAAATTGATAACAGGTAAGACGTATTTGGGTGAACTCTAGCAATTCCTGATGACACTGAATTGGGTCGTGTTAGGTTTTATCATGGTAAATCTGTTGTAAAGAGATGTACACTGTGGGAAGGTGGTCAACAATACTCCCTGGGGATGCCAGTTCGGACTCAGTCCCCAGCAACATACGCTGGTAGTAAATGGATGAGATGGACAGGCTAGGTGTTTTGGGTGTTAGTGTGTCATCGTGACCCATGAGTGGATAGTTGCTCATGATATCAATCATTCGGAGATCCGGGTTAGAATTGGCCGTCGGCAACCAATGCTTGTCTCCCCCGTCAAGATCCGGGTTAGAATTGGTCTTGTCGTAAGAGGAGACTAATGGGACCGGGTGTTCAGGCTCGCTGACTTGGTTGACACATGTCATCATGTCCAAATTGCGTTGATTGATGCTCATGATTTTGATCACTGGATTGTCTGGTCCAGACTCAATTATTTACTGACCGGCGCCATATAGCTGGAATATTGCTGAGTGCGGCGTTAAACAAACTAACAAACAAACAAAAACTGCTGCTGATCTACATGCTAATATTTAGCTGTCTTTACAATTATAGTCGTAATGCATTGCCGAGAGGTGAGGTGAGGTGAAATTGGGCTTTACGTCGTGCTTGAGAATATTTCGCTCATATGACGACGTGCAGCGTGTGTATGTGTGTGTGCAGCTGCTTGTACTAGCCCAGACTTAAGCTGGTTTTATAGTGCTAGCCCACTGAGATACCATGCAGCAGTGAAGCAGGAATACCATCTCAGAAACATTATACTGACTCCGAGCCGACCAGTCCTTATTGTACCCAATAATGCCGAGCGCCAGGCAGGGACCAACAAGTACCATATTTTAACGTCTTCTGGTATGACGCGGTCGGGGATCGAACCCCCGACCTTCCGCTCTCCGGGCGGACGCTCTAACCACTACACCACAGAGGCGGTCTCATTGCCGAGAGCGTTAAACAATTTATTATTGCAGTAGTACGACAATAGTTCCTTAATAGCATCGTAATAGTCCCGCAATAGTGTTATTACTATTCGAATACTATTACAAGATATTCAAAGGCAGAGGGGGCGGTGGGGTAGCCTAGTGGTTAAGGCGTTCGCTCGTCACGCCGAAGACCCGGGTTCGATTCCCACATGGGTACAATGTGTTAAGCCCATTTCTGGTGTTCCCCGCCGTGATATTGCTGGAATATTGCTAAAAGCGGCGTAAAACCAAACTCACTCTCACTCACTCAAAGGCAGAGTATGTCTGTCATCTGAGAAGGTCTATTCAGAATGTGTATATAATACGGGTTTCTACAGTCTGTGGTGTCATTGATAAAGAATGTAGACAACAATCAAGTCGGCCTGAATGAGGCCACACCCCACCTTAAGGTTGCCTAAGGTGGATACCTGGAGATAACACTGCCGACATTGTCATGCCTACTTGATTCATGTCTGTTATCTACCCACTCAGACAGCGATCGAATACAGTGAGCGGAGACATCAACACAGACACCGTGAGTGAGATTTAAAGTGATGTACGGGATTCTCCAGAACAAAGTATGTAATGTCAATACCTCGTCCGCTCGTCTGCACAACACCAGTACTTCTCCCCGAGCTCTCGCCGTACGGGTTAATAAAACTCTCGTGTGGCTGGGTAAATATTGCGACATTCTTAAACTACTTTCGAAATGCAAACACTTCGTTCACGATCGTGATAATGCATTTGTACTGGGTGACATTTTCTCATTTCATCTCCGTTTGATTCATGTTTGTGGTGCTTGTATATACATGTAGTTCACAAGCAATCAGTTGTTCGCGTGTACTCTTTGTACAAACAGCTTGGGCGTCTCAATGGGCGTTGAAATTTAAAATTATTTCAAATATGTTCATAAAAAATATATATTTTCGAAAAAAGATTTTGTTAACCTGTTTATAAATGGGTTTCGTTTGTCTGAAGCACACCCCTACGTGAACCGGTTCATCACTGGCTGCCAGCAACACAAGCTGGTCGTAAGGGGCTTCTAAACATACCTTGTGGTAGTCAGATTCGGGGACTTGGTCGATAGAGTGCCATCGGTGTGGATGGTTCTTCAAATTATCAATCACTGGATTGTTTGGTCAAGACTTGGTTATTTGCAGTCAATTGTCATGTACATGTAATACTGCTGACTACAGTACTGATCTACTGATGTACATGTAACATAGCTAGATCGCCGTGTTATAGCTGTAGTACTGCTGACTACAGACATCCGTGATATAGCTGTAATATTGCTGACTACAGATCATTGTGTTATGGCTGTGGTATTGCTGACTACAGACCGTCGTGTTATGGCTGTGGTATTGCTGACTACAGATCATCGTGTTATGGCTGTGGTATTGCTGACTACAGACCATCGTGTTATGGCTGACTGCAGACTACAGATAGCTGTGGTATTGCTGACTGCAGACCGCCGTGTTATAGCTGATATAGCTGATATAGCTCTAATATTGCCGATTACGGACCGTGGTAATATAGCTGACTATCAGCCGACGGTCTATCGTGTTATGGCTGGCTGTACAGACCGTCGTTATGGCTGACTACAGACCGCCGTGATATAGCTGTGGTATTGCTGACTCCTGACCATCGTGTTATGGCTGACTACAGACCGTCGTGATGTAGCTGTAATATCGCTGACTCCAGACCGTCGTGATATAACTGTAATAGTGCTGACTACAGACCGTCGATATATAGCTGTAATATCGCTGACTCCAGACCGTCGTGATATAACTGTAATAGTGCTGACTACAGACATCCGTGATATAGCTGTAATAGTGCTGACTACAGATCATCGTGTTATGGCTGTGGTATTGCTGACTACAGACCATCGTGTTATGGCTGTGGTATTGCTGACTACAGACCATCGTGTTATGGCTGACTACACACCGCCGTGATATAGCTGTGGTATTGCTGACTACAGATCATCCTGTTATGGCTGTGATATTGCTGACTACAGACCGTCGTGTTATGGCTGACTACAGACCGCCGTGATATAGCTGTAATATCGCTGACTACAGATCATCGTGTTACGACTCTGGTATTGCTGACTACAGACCATCGTGTTATGGCTGACTACAGACCGCCGTGATATAGCTGTGGTATTGCTGACTACAGATCATCGTGTTATGGCTGTGGTATTACTGACTACAGACCATCGTGATATAGCTGTAACATTGCTGACTACAGACCGTCGTGATATAGCTGTAATATTGCTGACTACAGACCGTCGTGATATAGCTGTGGTATTGCTGACTACAGACCATCGTGTTATGGCTGACTACAGACCGTCGTGTATTACTGACTACAGACCATCGTGTTATGGCTGTGATATTGCTGACTACAGACCATCGTGTTATGGCTGACTACAGACCGTCGTGATATAGCTGTTATATTGCTGACTACAGACCGTCGTGATGTAGCTGTAATATCGCTGACTCCAGACCGTCGTGATATAACTGTAATAGTGCTGACTACAGACCATCGTGATATAGCTGTAATATCGCTGACTACAGACCATCGTGTTATGGCTGTGGTATTGCTGACTACAGACCATCGTGTTATGGCTGACTACAGACCATCGTGATATAGCTGTTATATTGCTGACTCCAGACCGTCGTGATGTAGCTGTAATATCGCTGACTCCAGACCGTCGTGATATAACTGTAATAGTGCTGACTACAGACCATCGTGATATGGCTGTAATATTGCTGACTACAGACCATCGTGTTATGGCTGTGGTAGCTGACTATCGTGTTATGGCTGACTACAGACCGTCGTGATATAGCTGTAATATTGCTGACTACAGACCATCGTGTTATGGCTGTGGTATTGCTGACTACAGACCATCGTGATATAGCTGTAATATTGCTGACTACAGACCGTCGTGATATAGCTGTAATATTGCTGACTCCAGACCGTCGTGATATAGCTGTAGTATTGCTGACCTGACTCCAGACCATCGTGATATAGCTGTGGTAGTGCTGACTACAGACCATCGTGATATAGCTGTAACATTGCTGACTACAGACCATCGTTATATAGCTGTGATATGGCTGACTCCAGACCGTCGTGATATAGCTGTAACATTGCTGACTACAGACCGTCGTTATATAGCTGTGATATCGCTGACTCCAGACCGTCGTGATATAGCTGTAATATCGCTGACTACAGATCATCGTGTTATGGCTGTGGTATTGCTGACTACAGACCATCGTGTTATGGCTGTGGTATTGCTGACTACAGACCATCGTGTTATAGCTGTGGTATTGCTGACTACAGACCGTCGTGATATAGCTGTAACATTGCTGACTACAGACCGTCGTGATATAGCTGTAATATTGCTGACTACAGACCGTCGTGATATAGCTGTAATATTGCTGACTACAGACCGTCGTGATATAGCTGTGATATCGCTGACTACAGACCGTCGTGATATAACTGTAATAGTGCTGACTACAGACCATCGTGATATAGCTGTAATATCGCTGACTACAGATCATCGTGTTATGGCTGTGGTATTGCTGACTACAGACCGTCGTGATATAGCTGTGATATTGCTGACTACAGACCGTCGTTATATACTTGACCATAATATTGCTGTAATATTGCTGACTCCAGACCATCGTGATGTAGCTGTAATATCGCTGACTCCAGACCGTCGTGATATAGCTGTGATATCGCTGACTACAGACCGTCGTGATATAGCTGTAATAGTGCTGACTCCAGACCATCGTGATATAGCTGTAATATCGCTGACTACAGATCATCGTTATATGGCTGTGGTATTGCTGACTCCAGACCGTCGTGATATAGCTGTAACATTGCTGACTACAGACCGTCGTTATATAGCTGTGATATCGCTGACTCCAGACCGTCGTGATATAGCTGTAATATTGCTGACTACAGACCGTCGTTATATAGCTGTGATATCGCTGACTCCAGACCGTCGTGATATAGCTGTAATATCGCTGACTACAGATCATCGTGTTATGGCTGTGGTATTGCTGACTACAGACCATCGTGTTATGGCTGTGGTACTGCTGACTACAGACCATCGTGTTATAGCTGTGGTATTGCTGACTACAGACCGTCGGGATATAGCTGTAACATTGCTGACTACAGACCGCCGTGATATAGCTGTAATATTGCTGACTACAGACCGTCGTGATATAACTGTAACATTGCTGACTACAGACCGTCGGGATATAGCTGTAATATTGCTGACTACAGACCGTCGTGATATAACTGTAATATTGCTGACTACAGACCGTCGTGATATAACTGTAATATCGCTGACTACAGGTTGTTACAAATTTCGATTTTTAATGTATGCATCATGTGACCAGTACAATACACTGGTGGGTAATGATTGGTGAGAAACAGACGTTTGGAAAATATACATAAAAATACCTAAAAAATCAACAGAAATGATCTGAACATTAAATGACAGACATGCTTGTTTCAAGGAAATGAACAATTAATTTCGAATGAATCTGTCAAGCCCCTGAAATTAAGGTCGTCAATCAGAACACACTGTGCCACTGTGTTTGTGGCAGTCAGAAATAGACCTTTCAAAAATTACATTAACACTTCTGGGTTGTTGATAATGAAACTTTCACACAGTGCTACCTGCGCTATGTTATTATACATGTCACGACTAATGTCGCAAAAGTGCCACCATAGAGGTTTTGACAAAACGTGATTGACAAGCTGACGCCGGGAGTCACGTGTAGGTCATGTTTATGTCGTTCACAACTCTGAACACGTGTCGACATTGTCAGGTGCGATGTGCTGCGCCGAGCGTCGATACACTGCCGGGGCAACATGCTGTATATTACAAATGATTGACATGTCGTACATTGATTGACAGGCCGGGATGATGTAGTGCAACATATGACAGCTATAAAGTCTGATTTAGACACATTGCTGTTGACTGGGCACGTAGTATTGTACATTCACATGTGAACCTGGATTTGTTGAGAGACTCAGTGTGACGCGGTGTTGAAGGGCAAAACAGATTTAGCATATTGTGTATGCATGTGTGGGTAAGCATCGTAAACAATCACGCATTGATTTGCAAAAGTAAATTTCGAGAGTGTATTTCGATGTCTGTAGTTAGGGGAGGGGAGAGGACATTGATTTCGAAACACCGTGAGACCTGATTACTGTTTAAAACCAATCATCGGAACTGTACGAGTGAAAAGCCATGCGTGCATCTAGCCTTTTGCAGACAAGTCATTGTCGAACTTTGAGTGAGTGAGTGAGTGAGGCGGGTGAGTGAAGGAGAGAAGGGGGATAGAAAGGGGTTGAGTGCTTAGGGTCTAGAAGGGAATGAGGTAGGGTGAGTAAGGGAACCAAACCCCGGTATTCGTCTTTCTGTATTGAGTAAGACACCAGTGAGTGAGTGAGTTTATTTTTACGCCGCCTTTAGTAATATTCCGTCGGGAGACACAAGAAAAGGGCTTCACAATTTGGCCTCAACTTGGGAATCGAACCCTGGTGTGCGGCATGACAAATGAACACTTTAACCACTGGGCTACCCCGTCGCCGCGAGCAAGACAACGAGAAATTAGTGCGTGTTTTGTATTCACAGAGAGAAAACAACCGTCATAAAGCTGAACATTTTCCTATCTTACCTCTCTATAAATATTGCTGAAACTGCCAGACTATTAAAGACTGCATTTCACCAAAATCTTATAAACGTAATTAAAATGACGCAAGGAAGAAAAGTGTGGCCACTGCAAACGTAGTGTATAAAACACAGCTCTGATACACTTATAAAATACATCGCCATCGAATAAGCACTTTTTGTTTCTTCAGTTTATGCAGTTATTCGCGACGGATGTGTACTTTCATTGCACGGCACATTATAACCCATGAAATATGTAATAGAAACGGTCATGCCACTAGCATTTTTTGGAGAGATGACGAGCTGAGTAGACATATTTTGAATTTGGCTTTGATGCCTATGTTGTATGTGCGAACACGGAGACTCTTTGATATTGTACAATATTTCTGTTATCAAAGAAAATATGACAGAGAGCGCCTGTAACAAAACTATCAATAACTTCATAAATGGCAAGAAAAACAGAACCCCTTCATTCTATCTCATGTCTCAGCAGTACGCAATGTGACTAGCGACCTGGCTGTCTGGCAACCTGTCAACCACTCGATTTTGTCTCGAGTTCAAAAGAATTTTAATTTTTCATCACAATTTGAAAAACTTAGTCAGAAAGCTAATTCATCAAAGGTATCATGTTACACACATCAAAGAGGCACGCCGCGACCTACAGGGAATTTCCAGCATGTTTCCGTGGACGACGCACGACGTCGGTGATGACAGTGTTCAGAAGGTGACACACCTCTGTCGCCCGTGCACAGCTGATAGACGGGACGTGTGATCATGGCGTAGGTGCAGTATTCATCCGCCGTTCATTCGTTCGTTTCTTCGTCACTCAGACATTTGTGTCTGATTGTCTGACTGGTTGTCTGACTGACTGACTGACTGCTTGATGTTTCTTTGATTGTTGCTTGGAACATATGTTTGATTTTCTGTTTGACTGACTGCTTGATGTTTCCTTGGTTGTTTGCTTGAATATCTGTTTGAGTGTCTGCTTGATTGTTTCTGTGATTGTTGCTTGGAACATATGTTTGATTTTCTGTTTGCTTGAATATCTGTTTGATTATCTGCTTGATTGTTTCTTTGATTGTTGCTTGGAACATATGTTTGATTTTCTGTTGCTTGAATATCTGTTTGATTATCTGTTTGATTGTTTCTTTGATTGTTGCTTGGAACATTTGTTTGATTTTCTGTTTGTTTGAATATCTGTTTGATTATCTGCTTGATTGTTTCTTTGATTGTTGCTTGGAACATTTGTTTGATTTTCTGTTTGTTTGAATATCTGTTTGATTATCTGCTTTGATTGTTTCTTTGATTGTTGCTTGGAACATTTGTTTGATTTTCTGTTTGTTTGAATATCTGTTTGATTATCTGCTTGATTGTTTCTTTGATTGTTGCTTGGAACATATGTTTGATTTTCTGTTTGACTGACTGCTTGATGTTTTTGTTTGCTTGAATATCTGTTTGATTATCTGCTTGATTGTTTCTTTGATTGTTGCTTGGAACATTTGTTTGATTTTCTGTTTGTTTGAATATCTGTTTGATTTTCTGTTTGATTGATTCTTTGATTCTTGCTTGGAACATTTGTTTGATTTTCTGTTTGTTTGAATATCTGTTTGATTTTCTGTTTGATTGTTTCTTTGATTGTTGCTTGGAACATTTGTTTGATTGTCTGTTTGTTTGAATATCTGTTTGATTTTCTGATTCTGTTTGTTTGAATACCTGTTTGATTATCTGTTTGATTGTTTCTTTGATTGTTGCTTGGAACATTTGTTTGATTTTCTGTGTGTTTAAATATCTGTTTGATTATTTGCTTGATTGTTTGCTTGCTGTGTCCTTGATTGTTAGTTTGTTGTTGTCCTTGATTGTCTGTTTGATTGTCTACTCGATGTTTTGCTTGTGTATTTGATTGTATTTCTCTGCGTGATTGTTTGAATTTATACTAGATTTATTTCTTTATGGTTCACTTGGTTATTTGCCAGATTGTTGGACTCATTGTTTGTTTGGATGCTTGATTGTTTGTTTGATAATCTGTTTGTTTGTGTGCTTGATTGTTGTCTGATTGTTTGTGTGCTTGATTGTTGTCTGATTGTGCGAAGTTGGCGAGACTGTTTGCTTGATCCTTTCCTTTGATTGTTTATTTGATAATCTGTTTGTGTGCTTGATTGTTGTCTGATTGTTTGTGTGAAGTGTGGTTAAACTATTTGCTTGATTCTTTTCTTTGTGGTTTGCTTGACTTTCTATTTGAATTAAAATACTAAACCTTTTTATGGTAGAGATTGTTTGCTCGATTGTCTGCATCGTGCATCGAGTCTTTAATAGGCATTTAGAAGTTGGAAGAACATGAATACATATCAATTTTTATAGCTAACAGCTTCTTTTATGCTTTGTTACAATGTTTTAGAGACCTAGCAGGCGAAGGAGCAATAAGTAGAGCTGAAACGTTGCGGCAGTGCATCGTGTGTATATACACACACATATTACAGTGACTGATTGTGACAGATGGTTGAACGCAACATGTTTAGTTGGTGCTAGTTCAACGTAGCACGTCCTCTGTAACACCGTCACAGTTTTATGATGTGTATACAAATGTGTAATAGGTGTATACAGATCTCCAAGTACGGATGTCGGTGACCTTAAGCGTGCGTTCCAGGCAGTAAGACCCTTAACCACATCAAATGAATACACGTATCCTATAGATATAAGCATTGCGCTCCAGCTGACGGCAGAACGCGCTCACTTACCTCATTACGCATCGATAAAGTTTCAATTTACTTGAACATGCATATATATTGTAAAATATTAATAGATAATCAAGGTCAATAATTCAGCGTTTTTTTAACCCTTGATTGCCAAGATACGGAGACAGTTACCCCTGGATACCATGTTCTCCCTTATCCAACACCTGCCAAGAGGATATCGTTTAACCAGCGTTGAGTGTGTAAAAACTTACATAGTCTCTCTCATATCAACAATTTTTTCGCGTGGGTGTTTCGAAGCGGCCCATGTATATATGTTTGTCGTAAGAACCGATTAGAACGTGATAGGGTAGTCAGCCTTTGACGTGGTATAGCAGGAATATTGTTGACAACAACAAATTGAAACACCTTCACTCACTCACACATCCTGTCTCATAAAGTGACGCCTTGTGGTATGGGGGACATTGACCTCTCTGTTTCACAGTCCCTGAACCACAATATTTCCCTTCCGCCATTCCGTTTCTGTAATGCAGAAACCCTAAATGGAACAAGTCTGGATATTCCTTGGGTTCAGAATCTCCCACCACACTGCATCTCCTCTTCGATGTAAATGGAGTTAAGGGTGAGGAAATTAATTGATGTCAACTTTTGTAGTACGAGGAACACGTCCTTTCCGTGTATATTCTTACTCCTCTGTCTACTAGACTAACATCTAGTCTCTGAAATGAACACATTTTACAGAAATTTTTTTTAAATTAAAATAAAATACAATAAAAAGGAGCCCAGAGACTTTCTTCATTTTCAGCCTGAAACTGTGATAATCTAGACTTACCACACTATCTACACATGCATGGGCTGCATTGGGTATGTTTGTTCCAGGGTCTGTGTGACAGACTCTCTATCTACTGAATGGCAGACTCTCCATCTACCTGATGAGTGGCAGACTCTCTATCTACCCGATGAATGGCAGACTCTCTATCTACCCGATGAATGGCAGCTTCTGTAATCTAAGGAACTCGACGTTCCCGAGTATATTCTAACTCCGTCATCCTGCCCCTCGAACTCATGCAACGCAGTGACAGTGAAGCGTTGCACTTATTGTTACCTATGTTATAACAATCTGTATCCATCCCTCGCCATGGTGGTTCTATGTTATAGCCATCTGTATCTATCCCTCGCTACCGTGGTTCTATGTTATAACCATCTGTGTCCATCCCTCGTCACCGAGGTTCTATGTTATAACCATCTGTAGCTATCCCTCACCATGGTGGTTCTATGTCATAACTATCTGTATCCATCCCTCGCCATGGTGGTTCTATGTTATAGCCATCTGTATCTATCCCTCACTACGGTGGTTCTATGTTATAACCATCTGTGTCCATCCCTCGTCACGGTGGTTCTATGTTATAACCATCTGTAGCTATCCCTCACCATGGTGGTTCTATGTCATAACTATCTGTATCCATCCCTCGCCATGGTGGTTCTATGTTATAACCATCTGAGCTATCCCTTATCATAACTATCTGTATCATCACGGTGGTTCTATGTTATAACATCTGTATCTATCCCTCGCTATGGTGGTTCTATGTTATAATCATCTGCATCTACCCCTCACCATGGTGGTTCTATGTTAAAACCATCTTATCCATCCCTCGTCATGGTGGTTCTATGTATCTATCCCTCGCTATGGTGGTTCTATGTTATCTGTATTCATCCCCTCGTCATGGTGGTACATATGTTATCGTCACATCTGTATCCATCCCTCGTCACTGTGGTTCTATGTTATGACATCTGTATTCATCCCTCGCCATGGTGGTTCTATGTTATAACCATCTGTATCCATCCCTCGCCATGGTGGTTCTATGTCATAACCATCTGTATCCATCCCACACCACGGTGGTTCTATGTTATAACCATCTGTATCCATCCCTCGCCATGCAGGTTCTATGTCATAAACATCTGTATCCATCCCTCGTCACGGTGGTTCTATGTTATAACCATCTGTATCCATCCCACCCCGGTGGTTCTATGTTTTAACATCTGTAACCATCCCACACCATGGTGATTCTATGTTATTACCATCTGTAGTTTCCCCACACAACGGTGATTCTATGTTATAACCATGTGTATCCATCCCACACCACGGTGGGTCTATGTTATTGTCATCTGTATCCATCCCACACCATGGTGGTTCTATGTTATAACAATCTGTGTCCATCCCACACCATGGTGGTTCTATGTTATAACTATCTGTAGTTTCCCCATAAAACGGTTGTTCTATGTCAGAACCATCTGTAGCCATCCCACACCACGGTTATTCTATGTTATAACCATCTGTAGTTTCCCCACACCACAGTGGTTCATTATTATATAACGCCATGGTGGTTCTATGGTATAACATTTGTAGCCACCCCACACCAAGGTGGTTCTGTGTTATAACCACCTATAGCCATCCCACACCACGGTGGTTCTATGGTATAACATTTGTAGCCACCCCACACCAAGGTGGTTCTTTGTTATAACCACCTATAGCCATCCCACACCACGGTGGTTCTATGGTATAACAATTGTAGCCATCCCACACCACGGTGGTTCTATGTTAGATAATCTGTAGCCATCCCACACCACGGTGGTTCTATGGTATAACAATTGTAGCCACCCCACACCACGGTGGTTCTATGGTATAACAATTGTAGCCACCCCACACCACGGTGGTTCTGTGTTAAAACCATCTGTAGCCATCCCACACCACGGTGGTTCTGTGTTATAACCACCTATAGCCATCCCACACCATGGTGGTTCTATGTTAGAACATCTGTAGCCATCCCACACCACGGTGGTTCTATACTAACAATTGTAGCCACCCCACACCACGGTGGTTCTATGGTATAACAATTGTAGCCACCCCACACCACGGTGGTTCTGTGTTAAAACCATCTGTAGCCATCCCACACCACGGTGGTTAATTAATAATGCTAATTTGTAATGGAATATACTAGCAACAAATCATATCAGCTGTTCCATTCATCAACAGCTGTTGTAGTTGTGTGGGTGAAACAATATATTATTCTTTGCAAAATTCATATTTATTTAAATGAAGCTCATTCCAAACGCATTGTTGAGCACACCGCCCACACTGCTTGGCTGCATGCACATATGTAATGTGAGTAGTATACACAATGGGGCTACGGGACCAGGTCCCCCCCAAGGGCTCAATTTTGTTACTTGTGGGGACCTGGTCCCGTAGCCCCATTGTGTATACTACTCACATTACATATGTGCATGAGTTCGGTTCGCCGTCTTTGATGTCGACAAGGTCTACGTTTTACGTTCTCATGGACCATATCGGATGGGTGGCGCGTTTTCTGATGTCTCCCTCGTATTCTCCCATCTGGTACAAGTACCGAACGCTGACCCGGTCCGGTAATGTTTTCTCTGTTTTATCGCGAAGTGCTGCTGCCGACAGATTTCATTTTGATGGCTTCAACGGGTCTCTTACCCCTGAGTCTGGTGACTTCGTTGTTGATGGCATCCACCACTCGCGGTAAGCGTACGACCCATTCCGTGTTTCTGTTTCTGGGATCCATTAAATCCTGCAAGTATTGGTGCGAGAACAGGCGTTCAGCTAGGGTGTGATTGAATCTCTCAACGATGGCTTGGCTACGGTGAGCTCCCGCTATACCTCGTCTCACTTGGACTTTGTGCTTGTCCAGCAGCTGTGACACGGCTCCCATGAACTCGCAACCGGGATCGACTTGCAATACGGTAGGCCATGTCAAGCGACTGCGTTTGTATATGAGTTCAAACGAATCTTTCGTTGTTAACAGTTCGGCTTCCTTGTAGCGACTGGCGATGTCGATTGACGGTCAGGGCGTATTTGTAGGTTTTGCGCCTCACCCTGTCGTGAGGGAGAAACAGGAGGTCGGTTTGGTGGACGCTATTCGGCGTTGAAATGTCGAATTTTCTTCTCGGGATGTATCGAGACGCCGGCAGGTAGACTTGCCAGATGGCTTGTTTTTTAAGCCAAGCTTTGGCTTTCTCTTCCGAGACTCTAGCAGCTTTGGCGAGTTTCGGGATGGCGTCTGCGCCTTTCCAGTACCCTTGCAGGCTGTAATAAATTTTCTCCATGATATATGTATGTATGTGTGCGTAACCGTTATATTCTTCGATATGCGTTTGTACCCGTACGCGTAAGTGGTGACTCCATCAATGGCGATCCATTGTTTCGTGTCCATGGGAGACAGCGAGGTCTTGTTGATTCTCAGTCCATATATCCTGTGTCCGTCGCTTCTCACCATGTTCATTTGGTGTTTGAACGTTTTATTCTTGAACAGAGCTTCCTTGAATCTGGCGTGCTTGATGTGTTTTTTCACCACGTGTTTTTTCACACCTTTCGCCTTTCGGATTTCATCGGCGGCGGCTTTTTTGATGGAATACATCTTGGGTCTCAAGCCGACGTACTCGTCGATCACCGTGCCCGCGAATTTGTCCTTCATCTTGCCGAGCACTTTTTTGTTGACTTGGCTGTGCATAGGGTGATCTTTAGGGTAGTCGCTGGTGTCGTACAGGTGCATGTGTCTTCATGTCCTGGTACACGTACTCGGTGTAAATTTCCATCAGCAGGGAATCTGTGTCTGTGTACAGCACTTCGCACCTGTCGCCGTAATGCTTTGTCAGCTCGTTGTAGTAGAAATCGTACATCAAGTGTTTGGATGAGTCGAGGATGCTCATCCCCACGTAAACGGCCGGTTGAATTTGATGTGGCTTTTGTTCATGTGCAGCGCTGCCAAGTCGTCGTCAAATATCTTGCTTTGGTTGAACGCCGGGCTGGCTATGAGTTTTTCCTGAGTGTTTCTTCCTCGCTGGATCTGACTAATTTCACGTTAACGCATTTTCTCAAATTCTCCATCGTCTTGCCGAACACCGAGTTGTTCATGAGCTTGTACAAGTTTTTTTTTAAGTCGCTCGTGGCTTGTTTTCACAGATTCGTGTTCAACCGAATGTAATGTTCCATCCATGGACTTTGATCGAACTGGAGCGCCTTGTGTATTTTCGTGAGTTTCATTCCCAGCGACAAGTACAGCTGCAAATTGCGATAGTGAACGACGTATGTTGACTTGTTCATCAAGTTCGGCACGAGTTTTTCAACGTTAGCCAGCTTATTGTCTCCCAGCAAGTTTCGTTGATATTCAGACATCCAGTCCGGGTTCACCGTCAATCGTTCGGGAGCTAGTGGATAGCTGTTGTGCAATTCGTGTAGTTCTGTGGGATAGTCCATGTCCATTTTGAGCATGTAGCCTTTGTTCGAATCTGGCGCGATGCTATTCACGTCAATTATCTCGGGTGAGGAGATCCATTCGAATCCCCCGGTGGGGTGATGGCCCAGCCGTACAGGTTGTTGGCGTCGAGATAGAGTATGTGTCGGTTTGCCGGGGTCGTGACCGGGAACGTACTTGTTGTTTGCTTTGGCATATCAATTGGAGGCCATGGAAATCCCACCTAACAACCCTTTTCCACGAACAGGTGCATGTCGTAATCCGTCAGTAGTTTCAGCTCCACTCCGGTCTTTTTCAATAAGGCGTCCCAAGAGAGACCAGGGAAGAGAAGTACCACGCGGGGTCCAGGCCGTACTGTTTCGAGCACGTTTTTCTGAATATCTTGAACACTTCAGCCAGCAGCAGCACGTCCGTTTTCAAGTACAGGTCGTGGCAATCGCCCAAATTTTTGCAGCCCAGTTTGTCCCACACGTTAATCGCGTGCGCGTAATCATCCTGAGAGATATTGGAATCGGTCAAGTTGCCGTAAAAGCGGTCGATGGGAGGTAATCGCGTCTCGTCGAACTTAGACCAATCGTTCATGTACTCGTAGGTGTAGACGCCCTTCCTCAGCAGCAGAGGTCGAGTCTCAGCGTCGGTGTATCTATTGGTGATGTCGAAGTAGTCCAGGATCGTTGGCGTTCACCAGACTGTCTAAAAACGACAGCAGGAACTGAACGCTATCGATAAATCTCAGACTGTCTAACGAGAACGAGATGTATTTTTCCATGTTATTGGCGATGCATGTTATGTTGCCGTCGACCTTCACGATGGCCTGCATGATCAGGTGAGAATCGTAACCGCGAAGATTGTGAAACACGACAGGGATTTTGATGGTCTTGGGATTGATTTTGAGCTTTAAGTTGCACACGTTGTGAGTGGCACCTCTGTACTTGCCGGTGATGTGGCAGTGATCTCTCACGACATCCCCGTTCAGGGGTTGGTCGCACACGTGCCAATTCTTAGGACGATGGTGTACAACTGTTTCCTGATGATTTTTTCTTCGTTTTGCAAACACGTGAGAAATCGTTCTGCTTAGTCGGGACCTCGGTAGACCACTGGAGCGTTTGTTTTCCCGTCGAATCGAACGACCCCATAACCGAACCGGCAGGCTTTGTGTTCTTGCGTTTTATGTGTGAAACTTTTTTCCGGGGACGACGGCGCAACTGTGTCGACGGTTTTGATGAAGGCTTCGCAGTCGGCCGTAGATGACGTAGGGCACGGGCATTTGATGTTTGTGGTTGAAGAATTTTAGCGTGTTTTTCTTTTGTCGGGCATTTCTATTCAGTGGCCGTCTCTCCCATGCCTCGGAAATCCTCCAGGTGGGGTTCCAGCAGGTCGGCTCGTGTGAAGCCGTGCAGGCACCTTTCGCAGAAGTGTCTCTTTTCCTTATGCTTCGATTGATCATACAACAGTCTGTTGAAATATTTTATCCACGTGTAGTGATACTTGTCGCCTTGCTGGAACATGAATATATTGATCGTCTTGCGGTGTTCGTTTGTGAGGGAGCTGATCATGTGCACGATCGTTTTATTCCCTTCGTGTCCGAAGATATTGATGGCTATGTCGTCATTCTGTTTTTCGATTTTGGTGACCTGGGAGATGGGGGGGTGTTCGTCTATGCGTCCCAGTTGATCCCATCGTCTTCGGGATAGCTCAAAAGTCTGTCTGAATGTGCTTTAGCCAGAAACTTCGTGGATCTGATCGCAACCCTCATGCAATCATCGCCTTTGTTTTTGACGTTGGCCATTGATTGCTTTTTCTTGTAGTATGGTGGCAAGTCTAGGTACGTTCCTCCTTTGAACGGCACATAGTTCGCTATGTCCAGATAGACCGTGTCGATCCTGTCCACGACCCAACCCGAACCCATGTGCGTGCAGTGTTCCAGTGATTCTCGTATTTTTGCAAACGAGGTGTCGATGGACGCTTCGAAGGATTCAGTCTGAGTCGCGACTTCTTGCTTGCCTCTGAAGTAAGGCCTGACGTGCTCGGTGGTGCCGTCCATCTGCTGATTTTCCAGTGACATTTTCACCGTGAGTTGAAATTTGAGGCTTCCCAGATCGTTCAGTTCCTCGCCGACCAGCGGTTTGATGTCGTCGACATCCATGTTTTTGTCGACGTCCAGCCTCCAGCCTCTCAGATACTTACCTACAGCGTGCTTCATCCGCACGAACCGTAGTTCGACGGGTTTGTGTTCCACCAGCAGTTCGAGGAGCTCGGCTTTCCTCATGAGTGAATAACCTCTGAGCCCACGTTCCTTAGCTCGGAGTTTGAGCTGTT
The DNA here is from genome assembly GCF_003918875.1 of Haliotis rubra. Classification (NCBI taxonomy): domain Eukaryota; kingdom Metazoa; phylum Mollusca; class Gastropoda; order Lepetellida; family Haliotidae; genus Haliotis; species Haliotis rubra. Next base: position 160,370 of record NW_025767222.1, read on the forward strand.
TCACCGTGGGTTGTCGTTGTTCGTCTTTCATGCTGAGCAATCTCAGCAGCATAGGTTTCCTCAAACGGGAGTAACTGATCACTCCGCGTTTTTGGGCAATCCTTTTCAGTTCTCGAACGGTATCATCGTTGCTACATCAATGTGTGAAAAACTTTTTTTTAAATGAAAAATAATTATATTCAGATGCAAAGTCAAATCTCTAATAGGTTGTTCGCTATAGTCCGGTGTGAAGTCAAATCTCTAATAGGATTTTCATCGCTATGTTCTCGTGACCATGTTGAACTCCAGCAAGATGTTGTCGACGACGTAGCTGGCCTCGGTGACGTCCGGCGTGAAAATGACTTTGCCGTAGTCGTTGAAGGTGAGTTCATATTCCAGCCTGTCACCCAGCGCGGCCTGGTAAAACGGCATGTGCCCCTTGAGCAGCTCGAAGTCGAGCAGTATGCAAAACCGATTCCCGTAGCCTCGGCGACGGCTTTTTCTCCTGCTGTTATATTGCCGAGCTGGTCTTGCGTGAAACCGTACCCCACACGGATTTCGTTCGATACGTCGTTATTCCGACAAAGTCCTTGATATGCCATGTCATCGCGTTCGTTCGAGGTTCTCCAGAGGTCCGTGTAATAGTAAAACACGTCACTGTCATCGATGCTCAGCACCTCGTTCCTGTTGATTTTGATGGTGGTTTTCTTGACGATGGCATGACCCAGGTTGTTCACGATTGTGTGTTTGTCGGTCGTGGACTCCAACGGGATCTGAAAAGCCAGTCGAGTCATGCCAGGGACGATGACGTCGTTCGCGCCCAGGTTGGGGAATCGAACCAGCAGCCTTTGGTTTTGATCGATCGTAATGTTGGTGATCGTCACCGACTGACGCACGGCTTTGACACCGAGCTTTCGATCTTTGGAAAGGATCTAGCTTTCATCCATAATTCGACATTGTTTATATTGAATCTATGTATATTATAAGTTTAATATGGCCGACGATATTCCTATGGACGATTTTGATGTACACCAGCTGAACGACAATGATGCAGCAGCCATGGGCAGCGAGCTTTTAAAGCAGGCCGTGGACGAATATAACGATGCTTTAAAGCGAGATAAAAATTAAGTCGAACAATTGGGTCGCGACTATCTGAAGTTCAAAATCGACAACGAAGGGATGCTGTGATTGAAAGCTCATCCGGAGGTCGATCTCATGAACAGACACGCTCGCCCTGTCAATGCTAGCCAGTCGCTGTGTCGGTAGTCAACTGATCCGCGATGAACTAAACCTGTGAGATTAGGGAGGCGCACGACCCAAACAGCTTCCGCCGAAGGTCGTCCGAGATCTGCAAAACTTAAGGACTGAACTCGGTGATGCTGACGTCTGATCCGAGAGAAATGCCCCAGCACGCCAAAGAAGCATCAGACGAAATCGAAAAAATATTGGTCTCGTACTTGAACGAACCCTTGCCCGGTTTCTAATTTCCTCTGAGGGCACTTCAGGGTCTAGATGAAGCATTGAAAAACGTGCGTGGAGAACTCATGAACAACATGGGTAAACTTAAAAAATCGACGAGCACATTGCTCGCGAAAAAAGAAAACTCAGGATCGTGGACGACAAGCCATGAAAAATATCATTGAGAAAATATTGCGCGACCTGGAAGGCGAGAGACAGACCCGATTAGAAGATGCTTCCTCCAACCGGGAAGCCCTCCGATCACAAATCAGACGCGTGCATGAAACCATTGACCGAGTCTTGAACAAGGACACCACGTTGGCCGACAGGATCCGAATTCTGTTCCGGGAACAAGGAATAACCATCACCAGCGTTCTCATGGCTTTGGGCTTCATCATATCGACCCTGGTCGACGGGCTGTGGTGGTACACCACCAACACGACGTCAGAGACTGGATAAAAACATTTGAAATCTCTTGGCGAAGCCCTGGCTAAACTGGCTGGCAAAGCCGCCGAAGCGCTGCCTGGCATCTTGGGCAGCATCGTTTCCTGGTTGTTAGACCTCTTGTCGAAAACCGTCACGTGGCTCGGTCAAAACCTGTGGGCTTTCATCGTCGCCGTGGCGTGTCTGGTGTACCTCGCAGCTAAGGAATTTTTAACCAAATGAGGCACAGACCAACCGCGATCCCCCGACCACCAGCGCCATTTTGCCATCGACGTGCCGCTGATTGTTTGCCTGCATGTGCGGGGGCAGCTGCTGCTGTTGTTGGCGTGGTTGTGCTACTTCTACTCCCGGTGTCGGTGCCACGATGCTCGTTTCGTACTGCGACACGACTCGACTTGCGTTATTGACGTCCCGCTTAGAGCCATGTACAGTCTCGCGCCGAACACGTAGTCGACTTTCGACTGGGCATATTCTAGTGCGTTTTGACAGCGTTCGATGGCACTCGGTAGATCGACCGGTCTAGCAATGGCATCCTCGACGTTAGCCACGAACTGTTTCTGCGAGTCGTGGGCCGTCCCTTCACGACCCACAATGCTGGAACGCATTTGCATCTGAGCGCCCAGCATGGCCCACACCACGTTCGTTCGAATCGAATCGTTCAATCTGATGACTCCGACATGAGTAAACCCTTTCGAAGTGTCCAGCATGAACATTTTCCAATCGTCCTCTGGTCCCTGCTCAAACCTCCAAACGCGGTAATCCTTGCTGTCATCAAAAGCCATGTAATCGTCGTTCCACTCGTTCGTCTTGACGTAATGATACGACCTGTAACCCCAATCTTTCACTAGCTGTTTGCTGGCTTCCACGAGAAACATGTTGTGAACGATTGGAATGCCCAAACCGTGGCTGTAGGTAAATAGCCGAGCTGAGACACACACACTTATACTCGTCCTAGGCGCTCGCTCAAAGCAAACACACCACACACCCCACCCCCACCAACCCCCGAGACGGTAGCGAGATGATGACTTCCGAGACCTGCATTTCATTCAGCTAAAAACACCTCTCGCCTCGATAATATATACTAGCCACATAAAGAAACTGTGCACACAGAAAATTCCTTCAGAATTGGAATACAACATAGAAAAGACGAAATGATGTAGACACTTTATAAGCTGAAGTATCGGGCCTCAAAGAACATAAACAATATCCGTAACGATGACGTCAGAAGCTAAAAATTGAGTTGGGGGCCACACGCCGAAGTCACAACGTCAATAACGGCCATGACCATCATGCGCGTGAAGCACAGCAGTGTATTGACGACGCATAGGGCTACCAAATGAGCATTGAAGGCCTGGGGAATGGTTTGGGACAAGGTCACTGCCGTGTCTGAGATGAATCACCCCAATCCATCTGTCCTGTCTTGGCATCGTTACTCGGGGACGCCCAGAACGTGGGTGGTCGGCGACGTCATTAATTACTGTTTCCATAACGCCTGACCAATGCAGATATCGTGTTACGATGGCATTGGAAATGTGCTGCCACCTGTTGTTGGCTCATGCCTGCTCGAACCATTCCAATGGCTTCATGACGTTGAGCAGATGTTAATCTTGGCATGATGTGCATGTGACTTCTCATGTGAATTTGTGAACGTTTGAATGACCAAAGATCAAGCTTTCGACAGTGACAGCAATTTCTGAGTTTCACATGTTGTGTGCAGCTGCACGGGTTGCACGTGCAGTAACACATTGCAAGTTTCTTTATGTGGCCAGTATATAACAAGTACGACAATACGTTTGATTGTTAGCCTTTTGCCAGACCGACCCCATGCTCACTGAAAAGTGATTATTTCCTAAACTGTTTGATCGATTTTCGTGAAATTTTGCATGCATCTCGGCAGATGGTTACGCTATAGCAAAAAGGCATTGACAACACTCTCGATGACTTCATTAGATTAATTAAGACTTAATTACAACAAAAAGTTTGACATTTTGCCTTTTTCCGACCGACCCCATGCTCACTTAAAAGTCAATATTTCAGAAACTATTAGACCGATTTTCATCATACTTTGCATGCAACTCAGTAGTAGCATACACAATGGGGCTTTTTTTTAAAAATTGGTCCTGTAGCCCCATTGTGTATACTACTAATGTGGTTTATATACTCTCCCAAAAAAGAAACGCATATAGGAATTTCAACTGTATTTTTATGTTTATTTTGAAACATCATGTAGGCTTTATGAGTCAATGAAATATAGCGAAATTGCACACTGGGAATGCCGACTTATCCGTCTTTGGCACCAACTCGAGGAAAGTCAGTTTGAGTGTCACATGGAGACGTGTGGTGGCGCTGAAGTCAATACCTCGTGTGACCACCGTGGGCATCCAGAACTGCACGGCATCGCCTCGGCATCGAAGTCTCAAAATCTCGTGTTGCCCAATCGCAGCCCACTCTGCCTGTAGTGCCTGTGCGAGTTGCTGAAGTGTCTGGGGCTGAGGGTTACGGCGTCGCACCCGTCTGTCCAGGGCATCCCACAGATGTTCGATCGGGTTTAAGTCCGGTGATCTTGAGGGCCAGGGGAGCACATTGATGTTGTGGTTCTGGAGGAAGTCTCTAGTGTGACATGCTGTGTGGGGCCTGGCATTGTCCTGTTGAAACAACTCCCTCTGGCGATCAATGATTGGAATGAGGTGCGGGCGTAGGATTTCGTCACACGACCGTTGAGCTGTCAGGTTGCCCTGGATCATCACCAAATCACTTCTCCTACGGCAGGTGATCGCTCCCCACATCATACCACTTCCCCGGCCGAATCTGTCCACCTGGGGCAACGCAAGCGTCGGCGAAACGTTCACGTCGACGTCTGTACACCCGCATTCTAACATCGCGTCGTTCCAATAGAAATCCTGATTCATCACTGAACCAGATTCTACGCCAATTCGGTAGGTTCCAGGCCTGAACGTTGGTGCACCATTGAACTCGATGTCGACAAGGGCCAAAATAAGGTCTTCTGGCACGTAAACCAGCCTCTCTCAACCTGTTCCTGACGGTCTGTGCAGAAAGCTTCCTCAATCCGGGTATTTGTCGAGCGGTACTGGTCGCCGTAGCTGCTCGATGACGCAGGTGATGTACCCGGATGTAGCGATCCTGCGCCGCAGTGGTCGCTCGAGGTCGCCCACTACGAGGGGCATCTGCTACCGCATTCTGCCGGCGATATCTCTCCCAGAGCCGTGAAATGGTGCTTTGGTGAACATTCATGCGTCGGGCAACTGCACGTTGAGACTGGCCAGCTTCAAACAAACCAATGGCGATATGACGGTTGGCTTCACTGAGACGTGGCATTTTGCGTTCGTCAACAATATTCCAAATACAGTGAATAATCGACAGACAGCGATCAACCTTTTATACCCATCATTGAGACTATCTGATCCTCAACTTTCACGTGCATTGCATGTGAATTGTGTATTCTGTGACACTAAACGCCGAAATTGAAAATCATGCAGTTAAATACGGGTATTTTACGGATGGTGCGTTTTGTTGTGATGTTTCAAAACATAAACACCATAGGACTCGTAAACAGAGCAAAACCTTTTGTAAAATGAATCACGTTTTAATTCATTGCTACATGAAATTGCTATTTTCATGATGCGTTTCTTTTTTGGGAGAGTAAATATGTGTACTGTTTGATCTTGTTCAAGCTGACTGCTCACCAAACACATACGGACTGATCACATGAAGAGTTTTAGATAATGAAAAGATTACTTATGGACGCACGAAGCTGATTATAATTAAAAACTTATTTCACGACATTGATAAATATGTGTCAGACAGTTCCAATACTTTGGATAATGCAATCACAAATGTGTCCGTTTTTATCGCAGGGTTATTCAGGTACCAATATCTCCGTTTTTATTGCAGGGTTATACAGTCAACAATATCTCCGTGTTATCGAAGGGTTATTCAGGCACCAATATCTCCGTTTTTATTGCAGGGTTATACAGTCAACAATATCTCCGTGTTATCGCAGGGTTATTCAGGCACCAATATCTCCGTTTTTATTGCAGTGTTATGCAGTCAACAATATCTCCGTGTTATCGCAGGGTTATTCAGGCACCAATATCTCCGTTTTTATTGCAGGGTTATGCAGTCAACAATATCTCCGTGTTATCGAAGGGTTATTCAGACACCAATATCTCCGTTTTTATTGCAGGCTTATACAGTCAACAATATCTCCGTGTTATCGAAGGTTTATTCAGGCAACAATATCTCCGTTTTTATTGCAGGGTTATGCAGTCAACAATATCTCTGTGTTATCGAAGGGTTATTCAGGCACCAATATCTCCGTTTTTATTGCAGGGTTATACAGTCAACAAAATCTCCGTGTTATCGCAGGGTTATTCAGGCACCAATATCTCCGTTTTTATTGCAGGGTTATACAGTCAACAAAATCTCCGTGTTATCGAAGGTTTATTCAGGCACCAATACTTGTATCTCCGTTTTGTCGCCTTGATATTCAGTCACCAATATTTCCGTTTATCCACAGGGTTATTCAGTCACTAACATCTCCGTTTTATTACATTGTTATTCAGTCACTAGTACCTTCGTTATATCACGGGGTTATTCAGTAATCCGTATCTCTTAGTGTTAAACAATAACACTGAAGCTCCAGCATTCACTATAACAATTACGTGAGAACTCGAACATCCATAAGATCGAACAATGACACAATATTGGTTGAAGCCTTGTCCAACATCGAACCCAGTTCGTGCACGGATTGATGATAGATAATCCATAAGTCGAACATAGGTCTTAAAAAAGAAATTCGCAGATCGAAATTGATTCCCGCAGCAACTGAAAAACAGGAAGCCATGCTGTATGTGTGGGGGGCGTGTTGTTAAGAAGATTATCAGTTAGGTCGTCGCCATCAGTCTCGTCCGCACAAACCTACGCACGCGCGCATACACGGATGCTGGCGCGAAGGCGATCTGCCAAACACACATTTTATTTAATACTCGCTTTATGAACGACATCATCGTCAACAGGTTGAAACTTATACATATACACACAATCTTTTTAATGTGTTGAGGCGGTGGGGTAGCCTAATGGTTAAAGCGTTCGCTCGTCACGCTGAACACTCAGGTCCCCACATAGGTACATTGTGTGAAGCCAATTTCTGACGTCCCCGCCGTGATGTTGCTGGAATATTGCTGAAGGCGACGTAAAACCATACTCACTTTAAATGTGTGAGGCCCACTTCTGGTGTCTCCGTCGTGATATTGCTGGAATGTTGCTAAAAGCGGCGTAAAACCGAACTCACTAACTCACACATTCAGTATGTAGACGTTTAGGAGATTATAGTACACTACTGGGCAAAAGAAAATAAACACCTGTGCTTGATGGTTGCAAACAGGTGAAACAAAATTGTTATCCGATGGTGATTGATTTGAAGCGGGTATAACAGCTGGATTTTGGGCCGGTTTTGGTGACTGTTTCTAGTGTTGTAACGTTTTGATAACGTTTGATTTTAGGTCAAATCGAACTTCAAGGGTATACTTTCTTTTGCGCGGCAGGTTAGTACGGGCACGTGACCTCCCTGGCTAAGGTCGTTTTTAACCCAGGTTATTTGGACTTACTCCATGCCGTATTAAACACAACGACTTTGGTTGTCACCCAATGGATCACAATAATAAGCATGATATTCCAGACAGACAGATAATTTATTTGAGTCTCACCTCAGCATCACACATATGTACATAGAACAAAATAATATTACGTTGACGTTGATTTATGAGAGACTATATAACATATACAAATACAAAACTAAAAGAATATAAGATATAAAATACATATTGACAATACCAAGTTAAGAGTATAAAAGGGCATGTCGCCGCCGTAAGATAAGAAATCAGGTTTGGGCTGTATTAAAAGACACTTGTGGATTGGGCAGTAAATACATTTAATTGTGTAAATTGAATGCTATTGCACCGCAAGGCCTATATGAGTTAAAGTACACCAGCACCTTGGCCTTATAAAGTGCATTGCCCCAGACTGTGCCGGAATCGATCCAGGTTACATGTTTGTACACAATTTCAGCATTATGGAATGTGCAACACTACGACTCAATACACACATTGCATTTGTAATCCGAACAGAAACAGTTTCAATACAAACTCACAATAACAAAAACAACCATGGCTAGAATATGGAACGCGGTACGTCACGCTGTGCTTGTTTCAGGGAGGATAGACTCACGAACAGCTTATTAAAAATTATTCCTCAGTATGGGAGGGATTTTGAGACAGAATATTTTTAAGTAAGCTTTTGAAAACATGCATTTTCTTTGTGGTTCTCTTTTTTGAAACCACAACTTATTATTGGGCACACATCCCAGCATACACTGTAAACGAAGTTCTGTTGGAAGGCAGAGGGAATATTTCCTTTCCACTTCTCTGTAGTCGTGATATTTTGTAGAATACAAAAAAGTAAAGTATACATAATGTATGAACAACATCTTGAATATGCATCAGACCCGTGAAGGTCCGGGTTAGAATATTGATCTTCAGTAACCCATACCTGTCGTAAGAGGCGACTAACGGGATCGGGTGGTCAGGCTCGCTGACTGGGTTGACACATGTCATCGTATGCCGATTGCGCAGATCGATGTTCATGCTGTTGATCACTGGATTGTCTGGTCCAGACTCGATTATTTACAGACAGTCGCCATATAGCTGGAATATTGCTGAGTGGGGCGTAAAACTAAACTCACTCACTCACTTAATATGCATCTGTAGCGACGATGCGATATAAATCTTCCGTTGTTAAAATTACCTGGGTAGCGAGAGGGTGGTACAGCATTACCTGCAGGGGATGAAAGATTAACAGAATAACACACATGGGAGAGATTAACATTGGTGAAGAATTACAATATTTACAAACTAATAGTATATTAAACAAGTTGTCATCCATCAATTTCTACAGTCGTCATTAGTTTCTGTGAAATGCGTACCAAATGAAACCGTGAACATCCGGATTAGAACTGATCTTCAACATCCTATGTTTTCGTAAGAGGCGACTAACGGGTGGTCGGGCTCGCCGCTTGCGGTGTAACGTCATCGTATATCTATAGCGTAGATTGATGTTTATGATGTAAGTCACTAAATCTTCTGGTACAGACTCCATTATTCACGGACCACCGTCAAAAAGCTGAGTGTATCATTAACCAAAACTCAAACTAAACAAACGCAGCTTACAAACAACAGCGGTGTTAGGTCGGGTAGTTGCCATTTACCGTCATTTGCAAGTCTGTTATATATATAATGCTATTATATATAGGTTTTACATTTCTCCAAGCAAAATGGTTTCATGTTTAATCAGTCGTTGTAATTTATGTACTGTGTTTAAGATAGTGTCGTTTATAGGTTTTACTGCAATGTGATACGAAGCTTGGCTTAGAGCATCTGATATCTGAGTATATGTGCATTATTTTAATGTATCCACTGATCATAGTTAATCCAATGTAACATGATACTGGAGCTAACCTAGGGTCAAGAGAAATGCATCTGGTTGTGTGGATATCGGATTTCATGAAATCATCGTAGTGGCAAGGATATTGTTGCGGTAACTTGATTTTTACACATGCGCACTTCATTCGGACGTCATGTCACGCGATGACATGTGACCTGGTCCGTGACGGAGCTCCTAACTGGTCACTTGGTTTGAAGTTTGAAGATATATTGATGATGATTGTTTTCTAGATTACTTACATAAAAAAACACGGTAAGTGCAGTTCGATGTTCGATGTTTTGTTAGCAATCATGATGGATTTAGTGAGTATAGTTTTACACCGCTTTTAGCAATATTCCGGCAGCATCACGGCAGAGACACCAGAAATTGACTGAACACATTGTACCCTGGTCGGGAATCGAACCTGGTGACGAGCGAGCGCTTTAACCACTAGGCTACCCCATCATCCGTAGCGATGCAGAGTAAGAGGTTGTTATGTTTCGCATTTAGCAATAATCCAGTCATATCAGGTCAAAACATCGGCTTCGAACATTGCAGCCATAATGAGAATCAAACCTAGGATTAGGTGGAACAAGTGAACACTTTAAACCTACCCGACCGGCGGGTGTACCAGCGACAACAATAGGGTTAGGGCGAACTCAGTTTGTGTCCGTTTAGTCTACCCTGCCGGACAAAAGAAAGTATCCACTGCATATGCAACAGTCACCGAACCTTGCAAACATAAAAAGTCGTATCAAATATGCCATCAAATAACTGTATTTCCTGTTTGTTTCACTATCAAATATAAATTTATGTTACATTTGCCTGGCAGTTTATTATAGTCTCGACTAAACCTGTGAAGATAAAGTTAAATATTTGTCTTCAGCAGCCCTTGCTTGTCGTAAGAGGCGACTAACGGGGTCGGGTGGACAGGCTCGCTGGCTTGGTTGACACATGTCATCGGTTCCCAATTGCGTAGATCCACGCTCAATCACTGCATTGTCTGGTCCATAGGCCTACTCGACTAATTTCAGACCACAGTGACATATATAGCTTGAATACTGCTGTTTGCGGCGTTAAACAATATATAAAGTGTTCTCCACAATTCTATATGGCTTGTTTGTGTGTATATGTATGTGTTAACTTGTATATGATGAAGTTGTATACAATGTGGATCACGCATACGTGCCTACAGCACAACAATATCAAATACAGCAAATCATTCGACTCCTATCATGCCCATGGTTAAAGAAATTAAGGAGCCAAATCCATACGGGCGTGGTAGGCGATGGTAGCATATTTGACACAGCCAGCCGGTATCATGTACGTTATTAAAGACGGGCGGCACCTTAACAAGAAGAATAACTGCGATTCAGCAATATTATTATTATAGGATTATTATAGGATATTTATATAGCGCACATATCCACGCACTAGTGCATGCTCAAGGCGCATGTATTTAAATACGTGGCGTAGGGGGTTGGGGGTGGGGGCGGTAAGTTCATGTGCACTTGTCATTCAGCTAAACAAGATGATTGTGCAGTTTCCTGAATCGTGTCTCTGTTCAGCTGTATGTTATGACTGGATGACTGTGGCGGGGGTAATGTCACTCGCTTGGCTGCCCAGGCAATACCTGTCCGTCTGGATATCACCTGGATAGGCTCCCTCATGCGACACACGTGGGGCAGGTTGTGTGGGTGATGTCGATGTGTCTTGAAGGTCTGGGATGTACCAGTCAGACAGTTACTTTTATTTTATCAGACATTTATTTGAACCCGTTTTAGTTGGTTGTTGTTGTTGTTGTTTTATAATTTTGGTGACTTGTTCTCAAATGTTTAATTATGACTATGTGAAAGTTGTTTCTTTTCACTGCATTTGATTTGCAATCTCAAATTCTCTAACAGTTTGATTTTTGATAAATATAACAGTTGCCATGCGTTTATTGTACAAAGGTCGATTGGTACGGGAACGAACTGGACCTTGTACAAACTCATAAGCTGGCATTATGTGCATTACGACACATATGGCATGCATACCTTTATGTTGTTTTGTTGTCACATGAGACATGCCTATCTCTATGTTGTTTTGTTGTTACATAAGATATGCATACCGATATGTTGTTTTGTTGTTATATAAGGGAGATGTAAGGGCTATACCAAGGAGTCAGTATAAGAGGAAGTAGACATTGCTAGTCTTGGCAAATCCTCACGTGAGCTGCATGGATGAGCGTTCGTGTCGGCTGTCAGCAGGCAGCATGTACATTTGTCGGACATTGGAAGTAAAATATAGCCTCAATATTGACGTATACGTATGTTCAAGATTTGTAAAAGTAAGGCATGTCTAGCATAATTTGTGAATCAAACAGATATTGCTTAGTAATGGTGTTTAGTGTCTCAGCTGAAGATTAACTTGAAACACCAATGAAATCAATATTTGTTTAAAGTTTCCCGTTGCCATATGAACGTAAAGTTATTAATAATCATCATCTGTTACATTACCTGTGATGTAAGACAATTGGAATTGTTTTGCGTCTGTTGGCATACATATTTTGATAAATGGCATATGTACACTTGTCAAGTCTGGCATTGACTTAGAAAATGAACGCTACTCGGGAGATTAGGTGTAACTGGTGCCTTGTATGAAATTAACCATCTTTCTAATCGTTGTTATAATAGTGAGATCTTATTTATCGATTAATCGGGATGGTACAGAACCGAACAGAATTTTATTCTCATAAATCATACAAAATGACATAGAAAACATACTCGTTTATAATACAATAACATATATTAAGTGGAAATACTGGCTTAGAAAAGACTAAGAACAGTTTAAGCAAACAGTGATAGTTTAAATAGGAGTGGGGTATAATCTGATTTCGTAAGTGAGATGAATTTGTCGATACGTAGATTATTACAAAAGTAAGAAGGAAGTGTTTTCTTACGTTCAACATGAAGATGTGTACATGATAAAATAACATGAAACTCGTCACAAATAGCATTATATTTACAAATTGTGCATGTTCTGTTTTCCAGATTAATATTAGACCATCTTCCCGTTTCAATAGGTAATCTAGTTCGTAATTTTGTAAACCAGATTCGAAATTTTGATGGGAGATCTAAAAGATAAGGTTCTAAAGTGAGTGAGTGGTCAATAGTATCTCTCTATAGTTTAAAATATCTTGTCAAGCCTGTCATGAGTGAGTGAGTGAGTGAAATTAGTTTTACGCAATATTCCAGCAATATCACGGCGGGGGACACCAGAAATGGGCTTCACACATTGTACCCACCTGTCATGAGAGTCACGCATGGGTAGAGTCAAAATACCACTCCAGGTGACATAGTAACATGTGTGTGGACACCAAGATTCAGGTCATGAAACAAGACAAATTATATAGTACATATATATTCATATGTAACAAAGTATCATACATATTCATATAAGATTGACATATTTATACACCAATATTTTCAATAAACCATATTTATGTTGTGATTGACCTCCGGTTAAGGTCCCGTTACCATACAACAATGTTTTCGGACAAAACACCTTTGTGCTTGAGTACATAGTGCTTCTAATTTTACGATAAGTGGGACAAGGTGTACCAGAAGTGATGAGAAAACTCCATATAAAACCACGCTGACACGCTATAATATTTTAAATTATGTCTATCAAATCCATAAAGATCACCACACTCCATTTTAAATAATGTACAATACCGCCTGCCGTAATGTAAGTAAATGTGTACACTAGATACAGTTGAATCCAGTGACTGTTTAAAACCAGGGTACGAGTAAGAGTGCTTAACATCATCTGATAATAGATTTCAAAGGAGGGTAGTCCTGGATGAAAGGAGTTGTTGCAAAGCAGGTATGTCGTTATCTATTATTAACATATACTTCAAGCTACAGCCCGTGAAGATCCGGGATAGAACTGGTCTTCAACAACCCAGGCTTGTTGTAAGCGGCGACTGGCGGAATCAGCAGGTTAGGCTCGCTCGCTGACTTGGTTGACACATGTCGTCGGTTCCCAACTGCATAGAACGATGCTCGAGCTGTTGATCACTGGATTGCCAGTCGAATATTTACAGATCGCCGTCATATAGTTGGAATATTGCTGAGTGCGGCGTCAAACAACAAATATTATTGAAACACTATATCCTTTCAGTCACTGTCCTTTTATTCTACCTCCCTACATGTATGTGTAATATGACCAGGATGCGTATATGCTTTACTTACTATATATACTTAATGTATATATACCACTTACCTATCCAGTGATAGAGTCACTTGAGACTGAGCACCCACTGTTGTCGACAGTGGAAATAGACGTTGCTAAAGAAATATTTAACGCATATCTGAGCACCGAGTATTTAGCCCAAGCTTTACAATGATCCTAAGTCCATGCTTCAGCTCAAACAAACAAACGGATGCCGTTAGATGAAATACCACTAGTTAGTTGAAGGAGACTTTATGAACTGTCGTCATGCTTAAGCGTATTTGAGTGCCGACGCCCACGGGCGATGTATGTTAAATCTTTAGATTTCTTTATGTTTCATTATTTTTTATACCCATAGAAACATGGGGGTGTTGACTGTAGTAACCGAGAATGGTAGCAGAGCCGAGAGTTTCTGAATAACGAGGTTTCCGGAATTAAAAAAAGATTTGTTGTAGGCATTTCTGTTTGATATATCTACCAGACCATCCATCTCTATATCTACCAGAGCATCATCTCTATAGCATCTCCGTCATCTATCTACCAGACCATCCATCTCTATAACATCTCCGTCATCTATCTACCAGACCATCCATCTCTATAGCATCTCCGTCATCTATCTACCAGACCATCCATCTCTATAACATCTCCGTCATCTATCTACCAGACCATCCATCTACCGTCATCTACCATCCATCTCTATAACATCTCCGTCATCTATCTACCACACCATCCATCTCTATAACATCTCCCTCATCTATCTACCACACCATCCATCTCTATAACATCTCCCTCATCTATCTACCAGACCATCCATCTCTATAACATCTCCGTCATCTATCTACCAAACTATTTCAGGAGTTTCTTACGAGTTTCGGGACCATATATATATCTACCACACCATCCATCTCTATAACATCTCCGTCATCTATCTACCAAACTATTTCAGGAGTTTCTTACGACTTTCGGGACCATAGATATATCTACCACACCATCCATCTCTATAACATCTCCGTCATCTATATACATGTACCAGACTATTTGAGGAGTTTCTTACGAATTTGGGGACCATTAATATATCTACCAGACCAGTGAAATACTGGCATGTTGTAAGCGATGCTAAAGTTATTCGGCAGATGTAGGATTCATGTTCATTTCATTTTTCTTCTTAAGACTGTGTCTTTGACTGGATGTTTTCACAGATGTCATTATCATCACTAATTGACCCAAATGAAGGGTGAGTGAGTGAGTTTAGTTTTACGCCGCTTTTAGCAATATTCCAGCAATATCACAGCGGGAGACACCAGAAATGGGCTTCACACATTGTACCCATGTGGGGAATCGAACACGGGTCGTTGGCGTGACGAGCGAACGCTTTAACCACTCGGTTGTCCCACCGCCCCCCCAAATGAAGAGACCATGGCATCTGAACGCGTGATGTACTTTGAACATCCGAATCCTGCAACCTTCATCGGCAGTTGACGAAATTTCATATTTCTGCATGAAAGAGATTTCGTTGTGGTCGGTAGGCTTGCAAGTCGATATGTTTCTAAGGACGCTCCGTACATACCCCGGACGCCCTGAATGACTGGTAACAGACAGTGTGATTGTCGAGTTCACTAGGTGTTTCAACTCACGCGGGACAAAAGCTTGGCGTTTGAGGTATTGATCAATTTGCCGACAGTGTCTTGTCGGGTGTCGATAAACAATCACTATGAAGAGTTTTTATTTGTTTGTTTTCACATCCACCATAATAGTTTAGTTGAGTTGCAATCTAGGTCGCATCAGCATTGTTTCAGCCATATAGCGATGAGACCAAGTCCATCCCATAAGAGTGAGTGAGTGAGTGAGATTAGTTTTGCGCCGCTGCTAGCAATATTCCAGCAATATTACGGCGGGGACACCAGAAATGGGCTTCACACATTGTAGCCATGTGGGGAATCGAACCCGGGTTTTCGGCGTGCCGAGCGAACACTTTAACCACTAGGCTACCCCGTCGCCACTCATCACCATATGAGTGCTTCAGCTTAGCCTCGTGCTTAAAGTGCTGGCTCATCACTACGAAGAAACGGTTTGTTTCCTTATGTTGGCGCAATTTTTTACATCTATTTCGGATGTCCCTGCATCGTATGCTGGAATATTGCTGTAGCGGCGTAAAAGTATACTCACTCAAACATGGTCACACAACAAATGCAGGTTGGTAGTCAATGAATATTATTTTAAACATCAAATTCTTTGAAAAAAGCATATATTCAAATTACAAAAATGGAAGCGATTTTAGAAAATATTATAACACGTTACTATAGCCATAACGCGAATCGCAAAGTCAACAAACTAGTGGTTGATAGAACGAACATCGATTAATTTCCCGACGGGAATGCCAGACAGTATCCGACTGTTTATAGCTGGTCGTGTCAATGAGCCTTACCTCCTGTACACTCAGCAAGCATTGCGGAACCTGATATATAGTAGTTGACAATAATCTCTCTTGGATTCTCAACCTTCAGAAATGTCCCTGAAAAAATGTGTAAGTCTTCCCCACAAAGTCTTCTTCAGAGGAGTACAATGGGTCAACCATTTTAGATTTTCCCGTAGGGCTATGGTCTTCCCCGTCCAAGGACTAAAGTTTAACACATAGTTAACATATGTCATCCTTTGTAAATTGCACCTTGCAAGAAGTAAAGTCATTCCTACATATATACAATATTCCAACAACACTAGATTTCTCCATATAACGGGGCGGTGGGGTGGCCAAGTGGTTAAAGCGTTGGCTCGTCACGCCGAAGGCCAGGGTTCGTTTACCCAAATGGGTAAAATGTGTGAATTCCCATTTCTGGTCTCCCGTGCCGTGATATTGCTGGAATATTGCGTAAAACCTCACTCACTCACTCACTCTCGCACACACATGTACACTCACTCACTCTCACACACATGTACACACTCACTCACTTACTCACACACTCACTCACTCACTCACTCACTTAACTAGCGAATTCGTATGAGCTACAGAAACCACAGCAGTTGTTCTGACATTTGGAAACTAACACAACCCAGTGCCGCCTACGCCAAGTGCTAAAAGTGTTACTGAATAAGGTTATATAATGGCGATTCATTCGTGTCTGAAACTCTGAAGTGTGGAGTCGTTAGCAGTTAATTAGTTATGTAACACTCCAATTGTGGCTTTCCTTCCGCACATCTTGCATTTATTTGACTCCATTTGACCTCGACACTAGGAAACCGGCGCCAATCACTGTCCACGTTTTTCATCGCTGCTGCAGTCGAAATAATTCGCCGTATTCTGTGCTATACCAAATGTCATCTAATCGAGTGAGACATATTTCATTTGCACGAAGTGTGAGGCGAACTCCGCTCTACTTTACAACCTGTCATTTCTCCAAAATAGGACATACATCTCACTTATATCCATTCCAACCACTGAATAATTCAAACCCTCAAACAGTTATTGTGACATTAATACCTCACTGTTTATTTCATGCATGACCCTAACGAAACATCGATCAGTCTCCTTAACTGTTTCAATAAGATTTGGCCTAAATTGCTTGTCAAATTCCCTGGAAATATGAGTGACACACATTCAGTTCAGCAAACCCGGATGTAGTTAGATATCAATTCATAACGTCGATGGCTTTGCGCTATCGAGTAACGTATTCCCTGTATCAGTTTCAAACACATTATTGAACTCTTCCTGTTAAGAAAGACAACAATAACGCGTCGTATGTGTGTGTAAACCGAAAACCGAGAGGTTTAAATTTTCACGTACATATCCCTTGTGAATGGGCTCGGTGTGAATCGGTGTGTCTAACGTCATTAGAACCTATGTTCAAACGTCGGCTTTAAGCCCATGCAGAAAATGTGGCAAGTATGTGGCAAGTCTCAGGGCTCCTTTTCATTATATATTTTTTTTCACTATGAGCTTTTTTTCTGTAAAATATGTTCATTTCAGAGACTAGTTGTTAGTCTAGACAACGACATTAGAATATATGTCGAAACGTTGCCGATACAGAATAAAGAAGTTGTATGTCCATAAAATTGTCCTCATTCTTCATCGCCTCAACTTCTAGAATGCCAATCAAAGAAGTAATTGCAATGTAGGAGCGGCTGTGCAATGTATATTGGGTGGCTAGGCCGTGTGACGGATCATCGCATGTCATCGCACCCAATGGTGTGGATGGGTGCTCATGCTGTCGGTTACCGCCGCTCAGTAATAAAGCTATGACATTGCATTAATAGCAATAAAGGACCCGTGACAGTCCGGGTTAGAATATTGGCCTTCAGTAACCCATGCTTGTGGTAAGAGGCGACTAACGGGATCGGGTGGTCAGGCTCGTCGACTTGGTTGACACTTGTCATCAGTTCCTAATTGCGCAGATCGATGCTCATGCTGTTGATCACTGGATTGTCTGGTCCAGACTCGATTATTTACAGACCGCCGCCATATAGCTGGACTATTGCTGAATGCGGCGTAAAACTCAACTCATTCACACACAAGCAATACAGAATTAAGTGAGTGAGTTTAGTTTTACGCCGCTTTTAGCAATATTCCAGCAATATCACGGAGTGGCTTCACACATTATACCCATGTGGGGAATCGAACCCGGGTCTTCGCTTTTACCACTAGGCTACCGCTACCTAACAGCCCCTTAATTAACTAAAAATATAGGAAGTAGAACAAACCCACTTCATTTTCAGCATCATTTGGAAGCGAAACAAACGGTAAAGGCTTCAGACACCTTCTGTGTAAAGATTCAAAAGTGTATACCCTAGGCCTCCTGCACCCACTACCCAGCTACATCTCCAACCCAGCAAGCTGATCTGAGGGTTATATATCACGTACAAACATGTTGACATATTGGATGTTGTGTTTATTGTTTAACGCCACACTCAGCAATATGCCAGCTATATGACTGCGGTCAATCAAATCTGGACCAGACAATCCAGTGATTGATATCACGAGTATCGATCAACGCATTTGGGAGCCGATAACACGTGTCAACCAAGTCAGCGATCCTGACCACCCGGTCCCGTTAGTCACCTCTTAGAGAAACATGGGTGACTGAAGACCAATTCAAACCCTGACCTTCACGGGTCATTTAGGGCTTTCTATACTTTGATGTTGAATAGGTACCCTAAAATAGTTTTAAAAATGTTACAAATGAAGACCAATTTTAACCCGGATCTTCTCGGGTCCTTTATAAGCAGGGAGTGTTATATTTCATAAATATGTATATACGTTTTCAAGCAATGCTTTAAGCCATTCAGAGACACAAGCATGCTTAAATGTACTGAAATAGATACAATGAAAGACATCTCATGAATTATGTAAACCAGCCAAGTAAATTTCAACGCTGTAATTTAATTAATAAAGGAAGAAACAAAACGATCAATTCAAATTATGGAATTAATTGTCATTTTTGAACTTATCTCAACACGTTATTGTCACGCAGAACAGATATAACTGCGCTTAATAGCGACATACCTCCCACAGCTGAAGTCTATTATATTTAATAGTTTGGTGGGGGTTTCGTATCTGAGGCGGACGCTCTGTCGCAGGAACGTTATGTACTAGTTTGACATTTTAAACGTTTTTTTCGCTGTCGTGGGTGTAGAGGGACAGGAAATGGATCCATTGTGTCACTGAACGACTTCACGTGACATCACAAACAAATCAACTAATTTGGCATAGACTTTGACATGACTCAAGCCAATTTGGCGGGAATATGCTTGAGGCGACCGAGTTTATTTCCCGGTGTCGATCTGGCGGGCTATTTTGTGAATGAAACGGGGTTACCCCTTCAGAAATTCGACCGCCTTTAGCGTTCTGTTAACAAGTGGTATTTTAGCGGAGAAAACGACACTTTCGTATCGTATGCGGGTGCATATGATATGTTGTAGCTTATACTTGCTATGTTTCGATTTTATTGGATGTTGTTTAACGCCGCACAGCAATATTCTAACTATATGGCGGCGGTCGGTAAATAATCGAGTCTGGACCAGATAATCCAGTGATCAACGGCATGAGCATCGATCTACGCAACTGGGAACCGACGACATGTGCCAACCAAGTCAGCGAGCCTGACCACCCGATCCCGTTAGTCGCCTCCTACGACAAGCATGGGTTGCTGAAAAGCAGTTCTAACCCGGATCTGCACGGTTCAGAATACGAAACACATGTGATAAAAGAATATGCATGCGTGTATGTGTCCGTACGCTGTGCGATTGATTTCATTTCAGTGCATGCTGTGTATTTTTCTTGGTTGTGTTGCGTGCGTGCTGGGAATGCGTAGATTTGCGTCTGCGATGTACATGCATGCTCTCGTACGTGCCTTTCCGGCCGTGTAAAAGGGCGAGCCTCTTCAACGTGAAGAAGTAAACGCACTCTTCAAGGATGGTAGTTTTTATTGCAGCCCTCGTCCGTCCGACAAGTTACATGTTATCAGTTGACTGGGTGGTAAGCCGACCTAGATTGCCGAATCGTCAACGATGTGGTTCTGTCAGTCCTCAATGACCACGTTCGTCAGACAACAGACGCTCCTTGTAGCCAGACGTTATGCAGACAGACTTCATAATTTTCACATCAAGGTCATAGAAACTGTGTTCCCAAATCCTGATGTCACAACTGGAGACAAGCTGGCCTGGGTCAGCCACGATGCAAACAACATATGTATGAGTTGTATGATAATGCGTTAGTTGTATGATAATGCGTTAGTGGTATGATAATGCATTTGTGTCATAAAATATATGTAGGCAGCTGTGGACCAGCTATAACAATTAATTTTAAGCTTCAAGTAAGTCATCCGGAAAACCACTGGTGCATAAATATGTATATATGGATATTTACCATTGCACATATTTGCCACTACACGCAGCATGCTGACATGCGCGTGGTCCAAACAAGCACACACACACACACACACACACGCACGCACGCACGCGCACGCACGCACACACGCGCGCACACATGCACACAGACACACACACACACACCATCCCCCTCCTCTCTACCATCCCCTGCCGTCATGTTTATGACACGCTAAGTGGATGATCTTTATGTACTTGCCCCTACCGAGATACAGTAAATCCATTGATGTATAATATTTCTGAAAGTGTCATCTTATATATGTCGGGCTGTCACAGTCAAGGCATAAAGGGGTAGTTGTCAGGATGGGCTGCTTATCTGTCTGGCTGCTGTGCATAGATATGTTTGTTCCCTTGTTCTAATACCCCAACAGTTTCTTTTCTTACCTGTCTGCTTGTCTGATTATCTACCCGTTCAGTTAACAACCCGTTTGTCTGTTCACACATCTACCCGTTCAGCTTCCGTCCCGTTTGTCTCTTTCATCTGCCCGCTTGCCAACCCGTTTGTCTGTTTACATCTCCCCGTTCACTTGCCACCAGTTTGTCTGTTACATCTCCCCGTTCATTTACCCTGTTTGTCTGTTTACAACCGTTTGTCTGTTTACACATCTGTTTTGCACACCCGTTTGTCTGTTTACACATCTCCCCGTTCACTTGCCACCCGTTTGTCTGTTTACACATCTCCCCGTTCACTTGTTTACACATCTCCCCGTTCACTTGCCACCCGTTTGTCTGTTTACACATCTCCCCGTTCACTTGCCACCCGTTTGTCTGTTTACACATCTCCCCGTTCACTTGCCACCCGTTTGTCTGTTTACACATCTCCCCGTTCACTTGCCACCCGTTTGTCTGTTTACACATCTCCCCGTTCACTTGCCACCCGTTTGTCTGGAATGTTTATCCCTCCGGATACCCCTTTCACCACAGATGTTGTTGACATCTACAACCTACATCTCATCAGGCTTTCATCCCACGCCGGCACACCGAGATATCAGCGAAAACTAACAGCTCACACACGCAGACGCACGCGCGCAAACGCACACACACACGCACTCACACACACACTCACCCTCCCACACACTTACACCCCACCCCCGAACACACTGACCCACCCTCCCACACATTCACGCACACACGCACACACACACACACACTCAATCACCCTCCCACCCACGCTCTCGCCCCCCAACACACTGACCCACCCTCCCCCACACACCCACACATTCACTCACACACTTCCCCCCACACACACACTGACCCACCCTCCCACACACTCTCACACACACACATTCACTCACCCCTCCCACACACTCACTCACACACACACCTCCCCCAAACACACTGGACTCCACCCTCCCTCCACACACACTCACTCACACCCACACATTCACTCACACACTTACCCCCCAACACACTGACTCCACCCTCCCACTCACACCACACTCACTCACTCACACACTGACCCACCCTCCCACACACTCATTCACACCCACCCTCCCCACCTCCCACACACCCACACATTCACTCACACACTTAAACCCCCCAACACACATTCATTCACTCACCCTCCCACACACACTCACCTCACACACACATTCATTCACCCTTCACACCTCACCACACACTTTAACTCACACACACACACTGACCCACCCTCCCACACACTCTCACTCACACCCACACATTAACTCACCCTCCCACACACTCACTCACCCACCCTCCCACACACTCGCACAATGGACGCCAGCAGTCTATAGGAATATCACATGTGAGGGGGTGAATGAAACCGTGGCCACCACTATCTGTGTTGACAAATAGGTTACTAGACCAGCGCTGCGCTACAACAAAACCTCATACAGTAAGTGTTTGCTGTACAAGATAAGACATTCTACAACACACAGTTTCTCTTGAGTAAACTGACAACTCTCGACCACACACCACAGGGTAGAAATCTGATCTATACCCTTATCTAAACATGACATACATATCTACCAAAGGCTGTGTAAACGCGGGTAACACAAGGCATAACCTGAATGGCAGACATTGCATGTGACTGGTATGATGAATGAGTGTCACCCAGTAACAGATGGGATCTTAGAGCGTCCCTGGAGTATGAATTACCTTATTTAGAAGTAGACACTGTTCGGTTATTGCTGTTTTTGTTTTTGTTGTTGTTGTTGTTGTTGTTGTTGTTACTCCATTATATATAAGACCGCCGTCATGCAGCTGCGTTATTGCTGCGTTAAACAGTGACACACCTCCTCCCAATTAATTAATTAAAAAATACGTCTGTCCCCCAACCCACCTAATCATTCCAGTATGACCATCAGATGATCGCAGGACCTAAACCGCCAACAATGCATCACCAACTTCACTAACCGACCACACTACCATCTCGTGATCACGATACTACCACCCAATCACACTACAACCACCAGGCCACCATCCGACAAACCTACCATCACAAGACCACCCGATCACCAAAGTAACATCCGATCACACTAACACCCGATCACACCACTACCATCACCCGACCACACAACTACCACTACTACCACCCGATCACAAAACTAACCTCCACCTGATCACAACACTCACACCACTCACACCACTACCACCACCCGACCACACCACTACCACCACCCGACCACACTACTACCACCACCCGATCACACCACTACCACCACCCGATCACACCACTACCACCACCCGATCATACCAATTCCACCTCACCCGACCACACTACTACCACTCACCCGATCACACTACTACCACCACCACTGACCACATACTGGATACTATCAACCACCTGAACACCACCCACTATCACCACCCGACCACACGACTACCACCACCCGACCACACCACTACTACCACCACCCGATCACACTACTTCTGCCACCTGATCACACCACTACCACCACCCGACCACTTCATACCACCACCTGACCAGACCACTACTACTACCACCATCCGATCACACATCACCACCAATTGCTCACAATTCACTGCTACCACCTGACCACACCACTACCAATACCACCACCCGATCACAACACCCGACCACTACTAATGCACCACCTGACCACATTACTACTAATACTACCCGATCACTACCACCACCTGCACCTTAGCACCACTACTACCACCACCTGGACCACACTGGTCATACCTACCCTGTTCACACCATCACTACTTTCACCACCACCTGATCACCACACTACTTTTCACCACCTGATCACAACATCTACCACCACCTGATCACACTACTACTAAATTACCCGATCCACACTACTACCACCACCTTGACCACACCTACTACCACTACCACCACCTGATCACAACATCTACCACCACCCGATCACACCACTACCACCACCCGATCACACCACTACCACCACCCGATCACACCACTACCACCACCCGATCACACCACTACCACCACCCGATCACACCGCTACCACCACCCGATCACACCAATACCACCACCACCACCCGACCACACTACTGCCACTGCCACCCACCTGACCACACTACCTCACCACCACTACCACCACCCGATCACACAACTACCACCACCCGATCACACCACTCACCAATTCACCTGATCACACCACTACCACCTCTCACCTGATCAAACAACTACCACCACCACCCGATCACACCACTACCACCACCCGACCACACCACTACCACCACCCGATCACACCACTACCACCACCCGATCACACCACTACCACCACCCGATCACACCACTACCACCACCCGATCACACCACTACCACCACCCGATCACACACAACTACCACCACCACCCGACCACACTACTACCACTACCACCACCTGATCACAACACTACCACCACACGATCACACCACTACCACCACCCGATCAAACAACTACCACCACCCACCCGATCACACCGCTACCACGCACCCGATCACACACAACCACCACCACCGCGACCACACCACTACCACCAATCCGATCACACTACTACCTTTCGACTTCCCGGTCGCCCTACCTCATACAACACAATTTCACCACAACTCACTCAATTCCTATAACGACTTTTACTTTGCAGAGGTCGTATATAACCTGTTCTATTTTCCATTAATTAAATATACATACGTTTTACCACAAAACGACCTACTATTACAGCAACAGCTGGCGCGTGTCCTCCCCACAATACTAAGGAAATGGTCCATCTGCACACTCTGCTTCACTGTTACTTCATCTAATTTGTAAGTTAATACTTTACTTCCTCTGGTGTTCACTGGGGAAATTGATAATTGGTTATTTACAACTAAGCCTGCATGGTAAGCAAGCTAGACTAGAACGATTTAAGTGAGATACCAGATGTGGATATCAATGATGGACATATAGACCCTGTATAAGTACATAGAGACCGCCTGTATAAGTAATAAACAATTATTTTATCGTGATGGCTGTCTGTATGCATGTTTTGTCTGTATGCATACGTTTGTCTCTTGCATTATGCATGTTTGTTTGTTTGTTGGTTTGTTTTACTCCGCATTCAGTTATAACCCTGCTATAAGACGGCTGCCTGAACATACTATGTTGTGAACCAGGCAAACCATTGGTTAATATTGTCTACTGCAGTCCAAGCCCGTGGATACTAACTGTTGGTGTTTTTCCAAAGCTACACCCATTTCTCGTCCACTTCGATCCATCTCATCCAAATAATGGGTTCCCACCACTTCATTTGTTCATTTCTACAAACCCATTTCCCACGTCCTTTGGTTATCCGTATATTATCCGGCCAGCTTCCTGCTCCTGGAAGCTATCGTTTACCACCCCGCCCCAACCCCACCCACAGGTTGCACACCCCACCCTCGCTGTTTCACCTCGCCTCATGTTGCCTTACCATTCGACCGACACCCTGCTTCACTGTCCACTCAAGGTGACCTGCCCTCAACTGATCGAACGCCTAGCTATACCTAGTACACTAAATTGTGTGCCATCTAACGGAGCCCCACCCTAGGTGTCGCAGCCTCCCAGTGACCCTGACCTGGGATGACCCTCATCTGCGAGGGAGACAACATCATCCATGGTCATGAAGACAAGCACATTGGAAAGTAATTTGGCATGAACAGGCTATCGATCTGTCTCCGATCTTATATCCAGGGTAACTCAAGGCCGGCTGTAGGGATGCGCTGATGCTGACATAACGCCTCACTGCTTGACGGCAGCCACGGGCAACACCTGCACCTGATGTCGTGTCGAAGACGGTATTGGCTGTTGGGTGTAGTAGAAGTGGTAGGCACATAATATTAATAGTGGTAACAGTGGCAGCAGCAGGTAGTAGTAGTAGTAGTAGTAAGTAGTAGTAACAGTGGTAACAGTAGCAGCACGGTAAGCAGTAGAGTGGAAGTAGTAGTGTAGTAACAGTAGTAGTAGCGGAACGGTGAAATGAAAGAAGCCAGGTAGCAGGTTGGTGAGTGAGTAGTAAGTAGCAGTAGTAGCAGATCAAAGTGGTAATGGTAGTGTGATGTGGTTAGCCAAGTGGCAGTAGACGTAGTAGTAGTGGCAGCAGTAGTTGAGTAGTAATTAGTGAGTAGTAATAGTAGTGGTAACAGCGGCGGCTGTAGTGGTGAGTAGTGGCAGCAGTGAGTAGAGTGGCGGCGTCAGTAGTGGTAGTGATGGCTGGCAGCGTGATGGTAGTGGTAGTAGTAGCCCGGCGAGCGGTAGTAGTAGTAAGTGGCAGCGGCGGTAGTAGTAGTGGCAGTAGTATTGGTGGTGAGTATTGGTAGTGGCAGTAGTGAAAGCGGTAGTGGTAGCGAAGTAGCGGCAGTAATGTAGTAGTAGCAGCAGCGCGCTAGTAGTAGTAGTGGGCAGCAGTAGTAGTAGTAGCAGCAGCAGCGGTAGTAGCAGCAGCAGCAGCGGTATTAGCGGCAAGCGGTAGTAGTGGTAGTGGCAACGGCAGTAGTAGCTAGTATTATTAGTGGCAGCGGCACGACGCACAACTACCACCACCCGATCACACTACTACCACCAATCCCGATCACACCACTACCACCACCGACTGACCACACTACTGCCCACCCGACCACACACCACCACTACCCGATCACACCACTACCACCACCCGATCACCACACTGCCACCACCCGACCACTACTACCACCCACCACCATGCTACCACCACCTGACCACACTACCACCCTGCCGATCCACCGCTACCACCACCGATCACACCACTACCACCACCCAATCCGCACCACTACCACCACCCGATCACACCACTACCACCACCCGATCACACCACTACCACCACCCGATCACACTACTACCTTTCGACTTCCCGGTCGCCCTACCTCATCCAACACCACCACAACTCACTCACCCTATACGACTTTACTTTGTAGAGGTCGTATATACCTGTTCTATTTTCCATTAATTAAATATACATACGTTTTACCACAAACGACCTACTATTATAGCAACAGCTTGCGCGTGTCCACCCCACAATACTGAAATGGTCCATCTGTACACTCCGCTTCACTGTTATCATCTAATTTGTAAGTTAATACTTTACTCTCTGGTGTTCACTGGGAAATTGATAATTGGTAATTTACAACTAAGCCTGCATGGTAAGCGTTAGACTAGAACGATTTAAGTGAGATACCAGATGTGGATATCACGATGGACATAGACCCTGTATAAGTACATAGAGACCGCCTGTATAAGTAATAAACAATTATTTTTATCGTGATGGCTGTCTGTATGCATGTTTGTCTGTATGCATGTTTGTCTGTTTGTCTGTATGCATGTTTGTTTGTTTGTTGGTTTGTTTTACTCCGCATTACAGTTATAACCCTGCTATAAGACGGCCGACTGAACATACTATGTTGTGAACCAGGCAAACCATTGGTTAATATTGTCTACTGCAGTCCAACCCGTGGATACTAATTGTTGGTGTTTTTCCAAAAGCCACACCCATTTCTCGTCCACTTCGATCCATCTCATCCAAATAATGGGTTCCCACCACTTCATTTGTTCATTTCACAAACCCATTCCCACGTCCTTTAGTTATCCGTATATTATCCGGCCAGCTTCCTACTCTCCTGAAGCACGTTTACCACCCCGGCCCAACCCCACCCACAGGTTGCACACCCCACCCTCCCTCGCTGTTTCACCCTCGCCTCATGTTACCTTACCATTCGACCGACACCCTGCTTCACTGTCCACTCAAGGTGACCCGCCCTCAACTGATCGAACGCCTAACTATACCTAGTACACTAAATTGTACCATCTAACGGAGCCCCACCCTAGATGGCAGCCTCAAGTGACCCTGACCTGGGATGACCCTCATCTGCAGGGAACAACATCGCCCATGGTCATGAAGACAAGCACATTGGAAAGTAATTTGGCACGAACAGGCTATCGATCTGTCTCCGATCTTATGTCCAGGGTAACTCAAGGCCAGCTGTAGGGATACGCTGATGCTGACATAACGCTCACTGCTTGACGGCAGCCACGGCAACACCTGTACCTGATGTCGTGTCGAAGACGTGGCTGTTGGTGTAGTAGAAGTAGTAGTAATAATAATAGTAGTAACAGTAGCAGCAGCAGTAGAAGTAGTAGTAGTAGTAGTAGTAGTAGTAACAGTAGTAACAGTAGCAGCAGTAGAAGTAGTAGTAGTAGTAGTAGTAGTAACAGTAGTAGTAGCGGAAGTAGTAGTATTAGTAGTAGTAGCAGTAGTAGTAGTAGTAGTAGCAGCAGTAGGAGTCAAAGTGGTAATAGTAGTGTGATGTGGTTGTGAAGTAGCAGTAGACGTAGTAGTAGTAGCAGCAGTAGTTGTAGTAGTAGCAGTAGTAGTAGTAGTAGTAGCAGCAGCTGTAGTGGTAGTAGTAGCAGCAGTAGTAGAAGTAGCAGCATCAGTAGTAGTAGTAGTAGTAGCAGCAGTAGTAGTAGTAGTAGTAGTAGTAGTAGCAGCAGCAGTAGTAGTAGTAGTAGCAGCAGCAGTAGTAGTAGTAGCAGCAGCAGTAGTAGTAGTAGTAGTAGTAGCAGTAGCAGTAGTAGTAGTAGCAGCAGCAGCAGTAGTAGTAGCAGCAGCAGTAGTAGTAGTAGTAGCAGTAGTAGTAGCAGCAGCAGCAGCAGCAGTAGTAGCAGCAGCAGCAGCAGTAGCAGCAGCAGCAGCAGCAGTAGTAAGTAGTAGTAGTAGCAGCAGTGGTAGCAGCAGCAGCAGCGTTGCTGTAGTAGTGGCAGTAGCAGCAGCAGCAGCAGCAGTAGCATGTTGGCAGCAGCAGTAGTAGCAGTAGCAGCAGCAGTGTAGTAGCAAAGTAGCAGTAGCAGTAGCAGTAGTAGTAGTAGTAGCAGCAGCAGCAGCAGTAGTAGCAGCAGCAGCAGCAGCAGTAGCAGCAGCAGTAGTAGTAGTAGCAGTAGCAGCGTTGGCAGTAGCAGTAGTAGTAGTAGTAGTAGTAGTAGCAGCAGCAGTAGTAGTAGTAGTAGCAGTAGTAGTAGTAGCAGCAGCAGTAGTAGTAGTAGTAGTAGTAGCAGTAGTAGTAGTAGTAGTAGTAGTAGCAGTAGTAGTAGTAGTAGTCAAGAATACAAATACATGTATAATGGTACACTGCATATTACTGTCACAGGGATCGGGATGAAGGATACGTTCAGGATTGGTTCACTTACACGTGTATCTAAGTGTGCGTGGCAACTTACTACTTGTCCGCAACTCACTTCTAGTAGTCGCACTAGCGTCGGTTTGTTGTGCTAGCAAAGTGAGACGAGCCCAACTCAACTCAGGCACAGTATACTAACTACGAGCTGACCACCCGCAAGGTCACAAGAAAAAACACCTTTCAACGCCCATTATAGTATAACACACTGTCACAACATGACTGCAAGGATAGTGACAAGATAAATAATTCCATTTGTTAATTTTAAATAATTGTGCATGTAATGTATATACACCATAACTTTAATAATCTTAGTATAGTTTCCTGCTCATAAACATACAGTCAACTCTCGTTAATCCGACACTCGTGGTTGCAGAGAAATATGTCGGATTAGCGAAAATGTCGGATTAATGTATTTGTGTGAAAATATCAATGTTTACTAAATGTCATGATCGTCATACTGTTGCATGCATATCAGAAATGATAGATCTAGATCTAGTTATCTTCATCGTATGTAAAAATATTCACAGAAATAAAAAATAATAACAATACACCCTGACATACTGACTGTACGTTATTTCTGTCCAAGAGAGATGACTGGACTGGTAGCAATCAAACAACCAAAAATAAGTCAAGAGAGTTTAAAATAGATTGGTATAAATGTTAATCAGAGTCATTTGTTGAGAAAATGTCACTACGGACGACCGATACTGGTCTTCGTATGGCTTTTTGTGACACAGTACACGATGGCGTGCAAAGATGTCGTTTACAACTCCAACACGTCAAAGGAAAAGGACAAAACATAAGACGAAGACCAAGATGGTGATGAGCTATCACAACAAGTCGATGGAACATCTCTGTACCGAGCTAGATGGAATTAGGGGTGTGTTTTATGTGGTACTATACACCGTTTCAGGACAGATCGATGAAGTTGTCATTCATTTTAGCTAAAATCGAGTTCACCTATTTAGTTCACCTTAATCATTAGTTTCATAATAGACCGCCTCCGTGGTGTAGTGGTTAGAGCGTCCGCCCGGAAAGCGGAAGGTCGCGGGTTCGATCCCCGACCGCGTCATACCAAAAGACGTTAAAATATGGTACTTGTTGGTCCCTGCCTGGCGCTCGGCATTAATGGGTACAACAAGGACTGGTCGGCTCGGAGTCAGTATAATGTGTCTGAGTGGGGTATTCATGCTTCACTGCGGCATGGTATCTCAGTGGGCTAGCACTATAAAACCAGCTTAAGTCTGGGCTAGTACAAGCAGCCACACATACACATACACACGCATGCGCGTCGTCATATGAGCGAAATATTCTCAAGCACGACGTTAAAACCAATTTCACCTCACCTCACCTCACCTAGTTTCATAATAGGAAATGTACCTGTTGCAAAATAACAAGTCCTGACGTTTCTGTGTCATTTAGATACGGTTGTTTTTGACTATTAATATAAGTAATATGATACTGTAGATATCAAACATTATGAACTATACCTCCAAACACAGTTAAACGATTATTTTTAGATTATATATAAAATCAATGTCGTAATATACGTGCTCCACACGAGGTGAGTGAACTATAGCTGTTATAGGTCATTGGAAGTCCCGTCGATGTGGCTGTTTAATGTTCTTGCCGATATTAATTTTTGTGACTTTTAGATAGATATTTATCACCGACGAAGGACGGTGGGCGGGGGGTTGTCGCTCGATGAATGCGTTCATGCTTTCGCGCACAGCTGGCGTGAGTTTTAAGTTGCAGTATTGTATAAATTCAACCGTTGCAGAAAATTTTGCAAGGAGAAAAAAGTGTTTTTAACTTTTTAGAATGAGACTAGCGTTTTAGTTTGGTGATGGTTTAAGTGTGTAAAACTCAGGGAGTGTGTTATTTACTCTAATGTGAATCTTCAGCTGAACCAACACTTCGCACCTAGTCTGAATAATAACTAAAATAACATGCCTGTCTATTTCTTTTTAAAACACACGGCCTTTCTCTGAATGTGGTGGGGCATTCAAAGTAGGTAGAGAACGTTGATGTCATGCACTGCTACGGAGTCTCCGTGGTCTACTGGATGGAGCGTCTTCCCGGACGGCGGAAGGTTGCGGCGTCCCGTCTAGCTGATGATGTACATCAGATGTTTAAATATGGTACTTGTTGTCACCTTGCCTGGTGCTCGGCAGTAAGGGTAGGAAATGACCAGGGGTTGGCCTTATGGGAGTCAGTGTACTGGGTGTGGTATTCATGATAAACATCGGTTGGTATGGTTGCCTGGTTTGTTCTTTAACGCTGCGTTCAGCAATATGGCTGCGGTCTGTAAATAATCTAGTCTGGACCAGACAATCCAGTGATCAACAGCATGACCATTGATCTACGCAATTGGGATACGAAGACTTGCTTCAACCAAGTAAGCGAGCCTGACCACCCGATCCCGTTAGTCGCCTCTTACGACAAGCATGGGTTCCTGAAGACCAATTCTAACCCGGATCTTCAAGGATGTTAAACATCGGTTATGGTACATCAGTGGGCTAGCAATATAAATGGCATTTGCAGAGTTAAACATGCAAATTAAGACAATAACAATACACACACACACCAATTCACCTCACTTCAGTTCACTCTTGATGTTAAGGGTATATCGGGGTTTGGGGGTTTGGGGGTTTCTTAATTTGTTAATTTTTTGTGCGTGCCTGTTTCTGTGTAAGTGCCATAACCTTGAACGCAACACAAACCCCATTCCATATTGGAAATATATACCCGTGGAAAGTGGCATCTCAATTCCATTATTTTCATACATTTACATAATTGAGATATTGATTTTCAATACCTGCTGATGCAAACAAGCCAGCTCAAACGACAAGCATTGGTTGCTGAAGACCGATTCCAACCTGGATCTTTTCGGGATAGATCTGGAAAGTGCCAAACTCGAATACTGTTCGAGGAATATTGTTGTATTGCATGAGCGCTGTAGGCTATGGAGAATTTACGGCCACATAGAAAATTGACTCCTCACCAAGTAATCTGAAAAATGATATGAATAATTTCGATGCTGTGTTCTTTTCCGTTTTTCAGAGTAATGTTACATTCCGAGAATGAACGTTTTTATATAACCCGCCATTGCGAACAGCCTATTTGTACATAGGAAGGCTGAGATGGGGTTTGCAAGGCTCGGGGCGTTTTGATGCAATTGTAAAGAGTCGAACTATCTTTGGCCGGTAGTTTTATGGCTATATTTAAATGGTTTGAGTCTAAATATAGCCATACCGATGCCTGCATATGCGTGTTCAGTTATATTTTATTCTGCTTTTGGAGAAAAATATTCGGGTTTTGTATTTCAATTATACATATAATCAATACACACAGGTCAAGTGTGGTGACCTATCGGCAAAAAGAGAGTGAGTGAGTGAGTGAGTTTAGTTTTACGCCCCACTCAGCAATATTCCAGCTATATGGCGGCAGTCTGTAAATAATCGAGTCTGGACCAGACAATCCAGTGATCAACAACATGAGCATCGATCTGCGCAATTAGGAACCGCTGACATGTGCCAACCAAGTCAGCGAGCCTGACCACCCGATCCTGTTAGTTGCCTCTCACGACAAGCATGGGTTACTGAAGATCAATATTCTAACCCGGACCATGGCGGGTTCAAGACCGAGGTTGGATAAAATCTACACACGTGTGAAGCCGATATATCTTGTCCCCGCCGTAATATTGCGAGAATATTGTTAAAATCGGCATAAAACCACACTCACTCACTCACTCACTCAGACACCTATCCATCGAGACCGCCTCCGTGGTGTAGTGGTTAGAGCGTCCGCCCGGAAAGCGGAAGGTCGCGGGTTCGATCCCCGGCCGCGTCATACCAAAAGACGTTAAAATATGGTACTTGTTGGTCCCTGCCTGGCGTTCGGCATTAATGGGAACAACAAGGACTGGTCCGCTCGGAGTCAGTATACTGTGTCTGAGAGGGGTATTCATGCTTCACTGCGGCATGGTATCTCAGTGGGCTAGCACTATAAAACCAGCTTAAGTCTGGGTTAGTACAAGCAGCCGCACATACACATACACACGCATGCACGTCGTCATATGAGCGAAATATTCTCAAGCACGACGATAAACCCAATTTCACCTCACCTCACCTCACCTATCCATCGACTCACTCACTCATGCACTGATAAACGTGATAGCTTGTTTATCAAGCGAAAGATATCTGTTACACTAGTATAATGACAATATTATTATGTTATTGAATTCAATTTCGCTATGCACGTTTTAGTTCAGTGACTTCATCATTTAAAATCATTTAAAAGGTACCTTTGGATTTGAAGAATTTGTGACTAAACAATACGTTTATAGGCGGTTTCAAGAATTATATTGGGCATGAAAACCATTTAGTCAGTCCTCTCAAATATATCATTGCCATTTTGCTTTGTCAGATGAAATCACCCAGTTGTGTCAATCATGTTAGTAAACATTATTGACCACATATAACCTATTATCAGATAAAATGGGGTACAGAACAGGTATATCAATGAACTAATCATTGTTTCGGGTGATTGATAACATGATTGCCAGCCCGTTTATCGATATTACCCTCTGAACCTTTACCCGAAACATTTGAAGGACATGTTCTACAATCAGAAATGGCCCAGTTAGGTCTTACCCGATATTAGCTCATTTACATGCAGGTTACATTATCTCGTCTTGGGCCATGAATCAATGCTGACCAGCCCTAAACGAGCATTGTATCACCCAAAAGCAAATACTGTATGAATGGGCGAGTTTTCGTGTCCCGTCCATTGTGCACCAAGGTCGCGAGCACTGGCGAGTATACGGACCACCACCGCTTTGTGAATGAGCTGTTGATCAGGGAATAACCTTTACTCTCGCCTACTCATCAAAATCGGTGTTTACAAACTGGGACGCACGTAGAAGATATAAAGAGAGAATGCTTTCAAAGTTAACAGAAGATCAGATAATTACAGGGCGTGCGAGCGAGCGAGCGTACGTGCGTGCGTGCGTGTGCACATTAATCTTGAAGTGTTCCATAAACAAGCGCATACCTGCAGAGATGGTATCGTGGTACTCACAATATGTTCTATTCAATATGACAAAATATTGTATAAGTTTCATTTGTTAACCAACAGTTGTTTTGAAACATTTACAGAGTTTCTTCCCTTCGGTATACCAGGATAATATGATCATAGGTTCGAATCCCAGATTCTGCTGGTAACGACTCTTCATCTGTATTGATGCCCCCCTCAAAGAGTAAATAGACCAGCGTTAGAATGGGAGTGTCTCGGTGGGCTGTCGGCCTTCGTTCTAGTACAATCACGCATGCACACACGCATACGCACACACGTGCATGTACGTCTCTGTATAACTGTAATCATTGTGAACGCA
Source organism: Haliotis rubra (assembly GCF_003918875.1). Lineage (NCBI taxonomy): Eukaryota > Metazoa > Mollusca > Gastropoda > Lepetellida > Haliotidae > Haliotis > Haliotis rubra. The sequence continues at coordinate 194,875 of NW_025767222.1, forward strand.
ACATAATTCCTCATCTTACCTCACCTCACTCCTGAGAAATTGGGTTTAACGTCTGACAAATTGTATGTACATGCGGCTGTTTGTCTGAATTTGTTGACCTTTGCTCATGAAATAAGTATCATCTGCTTGCTTTATCTGTGTGGATTCCATCACAGAAAAAGAATCGCCGTAATATAGGTGTACATGTTTTGACACCTCTGTTTGATACCTCAATCAGAAGTATCAAATCAAAACAGCCACCTCAGCTGATCGAACACTACACTATCGACTATGATGGACATCACGAATACAATGGATTAAGCCGTAATCCTAAGTCTCGCATCATCGCTTAAGGCAGCAAAGAGCATACTTCTCGGTGATTATTCAGAATGTGATTATCGATAATATTATCATTATGTATCTGACCATGAAGTCTTCATGGGTTTATTGAATGGTGCATTTACGGTATACAGAGCCCACGCGGTTACACGCGGTGTACAGGGGGTGATTGAGACATAAATATGCCGTGCTTAGATGTGATTGTCCATGATCATTATTAGTGCCGGTGGGGGTGAGTTTTATTTGACGGGGGACAGGTGTGGGTATAATGCACACTTCGCCGCCCAAGCTAGTGCAGATGAGATTTTGTATTTTTTGCTTAGCCATTTGAGATTGAGGGCATACTTCTTTAAATTCATTTTTTGTCCATGAATATAATTAATGCAAAACTGCCCCGCAAAAGATATATACCCTATCTATGCAGTCATAGTAAACTGTTTATCAAACCATTTCATCCGATTGTGCAAACTTAAGTTGGCCTTTATTGTACAGGGTAGGGAATATATTATTTATGTCGCATTATATATGGAGCCTCAAGCATAGAGCATTGTTATCGTTTGCGAATTTTGTAGATAAATTAAATGTTTAGATAGTTCCTGTCTATTTATTTAGCATGAATATGTGAGAAAACGGCATTTTGTCATCCATGACATTGAAATGAATACATAGATGTCATCAGAAAACTGCCAGGTGAACTGTCCGGGCTCACCTGTCACACACCGGGACACGAGGTAAACACCACTCCTTAGTCTGCATATACATGGAGGCCGAACTTCCGTGTATAATTTGAAAATATATACAAATATTGGGCTCATGGTGTCAATATTTAAGTTCCAATCGATACCATGAAAATGAGGCATGTGAATAGGTATGTTTCGCCAGCTGGTCGAAAGTCCGTGTCGGTGTCACGTGACACGAAGAAGCAGGGACGACATATCAATTAATTGTCAAATAACTTTTGCCATGGAACAGTTGCAAATATACTAACTGAACTTGATCACTGTATGAATAAGTCAGTCTGTTCACAAAAACAAACTTGTTCGTCAGAATGTTTGTTTGGCATACGATATTTAAAAAGTCATTATATATGGAAACAGCAAAGGGTTCTTACTTACCACAGAAGATATAATTGACAGCTTGACATATTTATATCAAATTAATTCAGTCGATTACTCAATATTTTATCAACATATTCATATGCCACGTATTTACAGCTACAGGTAGATATGGTTTGCCCTTGCCCCCCTACGCCCCTGTCTATACACTGTCTCTTTCTGTCCTGTAGCCCAGTGGTTAAAGCGTTCGCTCGTCACGCCGAAGGCCCGGGTTCGATTCCCTACGTGGGTACAATGTGTGAAACCCATTTCTGGTGTCCCCCGCCGTGATATTTCAGGAATATTGCTAAAAGCGGCGAAAACCCCTACTCACTCACTCGTTCACATTCACACTCGTTCATTCACATGTAATGAACGCTCGACAACTACCGTTACCGTACAGGACACATATGTGCAATGATCACAGAAAAGATAAATGGCACAAAAGATGTCCATGTCAAACCACTAGATTTCCACAAAAAAGCTTGCCAGAGTTCCTGCTACCATGGAATAAATAAAAATTATCATACCCAGCTGAAAAAACCCGTTATTTTCTTTCCGACGCAGCAAACCGATCATTCCCTGCGTTATTATACTGAAATACTCTCAAAACATATACTGGACAAAAATAGTCAGGGATATATGTAAATTTTGAAATTATGAATAATGATCTATTTACTCATTGACACACTGATAAAATATCAATTATAAAAATACCAATGTCCCTAACTTACTTTGTCCAGTATATAGTACACATATAATGCCACGGTTGTGTATGCGCATCCGTAGAGTTCTGTACATATTTGAAGAGGTGTGTGCAAGCCCAGTACCTTCATTATGAGAATACATATATCAATTACACAGCCAGGCCTGAGTTTAGACAGTAATCACTGGCTTATGACTGATGACTGCTCAATATCTAGTCACGTGGTAATGAGATCAAATACTCATAGCAATAAAGTAAGGTATTTAGGTATTGGAGCTTCTTAGATGGAGTCCATTGACCTGTATGGACAAAGACCTCCCATCGCAGCAATACACCGCATTTATACACGTTAATGAGAATATAATTAAACCTAGATGATGTTAGTTATAGATGATAATTATTTAACTGTAATAATAAAAGTTGCCACCTGTGTCACGGGCAGATGCTACTGCCGGCTCTCTTATCACCTATTGTCTGGTTGATAGAAATACATTATTAGAAAGGCAAATGGGAACAGTCAAACAGTTTATTGTTTTTATATGTACCTTCTGTCCGTCTTTTTTTTCAAATAAAAGGTGGAACAAGGGTTAAATATTTTTATTGGTATTTAAACACCCATCGATGTAGAAATGTTGGTAATAAAAATATCTTGCTATCAAACACACAAAAATCCACGAAGATAGTTTTAGGCCATTTTTCTCGTCGCAAAATTGTTATATACTGCATGGGCTCTGTCCGAAAGCATGAACGAGACAGGTTTGTGAACCTTGTTTACCTAGATGGAACACAACTTGATCAAAGTTTTTTACCCAATAGCCCCATATATATTCTGAAATTCTGTAATTTCACCATGGCATCTCAGGCTATTAACGATTGTCCAGAGACAAGTAAAATGTAATGCGTTTACAAAAACAAAAGGTAATCTGAACCTGTAGAAATTAATTTGACATTTTTGTAAGAATTATTAATGTTAGTATGATTCCTGTATGTACGATATACTGACTTTCAACAATAGTATAATCAAACATGTATTTCTAATGGTATTCGACGTGGTCATTGTGAATCAGGGGAAGTGGTACAGTGTCCCACGACAACATATTGTTGTTACATTCCAAAGAGTTAACCTTTATAGATTCAATTACGGCAAAACATCTATCTACGGCCTTGTCGTGACATGGATGTTTATGGTTATTGTTTTGCACACCAATTAGAAACAGCTGATAGTGATATATGGGCCAGCGACCAATCCAAAAATCCCACGATGACAATTGTTCAGTAAATCAACACACTGTCAGCAGTATTGGTGGGCGGGGGACTACAGAACAATCTAAATAAACTTTATCGGTCAATTTCCCCATCTATACCCCCCTAACCACTAACCCCTCTCATGAAATATACAACGATGTCAGGTGAAACTTAAAGAGGCACAGGTGAATGAATCATATAGATCCGTCAAACGAAGCTAATCATGGGATTCTGACAAGACCTGAGGAAATGTGATAGGAGCTATACTGACGGGACAGAAGCAGGTTCTTCACAAGTGGTGGGGAGATTAGGTGGGCCGGGAATCCGTGCAGGTCATGTACGGGTCATGCGAGGGAGAGTGACCCCCATGATAATTCGATACTGTCGCGACTTTCCACAATGTCTACCGTCGTTATCGGGGAGGGGACGGCAGGGGCGTGACAATAGCGTCGACGTGTCCGAGACTCGCACGGTGGGTGACAACGCGACGACGAACTACTCACGGGAGCATGAATGTGAAACATGCGGTGAGAGTCGGGGGTGGGATTGGAGAGGGGATGGGCTCCCATCAACAGGTTGTAGAATGCAAAGTCAGAAAATGAAAGGTACTCCACATTGCTGGCTGTGTCCTGGTTTAATTTAAAAGGCCCCAGCTGGCAAAATATGACAAAATTGTATCCATGTTTTATATTAATTTTTTATGGTTTTTATTTATATTATTCACCAATTGTATCATTGCATATACATCATTATAAATATCAGTGATTGAGTGCGTGAGTGAGTTAATATTTAACGCCACATCGGCAGTATTTCAGCCATATCGTGACGAGAACAAATTTGACATTGACAAGAAATGCATGCATATTACAAAAAAACTGTCGTCAATGGACAGTAAAACAACTAGAGTATCACCGAGTTAGTGTTAAAAACGTTAGTGTTGTAACGTTAAAACGATAGCACTATCCAGACAAAAGACATTATAAAACAGGCTATATCGCCATCAACTGAAGGTAGATCACCATACCAGGGACCATGGAGACTTACAATACTTTTCTACCAGCATGGGGCCTTGTTGGATTTATAAATATCAAGTGATATACGTGTACACTGACTTAATTAATTGCTCTCTGGGCATTATGAATGAGTGAAATATACATGGAATGCACGAGCATGGGCACAATGGGAGCTCGCAAGCAGGGCGAAACTTGGATTCGAACCGGTACTACAAGGAAGGAATCCACGTACTGATATGTCAGCGTCGACATTTATGTCCAGGGTCTGAATTAAAATATGTCTGTAATGTGACACATTATGTCTGTAACATTCTTGTTTTGTTCAATCTTTCAAACAGATACTATGACAAAGTATATGACGCGGTACTCGGCAGGTGACAAATACCCACTCAGCAACACTCGATATCCGAGATTCTCGACCAACGTTCTGTCAGCGCGGATGGATTCACACGGGAAACTCCGTCACGCTCACGTGCTCCACGCTGCGTTTGTTCTTCCGCACTAGGTTCTCACGACATGGCCTTTGAAACTGAAATAGATAAAGCATTCAATTTGTCCTTTAACAAGTATTTATTTAGAAAATGCTAAAGCGGTGAGAATATTTAGAGAATTAGTGTCCATTAATTTTCACACAGATGCATTACTCATGATCTGAATTAACAGCATGTCTGGATCGAGTTGTTTTATAATGACAGAAAACACATGCAAGTCGTTTGACCAGTGCATGTATTCACAGCACTGTGTAACACTGTCATAAATGAAGACTATTTTATCAATAAAAGGGAGGTAACTGCTTATGGTCAATCCAAACTGCGCCCAAGGACATTGGATACCCTGACCTGAACAGGTGGACGCCATGCGTATTGCTGTGGTCAGTTTGGGACCAGATATCGCTCACACAGACCGACTGCCCTTTACACCACGTGGTGCGGCCCAGCCTTCCACCACGTGGCTTGCTGTCCTCGTCAAAACATCCCAGCCCGGAAGCGAATGTTGTGGACGGGAGCCAAAAAATCAAGTTAGAATGGCAACGTTTCGCGGGCAGGCCGTGGAGGGGAAATGTAACATTTTAGCCGTCTGCTTTGCTTCCTCCCATTCCCGCCAAGACGGCATCTTGCACGTGCATGACGTCAGTACAGCTTATATGGGCGGATGATAGCACGGATGATGCTTTGTCGAATTGATGTTCATTGCCTAAAAAGTCGTGGAACGACCATTGAGCATCCTAGCTCTGTCCTCAGTAACCTTTCGCCCGGGGCTTAAAGTACATTCATTGACAGAAAGTCTCTGAAGAGCACATAACTGTAAAATTCAAAATGTTGAAAAATATCTGAACATGAAATTTATCAAATATACGTTTGGTGCACACACAATTAAATAGAGAAATACAAAATATGCCAAACTAAAAATAAGATAAATTGTTTCTGCTCTGTACTATCATCACATGAAGTAGGCTAGACTGGTCAATATCAGTTCCCAGATATAAAAGTTTCTTTTTTAAAATGTATACTATATTTACCGACAAGACAAATCCGCATGTAGACGAGAACAATTCATTCCTACAGATGAGGCAATCTATGAGTAGGCGAGTGAGTGAGTATGGTTTTACGCCGCTTTTATCTATGTTCCATCGATATCACGGCGGAGGGCACCAGGAATGGGCTTCACACATTGTACCCATACGAGGAATCGAACCCGGGTCTTCGGCGTGAAGAGCGAACGCTTTCACCATTAGACTACCCCGCATCTTCATACATGAGAAGGACTGTGTGAAATATTCTCTTGAGTCTGGGCGACGGACTCAAACTAGGCCTTGCAATGACTTTATATTTGTGTATATATCTGTCTGTTGCATGTATGTTCAGTGCAGTGCATGTGGTTTAAACCGTAAACTTCTTCAGCACGGATTTTCTTACATAAATGTAGACGTGTTAGGATCCCGCGAGGATCCTGTTTAGAATAGATCCCATAACTCTATTGCATGATGCTTGTCGTAACAGGTGACTTTAATGGATAGGGTTGTCACGCTCAGTGTATTTATGTCATCGTGGAGGCGTTGGGGTAGCCTAGTGGTTAAAGCATTCGCTCGTCACGCTGAAGACCCGGGTTCGATTCCCACATGGGTACAATGTGTGAAGCCCATTTCTGGTGTCCCCCGCCGTGATATTGCTAGAATATTGCTAAAAGCGACGTAAAAGTAAACTCACTCAGTCGTGTCATCGTATACCCAGACGGCACGGAATTTGCTCATGATATCAATCATTTATGTCAACGCAGATTTGACTTTTTTAAATCCGGCACAATACAGCTTCTGTTTTGGCTAAAGACATAAAACAACATGCAACACGGTTCTTGTGAACACGACGTCAATATTGATATGTCTGATGAATAGCTGGAAGGGAATGCTTTGCTGAAATGAACTGCCGGCGAAATGTAAGCATGCTTCCACTTTTGTTGATGCTGTAAATGAAACCTGCTTGATATGGTTATTTGGTCGTGATGTATTTTTCAAGTATCAACGCTGTGTGTTTGAATCTGAAGTTTGCAGCATTGTTATATATAGTGACAAATTCAGGACAGCCATCGTCCAAATATTTTTAAAAATCCAAAAACTATGTAGCCAAGAAATGTGAGAGTTAATTGTAATTATTCAATCTGCAATCTTAATCCTTATCACTACCGCAGTGTACATTGTCTTGTCTGCCACCCTGTCACTGTCATTAATTATTGTCTTTTTTTGCCTTAATTGGTCATCCCCCTTGGCCGTGTCTGCCATCACATCAACTGGTCGAGGAAGTGCTATTGTTTCTCTATCTGTGAATTGTTGAGTCGTCGCCTGTCCATTGTTGTCAAAAACTGTATATATAATGCTTACATCTACATGTAATTTGTCAAGGGGTCCGGTATTCCGACTCACTGTGTAGGGACGACCGCGAGCAGGATAATGCCGCTCGTAGGAAATGCCCTGGGGTTGAGCTGGAACTCCGCTCCGCCTCACAGCTCATTCTTGTATACTTGTTTGCCATGTCTTGTGTAACCAACTAAAGAAGTTTGAACTCAACCTATCCTTCGTCTTGTCAACGTATTCTTCGTATTAATTATGAGATAGTTCCCCAGTCGACCATATCTACGCGTTGACAGTATTTCAACGACTTCAACGACTGTTATTTTGGGTTCAAATTCCTCTTTTTCCAGTGTATACCTTCATTTGCTGGGAGTTTCAGTTAGCTGTCCGGCAAATGTTTCTTGAAAAAATACCCAGGTGTATTCAGGAACTATATTTGAGTTTACCATTACCTGCATCCTACGCACGACAGGTGAATAAGACTGACCACGCCTCTTAGTGTGTTGTGTGACGTCAAACCATTGACGTCGTGTAACGATCAACGCGCATCATAAAACAATAGTGTATTGGTTTATTCGTGTGTAAATAGTATCACTTTTATAACTGAATGGGGCATATTCATCTACCCAACAAAACCGTACATTGGATGCCATCGTCTCGAGACTATTCATTAGTACTGTTTTGACCGAGATAATATTCTTCAGCATCATCTCAGGGCGTATTCTTATGATGACAATACAAAGCATTCTTAAATTCTTCTGGGATCAATTACTGTTCTTCAATACAACACCTGTATATTGGCGATGCATCATGTTTCAATTCATCAACACACAGCACTCGTAAGTGAAGTGGACAGGTCCATTATTTCAAACAATCCTCACGAAAGATTCGCTTAATCTGGGAATTGAGGTAGCACTCACATATTTCAACAATCCATCATGAAACCCTAATATACAGACCCTTGTACGCACTGACAACGATTCGATCGATCACAAATCGATTTCCATATTGTCCTGTATATAATTTTCGGGTGTCCGTTTTGTGGCTGAGGTCAGAAGGTTTGATCTCACAGCTGGCCAAACTGGTAAGTGCGATGAGGTCAACCTTTGGCGAAAAAATACATCAATGGCCATGTGCATAATTAACAAGCATTCATTTGACCGAATATTCACACACGCAAAAAATGGCAACTCGCGTGCATACACGGGACACACATTTCGACCAAGGTGAAACTTTAAATGAAAATCATCTTCCTGTGTATAAAAGCGAATGACCGCCAGCTACCTCATCAATAATTTCCATCCTTATTAGCTATCCAAACATGCATGCAAACATGGATTGTTGCCTTTTGGATGCGATCAATTTAAACCTTGAACGCATCATTTATTTTCCTTATATGAAAACATTTTAATTATTTACATATTTACACAATCGTTTACCCATGGGATGGCGGGTACTGACTGTTTTCAGCCTACGCGCTCAAGCAACTGGTGACAGAATTGGAGGTCTGTTGATTAGGACATCTGCGTTATAAACTACTTGGCGACTTGAGTCGCCCGCAACTGGAACGGTGACCTATGAGACAGTTGATTGTGTCACAGTGCCCCAGTGACGACGGGGTGAGGCATGAGCTGCATATATGGAGAGCCATGCTGACATTATCGACCGTGGCATGGTTCTGCAGCCCACTGCCTCTCTCTCTGAGTGTCCATCTCTCACTCTCTATGACCCTCTCTCACTCTCTCTTTCATATTCGCGCTCTATCGGTGCCCCCCTCTGTCTCTCATAATCACGCCCTCACTATTCACTATCTCTCGATCTCACTCACTACTCACTATCATTCTCTCTCACTCTCGCTCACACTCCTTCATTCACACACTCGCTCAAACTCCCTCGTTCATTCTTATTCTCTCTCTCTCTCCTACTCATCCGCTGTCGGGGCGGTGGGGTAGCCTAGTGGTTAAAGCGTTCGCTCGTCTCGCCGAAAGCCCGGGTTCGATTCCCCACATGGATACAATATGTGAAGCCCATTTCTGGTGTACCCCGCCGTGATGTTGCTGGAATATTGCTAAAAGCGGCGTGAAACCCAACACACACACACACACACACACACACACACACACACACACACACACACACACACACACACACACACACACACACATCCGCTGTCGTTTTCCCTCACTACTCACTGTCTCACTATCGCTCACTATCTATCTATCTCTCTGCCAAATGGAATGAGAATGTGTATGATGTGTAGTGATACGGGGTCGATGCGTACCTGGTTCACACCTGCTATTTAACCTGTAACAAACACTCTTCACTTCTGCATTATTCAGATGGCGTTCATGGTATGAAATGATTGAAAGCCGGTCCTGTTCCATGTACACCTGTATACATACATGTGCCTATCAGGCATTGCTGGCACGTCCAAACAAAACATGTTATCTGCCACGCGTATGCGCTAGTACCCTGTGTTCTAAATCACCTGATATAGTACCATGTCTGGAGCATTTATCTAAAAATATTTATCGGAGCCATTATGCACATTTCATAAAGAACATTGGTGTATAAGGCTACAATAAGTGCAGCATATTGCAATGTAATGAAGTGTTGTGGGAGCCATGGTCTGATGCTGGCTTCTGCAATCTGTACAATACGCTCCACATTCTCATCCAGGCACCCGGGTCTGTTTTGGGCTCTGTATCCGGATCTGCGCTAGGCTTAATGGTCTGTAGCAGGCTCAATGGTCTGTGGTGGGATCAATGGTCTGTAGCAGGCTCAATGGTCTGTAGCAGGCTTAATGGTCTGTAGCAGGCTCAATGGTCAGTAGCAGGCTCAATGGTCTCTAGCGGGCTCAATGGTCTGTAGCAGGCTCAATGCTCTGTAGTGGGATCCACGATATGTGCGTGCTTCCATGATTTGCGCTCTGTTCCACGATCTGTGGTGGGCGCCTATATCTGGGCTAGGTTGCATGGTCTCACTAGACTTACGCTTAGTCTGTCTCACAGTCCCTGAACCACATTATTTTCCCTACAGCCTAGCCCTCCCTGCAATGCTAAAGCCCTAAATGAAGCAAGTCTAGCTTTCCCCAGGTTCTGGATCTCCAAACTCATTGGGGCTCCTTTTCAATTTAAATGGGTTTACTTGTTACTATCAAAGTTATATATATTCAGGGACTAAGCGTTAGTCTAGTCTACGCTAGGCTGCATGGTCTCGGACATTCCTAACCACTCAATGAGGATCCATCTAGGCTCCATAGTCTGCTCTAGGCTCCATGGTCCGCTCTACTCTCCATGGTCTGCTCTAGACTCCATGGTCTGCTCTCGGCTCCATGTAATGCACAAGGCTCCATATTCTGTTCAAGGTTCCATGTTCTGCATGAGCCATCTACGACTCCATACTTCGTTAGGTTCATCTGAAACATGTCGGCACCATAATCAGTTCGTGTTCTCAGTGGCCTCATATTGATTGGAAAAACATATTTATTTCAGAAAACACTGGAAATAAATCCATTTTACCTCAGGCTTTAAGTAATCCCCCGATACCCTGAAAAAAGATGCGTGGTGCCGAGGGGTCGAACTATTGATGTCCCTGGATCAAACGCCATTACTTACGGGCAGTCGTGACAGAGATGTAAAATAACTATCTGCGCGCAAACAGTGAGTGAGTGAGTTTAGTCTGCAATATTCCAGCTATATGGGACGGTCTGTAAATAATCTAGTCTGGACCAGACAAACCAGTCGCGCAACACAACATACGTAACATTCACCCATTTCTCAGTGATTCAGAGCGCTTTGATTCTCTTTTTTTGTAAAAGTAAGTCCGTTTAATACATTGACAATTCCTGTCGCCTAGGGTATGATGGCCACATGTTTGCAGTATCAAGCCTGGCAGGTATAGTATCTGTATGTATCGATGTATGTTTAATCCACCTTGGAAGCCAGATACTGTATCGTCACCCACTGCTTCTCAGATGCACAGGTGTTGGCGGCATCAGTGCAAGCCAACTGCACTTTGCGCAGCGATACTCGAAGACAATGAACGTGATCCATATGATATCTTGCTCTGGTAGTCACGACACAAGATACAGCAGTGTAGATTTCACCCACACCTGGAGTAGATGATGTTCCTGATCCGGTGAATGGCCACGTGTAATAATGACATGACAAATATACCTACGTGGTTGTGTTGTATACACACACCTGTATACAGTTAAGGTGCGCTCTCGCAGTGCCACTTGTAGACATAACTTGTATTATGATAGTGAGTGAGTGAGTGAGTTTAGTTTTACGCCGCACTCAGCAATGTTCCAGCTATATGGCGGCGGTCCGTAAATAATCGAGTCTGGACCAGACAAGCCAGTGATCAACAGCATGAGCATCGATCTGCGCAATTGGGAACCGATGACATGTGTCAACCAAGTCAGCGAGCCTGATGACCCGATCCCGTTAGTCGCCTCTTACGACAAGCATGGGTTACTGAAGATCAATATTCTAACTGTATTATGATAGATAGATAGATCAGAGGCTCTCGACCAATCAAATCGCTTAGATCTGTGTCCATGTCTGAGTGACGTCCTTGCGGAGACATGACTGCAGAAACTTGATGTTGTCGGGTCATGCGTGAGAATCTCGCGAGATACCAGTTATATCCATAACTTTAATGTTACACAAAAAAACAAACTGGTTACGATATTTATTGTTACTAGGGTAGACTAATAGATAAAGCGTTTGTTCGTCGCGCCGAAGACCCGGGTTCGATTCCCCACATGGGTACAATGTGTGAAGCCCATTTCTGGTGTCCCCCGCCGTCATATTGCTGGAATATTGCTAAAAGCGGCGTAAAACCATACTCACTTACTTTATTGTTACTACAAGTCGTATGCTACAAGTTGTTTCTACAAGTCGCACCGTGAGACATTGTACTGATGTGCATTATAATGACAATATCTGTAGTTTCAAATACAGTTAGTGTTCAGCTGCAGCATACACCCAATTCACATCATAATACACATTCATATTTGTATAGCACGGCTCTGTGTCATACAAGCCTTGAAGGTTTACGCGCTATAAAAATCAATAATATTATGATACAAGGAGATCGATTTTAAATTCCTCCTCAAAATGATTTATTTACATTCAATTACATTGGCATATGATTTTCAAACATTTATTTGGTATTTATTTCGGGTCCATCAGGTTAAGTTTGAACCCTCTGCATGGGAACCAGGTATGATACATACACCATACTATCTTCAAAGCACGTGCATGTGTTGTCAATGCGACAGATTTTTTGCATCGTTCTGTCAGGTCACGGGAAACTGACTGCTACGACTTTGGTCAATTGGAGTAGGATTCGCACACGAGAGAAAGGCTTACGGCATGTCGTTAAGATTTGATTTACGATAACATAAAACAATGAACGAGACTAGATGTGAAGGAAGGGATATTGATATCGAATTAAGCCGTAACTGGAATAGTCCGGGTGACTCACGTGTGGCGGGACATAAATGGTACTTCGTGTTATGCACGTGCATAAGGTCTCTTAATCTGGGTGACATCACGTGCTTATCGTCCTACGTGTGTGTTTTACTATGATACTCCAGATATGAAATGTACATTTATTCAAGGTTAGAACGTAATCCGTTTATTCTAATGACAACACGTGGCCAATATCGGCATTGTCTTATTTGAGCGCGTGAGTGGACAGTGTTAGTCAAATAACCTTCTGTGCATGCACACGGCACCTTTGATTCTTACGGCAGTTCCAGGTAATTTAGAGCACGTGCTCGTGTACGTAAATGACTGGTTTTAGTTCCAGCACGTGCGGTTCGCAATATGAAACCATTGTGATTCCAGGTAAATGCATGCGTTGAAGTAACTGCTCGTGGCACAACACTTCTCGTTTATAAGCACGTGCAATATGGTAATACTTCCGGTCACATGACTTTCCAAGTTGTAAGCAGGTAGGTTACTATGTCGAACGGTGGCAGGTAAAACAGGTGCATGCCTGTAGATATTGATTGACGTGGTTGTCAGACGCTGCAGGCGATTGTATCCGCCCCATCACATGATATGATGTATGCGCGTCGTTTTCGTTGCTTACGTCAACGCAGATAGTTTCAGCAGTGGCTCTAGAGTTAGTTCGACACCAGTCCCTTGGTGAGTGAGTGAATTGTGTTTTACTCCGTTATAGAGGTTTTCTAGTATTCCACGGCGATAGACATAGTAAAAACTATACGCAGGACCATCTGGGGACTCGACCCTGGGTGAACGGTTTGCTCAGTCAACGCTATAGCCAAGACGTTAGGACAAAGTAATAAAGACGTACATTGACTTCGGTTGTTTTTTCAGTCCAAACATATTTTACCACTGGCAGATGAAGTTAAACTTCAAACTGGTTTCATTTGTTTTCATAATAATGAAGATGGAACTATTAATGAGTAGACAAGATTTTATCTTTGTTGATCAATGTAAGGATATACATATCATACATATACTACCAATTGCGCTTGCGGGTGGCGCAGCAGAGATGGCAACCCAGTCAGAATTCTGGGATATCATCCGGGTACACACGAATGAAAAATAATAACAAAGGCAACAACCAGTCCCGGAGAAGTCATCCATTTGAGTCTCACGCATTTTCATCGTATCCCTACAGACCAGACCGATTCTCATCATGTCATCCACTGGATTGTCTGGTCCAGACTCGATGCTAATATATTACAGACCGCCATTATATACAGTAGACTACGGTTGTAGCGAACTCAAAGGGATCACTATTTTACTTCTTTAAAACCGTAGATCGTTTTAACTAAAATGTACAGCAAGTGGCGGGACCAAATAACACTTCGTCTCATCCGTACGTTCGTTATAAGCGGGTTGGTTTAAATATAGCTTACTGTAAAAAGCAACAGAAACGTTTGAAGTTATCGGCGAACTGAATATATATACACTTGAAAAACAACCATGTTACACGCAATTGAGTGATAATACAAACAAATGGGTTTTTTAAAATAAAATAGGTTTTATTATTAATGGGCTTTCTTTTCGAACAAAGGGAAAAGGATCAAGCATATCCCATTTGTATATTAACAGTAATTCAAAGTTATCGTTCACTGACAGTTATCAGACCTTGTTATTTAAGAATTCCTTGGAGAACAACCGGTAATATAGCATGGCGTGTATTCAAGGAATGCTACTGTTGCTCAACCAGTTCCATTGAGAATGAGTGCGGAGAAATAGTTTGGAGAATGAGTTTGTTTCAGCATCATCTTTAGAAATATTTCATTTACATCACAGCTTAATATGCGTGGAAATGTCCAAAACAACGCAGGTTCTGGACGCGTACCACTTGAAATCCAAGATTACGAATATGGGGCAAGGATCAGGAACGGTGCCATTTTTTGAGGAACCAAATTATGCACGTTGAAACTCGGGGCTCAAATTGGTGACCTCCTGTGTTCCTACAATCCCAGTGCGATTACCAGAAAATGTTTACAGCTGAGTGACATCATTGAAGACGTACGTAAATAGTAAGGAAGCTCCTATCTGCCATCATGGTATTTTTGTTGTTTCTTCAAACAGTGCCGGGGTCCCTCGCAATAATCTTCTCGTTTCTCGCTACAGTACCGCGTCCCACTGCTATGGTACCCTGTTCGTCACTTGAATACTGCGTTCCTCTCTATACCACCAGATTAGTTCCCTTTAGTTTCACATTACCTCGCTATAGTACCACATCCTTCGCGAAAGTCCTACATTACTCGCTATAGTACCACACCCTTCGCTAAAGTACCATGTTCCCTCGCTATAGTACCACACCCATCGCTAAAGTACCATACTCCCTTGCTACAGTACCACACCCTTTGCTAAAATACCATGCTACCTCGCTATAGTACCACGCCTTTCGCCAAAGCACCATGCTCCCTCGCCATAGCACCACCCTAAAGCACCATGCTCCCTCGCCATAGCACCACACTCCCTCGCTATAGCATCATGCCCCCTCGCTATAGTACCACACCCTTCGCTAAAGCACCACGTTGTGCGCACTTCCTGTCTTTACGTGTGAGACAACGCACTGATTGAACATTCAACTCTTACCACACTGGTGTCATAAATAGTTGTACTGATAAAACAACGTACATATGAAATCTATCGTGGTATTGCTGCAAGGAGAGTATGATTTTACACCGCTTTTAGAAGCATTACAGCAAGATTAGGGGTTATCAGAAATGGGTTTCACACGTTGTACCCATGTGGGAATCGAACTACTAGGTCACCCCACCGCCTCGCAGACGCTATAGAGGATCATGTTTACGCCAGATACATAGAGCCTGTGTCATTTGCACGTTAATTTTGCATAGTAAATACGATATGATATGTACTACAGAGAAAGACAAACGTGATTAAGTAGTGTTATGTGCGAGTTAATTGTTTGGGCTTAGTGGAATATGAATGTCCTTAAGTTATAACGTCACACTAACGGTTGTAGTGTATCATTTTACACCGTCTCCAATGGATCAATGATTCATCTGTTTTCGCACCATAAATGTCAGTGTTATAATCAAAGGTGTTTATATATATTGTTTTGTTTTCTATTTAATTTTAACACTCTCCAACTAAAGTGAGCTGTCTGGTATAGTTTTACGTAGCTCTTAGCAATATCACGGCGGGGAATCCCGAAACGAGCTTCACACATTGTACCCATGTGGGGAATTGAACCCGTGTCTTCAGCGTGACGAGCGAACGCTTACGCCACTCGACTACCACCCGACCCCACTCTCCAACTAAAATGATCGCCTCTGTTGGTTGCATGCACATAAATATTATTGCGAGGGAATGCTATAAATACTGGGGTGGGTATTAACATTGGGAGGAGGTGATGTGGGCTTTGATGAATTTTGTTGTGTTCTTTCATCTACCTTCTGTTTTTAAATAATAATGTAATCAAATCATATGTCTTTTAACATGGACTTTGTAATTGGAATGCTAATGAATGAATACTTGATCTCGTCTCTGTTTTAAATAATAATGTAATCAAATCATATGTCTTTTAACATGGACTTTGTAATTGGAATGCTAATGAATGAATACTTGATCTCGTCGCTATATGGCTGAAATAATGCCGATGGGATGTAAAACCCAACTCAACTCAACTCTTTCATCTACAATCTTTTAAGTAACATGCAAGTATTCCTGGGTTCCACCATGTTGTGGGACTGATGGGTGAGTGAGTGAGTTTGGTTTTACGCCGCTTTTAGCAATATTCCAGCAATATCACGGCGGGGGACACCAGAAACGGGCTTCACACATTGTGCCCATGCGGGGAATCGAACCCTGGTCTTCAGCGTGACGAGCGAGCGCTTTAACCACTAGGCTACCCCACCGCCCCTAGGACCGTTGGATAGCGATGTTGTTCAAATGTTTGGTCTTCATGCCAAAAGCCCGGTTTTGATGCCACACATTGGTACGATATGTTGAAACGCTTTCTGTAGGCTAACGCTTCGTCTCTGATAATATATAATTCTGATAGAAACAAACAACTCCATTTAAATTGCAAATTAGCCCCTATGAGATGTGAGATGAAGACGAGAGAAATCCAGACTAGCTTTATTTAGGGGAATTGTATTCCAGTAGATACGTTACGGTGGGGTAGTCTAGTGGTTAAAGCGTTCGCTCGTCACGCCGAAGACCCGGGTAGTCTGGTTCATTGTTTTATGTTATCGTAAATCAAATCTTAATGACACGTTCCCCACATGGGTACAATGTGTGAAGCCCATTTCTGGTGTCCCCCGCCGTGATATTGCTGGAACATTGCTAAAAGCGGCGTAAAACCCAACTCACTCACTCCAGTAGGGGAAATAATGGACCAGTGAATATGACGCTAACTACCTATTTCTGATGTCCCCAGTGTGAGATTACTGAATGAGTACTAAAGGTTTCTTAAAACCACACTTACTTACTTCAAGTGATCTAAGCGTCTAAGGCTTTCACCATGCACAATACAGCTCTCATACTACACAATGCACTTTGTGCATAATACCATTCTCATACTACACAATGCACTTTGTGCACTATGTAACTCCAAACCCACACAATGCATTTTATGCACAGTATTCTTCAAAGCGGCGCTGAACTCATTCATTCACAAGCAATGTATTCACCGCCTCGACATGAAAGAGAATGCTACATATACCTGAGTGTGTTTCAGCAAGATTAATCACCTGTAAACTGAACGTGCAGTGCGTTTATCACGGTGTCTATGTCCACACGCACTCACACATATAACTGGAAGGTTACAGCCATTTTACGACAGCGACAACCTGAATGTCGTGTAGGTCAAGAGTTGCATGTACATGAACCTGCATTTAATCTGAAGTCTTCCTCAGTAAATGTAATAAATTTCAACATCATTCAAAACCGTTTTGTTACACTTCAGCAATAGCTTAACATTGTTTGTGGGCTATGCACCTACATTGGGCTTCTCAATAGATTTACCCATGTAAGAGTGATGTGTTCCACATCAAAGACATTTCCATTTAATTGTCAGCAAAAGCAGAAGTCTGTATTTGTGACAGTTTGTTCCATCAATATGACGGCGGCCAAACCGTAGTGCGTTCGTTCGTTAGTTAGTTTAGTTGTACGCCGCTTTTAGCAATATTCCAGCAATATCACGGCGGGGACACCAGAAATGAGCTTCACATATTGTGCTCATGTGGGGAATCGAACCCGGGTCATAAGCGTGACGAACAAACGCTTTAACCACAAGGCTACCCTAACCCCACCTCCCCGGAGGTTATTGAAATGGTTTGGTCTGTCATACAGATCCTGAAACAAATATACCCAGTGCAGCCCATGCAAGTCATGTGTGACAATTTTAGATTACCACAGTTTCTGAAACTGAAGAAAGTCTCTGGGCTCCTTTGTATTGTATTTCATGAATATAATGTAAGAAAGAAAATCTGTGAAAATGTTGAATTCAGAGACTGGATGTTTGTCTTGAACTAGATACGAATGTACGAGTTTGTAATAGCTTTCGGCAAATTAATATACGAAACTCCATAATTTGATACCTTCTTGTTCAATATTGAGTCCAATTTCGAACTTTCAGTACTTCAATTTTTTAACGCTTTGGCGTCTATTAATTTCATGCAATTCGTTAGAGGTCGTGTAAGAGATCTGGTAGATTTGCAGCTAACGGTCTAAATGTATTTTTTATTTAGTGTTAGACAAAGAAAGTATCAACCAGAGTCCGTCGTTCATTGCAACCAACACGTTTAATAGCTTAAACAGGGTACTCTACCAACAACAGCATTTGACCTAAAAGCGAAGTGTACGGAGTATAAGGATTGAGATTAGGGCTGGGACGGGTAGGAAAAAGTGGAATCGAGTACCCGCATCTACTTACCCGAATCGGAATCGAGTACCCGGAAATGTAAGGAATACAGCGCTTCTGTCAACTCTCTGAATATTCAATTACGAGTTGACAGAGATTATTATAGAAAACTTGAAAGGATGGCAATAAGACATTAAAACAGATCTTAGGCTATTTAATTTACGCATGTTAAACCAATATAAAGAGTAACACCATTACTTACATTTATCGTTAAAACACAGTACCGCTGTAACTGTAACTTTCACTACTCACTGCTCATGCGCAGATAAATTACACTCGTTAATAATAACCCCCATTAATCGGACAATACCAATGATATAAATGAGTGTTGCGTCAATTACGAAAAAGACAAGTTATTATCTGCACTTGTCATTACAGAGTTCTCTCCTTTTCCGGGTACTCGATTCCAAGAAATAGGACTCGAATCCAGCTGTACCCGACCCGGATTCGAGTACCCGAGTACCCGTCCCAGCCCTAATTGAGATCCTGTTTATCTGTTTGGTAAATAGAAGCTGTATGAAATATAGTGTTGTATTGATATTGGCTGTATTATGTATATCATTTCCGTATATGTTTAATACACATGTTTAATACCCCACAAACAAACACAAATGTAACATTAACCGGTCTGTAGACTTTTAAATGTTATCTCTAAGTGTCAGTTGTCAGCGAGTGTTGAGTACTGCATCCTGGTCAACATCTGGTTGACGATGTTGCATAACAAATATACTTATCAATGATATATAACGGATAGGGCCGACAGCCAATAAGAACTCAATAAGAATATCTGCGTGATCACGTGATTACAGCTGGTGAAGGGTCATTCATGAATTACGGGGAAAAACTGTAAAATCCTGGGGAGTTGTGAGCAAATTTGATTGGTCAAAAATGACGAATCGGAGACCAAGGCTATGGGGTGATATGAAAACGAGGAAATAGCACAAAATAACTGTTGTATTTCCTGAATTATGATGCTATCAATAGGCTTCATATTAGGTCACGGAGGGGCGTCTTCATTTTAATACAATGCGATTTTCAAATGTTTTGCTTATTTTGAAGCTTATTGATAATACAGCACGATTTTCTTTACCCTGGTAGCAGTAGTAGTAGTAGTGGTAGCAGCAGTAGTAGTAACAGCAGCAACAGTAGTAACAGCAGCAGTAGTAGTAGTAACAGCAACAGTAGCAACAGAAGGAGTAGTAGTAGTAGTCGTCTGTCTGACAGTCTCTGAACTACATTATTTTCCCTACTGCCAAGCCCTCTCTGCAGTGCTAAAGCCCTAAATTAAGCAAGTCTAGATTTCCTCAGGTTCAGGGTCTGTTAACATCTGCAAGAAAACTAACTCACTCTCTGAATCTCTGGTCTCCCTATGGCTCCTTTTCAATTTAAATGGGCTTGTTTGTTACTATCAAAATTATATATACTGAGTCAAAAAAGAAACTTCACATTCTTTCTTCAGGGCACTATAAAAGAACAAGAGATGGTAAGATGGTTAAATTGTTATTATTTCATTGCTGAGATCTGTGTGATATACTCGATACACTGACAGTGCCATAATCAGTTCCATTAGGCTACACCGCCGTTCCAAAACATTGGTATACAGAATGTCAAGTCACAAGAATAAAAATGCGAAATTTCTCAGTTCAATATCGTGTATTGCCGCCCCGCGCATTCACCACTGCCAAACACCGTCTCCTTATCGACTTCTCTAATGCTTGTGAACACGTGGTTGGGGATTCTGCGCCATTGCTCTTGCAAGGCAGCGCCAAGTTCCTGCAAATTCTGAGGTTGGTTCCTAGACCACGAAGCCTTCTCCCAAGTGCATCCCAAACGTGCTCTATTGGATTAAGGTCAGGGGACCTCGATGGCCAGTCCATGACGTTGATTCCAGCGTTTTGAAGGAAATTTCGTGTCAACATCGCGGTATGCGGCCGAGCATTATCATGCTGGAACTGTAGACCTGGGCCATGAGCTGCCATGAAAGGAACGAGTTCAGGGGTGGTCGCGGTAAGCAGCAGCTGTGAGGTTTCCACGGATGACCAGAAGTCGGGAAACCCAACCCCATACCGTGCAACTTCCGCCCCCGAATCTGTCGACTTCCTGTACACAACATTGGGCATACCGTTCACGACGTCGTCTCCAGACTCTATGCCTGCCGTCCGCGAATCTGAGGGTAAACCTGGATTCATCGCTAAAGACGACTCGGTTCCAGTCTCTCTGGGTCCATCGGAGGTGACATTGGGCCCACAGCAGACGTTGACGTTGATGAAACGGCGTCAGTACTGGCCCACGATATGGACGTCGAGAATGGAGATTGGCAGCTCGCAACCGATTTCGAATGGTCTGTGAGGACAGTCGACCTCTAAACATCTCAGCCCTGGTTCTGTCACGTAGGTGACGTAGGACGATTTGACGGTCTTCTGCTCGTGACGTCACACGTGGACGACCCGACCTTGGGCGATCAGAAGTGGTGCCAGTTGTTGTAGACGACCTCGCAAGTCATACACAGTACGACGGCTGCATCCCATTGCTCTTGCGACGTAATTGAAAATAATTGATCTTCCCGCTTGCAACATGCCAACGGCACGTTCACGTTGCACATTTGGCAATCGTGGCATTTCAAGTACCGTTAGAACTGTGGTTTAAAAGTGTTTTTTTCAATTCTTGAGGCCAATGCAAACACGTGCATATGAAGAAAACTTCGAGGCGAAGATCACGTGATCGACTGCACGTGCAAAACCTGATTTGGCACTAACGTCATTTGCACGAGGAATGGATGGGTTTGAGTGGGTTTTGCTAACGTTTTTCTAGAGTCGAAAGATAGGGATCCCATTTCGGATACATAGATGTATCATCAGAGAAAAATTATTCATTATTTTTCAAATTACATTTTGTGAAGTTTCTTTTTTGACTCAGTATATATTCAGAGACTAAGCATTAGTCTATAGTAGTAGTAGTAGTAGTAGTAGTAGTAGTAGTACTAGTAGACGCTTAAGACCCGCGTTCGATTCCCCACATGTATACAATGTGTGAAGCCAATTCTGGAGTGATATTGCAGGGATATTGATAAGCGGTGTAAAACCATGCTCACTCTGAAACTGTATAATTCTGACAGTATCAAAGAACGTCCTTTGGACTGATAAGGACCCCCAGTGAGAAATTCAGAGCCCGACCTCGAGGACATATCTTGATTTGCTTCAATCAGAACTTTGGCATTAGCTGGGCGGAAGGTAACAAAATATGGGTCAGGGATGGCAAGACGGAACAAGAGCATGTCTTGCAAGACGGAACAAGAGCATGTCTTCATGACATAATTCAGGAAGCGGGAAGCCAAAACAATGACTAATAAATTAATGTGTGCAACATTGGGTCATCGACCTGATACAAGGAAGGAAGCACGTGTGCATGTCCTGCACATGCCACTTCCTCTCCTGGAAGTCTCCCTCTCCTTTTAAATATGTGCGTGCGCGCGTGTGCGTGCGTGTATGGGTGTGTTCCAGGCGCGTAGCCAGCCTTTTTTCGTCTAAGCCCGATAGGTTGCAAAGCTTTTTATTTAGATAGTATTGAGGATTTGCCCAACTTTCATAGCAAAAATCATGTGTAACCCCGGGCTTTTTTATAATGGTAGCTACTAGCTACGCCCCTGCGTGCGTCTGTATTATGGTAGCTACGCCCCTACGCTACGTGCGTCTAACTGAGGTAGGTCGGGGTCACCTCCAGTTTCTCTAAGGCTGGGCCATCAAGACGGAATCTGGAGTCCTATACAACAGTCTTTCATTAATAATTCCAAGATATGGCTATTTTGCCCTTCTCTTTTGAAGGAGACATGCAGGTCAAGTTAGCGTTGTTTGAAATATATCCACCATCACGCAACCACCTGTCCACCACATGTAAATATATTTTACTTGGAGTAGGACACACACGCGGATATGTGTCTGTGAAGGAATGGTTGGCATCTCAAATGTGTCTTACAAATGTTTAATATTTTTTCTACAAAAAAGTCCGTTTCCGTTTTTGTGTAGTATGGGCATCTGTTTGAAACACGTGCTCAGTGGCACCGTCTGGTGAACACTTGCTGGCGAAAGCACTCCAAACTGTTCGCCCCTAACACGCATCAGTGTACTTCCTCAGTCAAAACAACACCTGTTTGTTTTAGTCAAAACACGTGCATACCAATTAGTGAAGTACTCTAGAGTGTAAACACACTCTAAATCAATGATAGTATAACAATAACCTCTCTAGATCAACTTCCGCTTTCCGACTGTATAAACACCCAACTTCCTCTACGTGTAAAACTCCCTGCAGCGCTGCTGCCATTAAACCAAACATGAACATGGACATTCTGTCGCTGTGTGGAGAACGGCTTTCGGGATCCGCCATTGACATTGATTCCTTTCCGGTTTCCCAGAAAGGTTTGTGTATTTTGACTCCCTGTATGCTGACCATATCACCCTGTTGACATTAATGGACGGACATATGATATGAGGTGTGTGTAAATTGTCGTTTTGTATTGGCTTAATAGAAAATTTAAACGTACATTCTCAAATTACTGAAAACAACCAATATATGAACGTCAACCCCACAACCATTGACCTTTTTCGGATCTATTCATGCTTTTAGGCATCTGCACACCAAATGACAAAAATGAGGAACGTATGATCAACCAATATATGAAAGTCATCCGCATAACCTTTGACCTTTTTAGAATTCATTCATTCATTCATTCATGAATTGGCACACCTAGAGACAAAAAATGTGGATCGTATGGTCACAAGACGTGGCCTTTTCTGTTGTGTATCATCGTCATCGTTGCTCACGCTGTCAACCAGGGGCGGTGGTTAAAACGTTCGCTCGTCACGCTGAAGACCCGGGTTCGATTCCCCACATGGGTACAATGTTTGAAGCCCATTTCTGGTGTCCCCCCGTCGTGATATTGCTGGAATATTGCTAAAAGCGGCGTAAAACCAAACTCACACACACACACACACTATCCATCACTTGATCAAGACTCTAAACGTTAAAGGCCACGGTGATAATGCTAGATTCGCTCGTTTTTATTATACATTTAAAATTGTTACCACACAAAATTCACTTTCTCTCTATCAAAGACAGAATGATCCTCACTGAAATATGCAGAGCAGGTCCCTTTAACGGAACACCATGCGGGCGTGTTATAACGAGGCAGTTGCTATCTGTACAGAGATACTGCCAGTCGGAAGGCTTCCCACTTCCGTGTTCTACAGTCGTGTCTTCCTCATCCCATCAAACCATAACCTCAGACATAAACATGAGCGGAAGGCCACCATGTTCAACAAGATAACGCGTAGTCTCCGAAAATTCATAATTTTGACAGAAACAGACAGCCCCAACCAAGTCTAGATTTTCCACCATCTCGTTCAGGTCTACCATCTCGCTGAAACCCCTCTTCAGTTTACATGGCATTGTTTGTTTCTATCAGAGACTAAGCGTTAATCAACCTTTAAAGGCGGACTGCGCTCCACTAAATGGCAGTAACTGGAATTTACAAATCCCTCAAATAACAGTTTTTGTGGCCTGGGTCTTTTTTTCATTCCCCACTAACATTCGCCACTAACGAGCTCTTTATTGGCATGTTCTCGAATCTTTGTTTAGTGGTAAAGAGAATTAATATCTGACTTGTATTGAGAATGAACTTTAAATGAATACCGATTTAGCAATTGTTGATGATGTTAATTACACAGAGACAACGTTTCATTTGCACATATTACACTGTCAAGACAAGACGGTCTCGGAGTCCCTGAACAGCATTATGTCCCCCTTCTCACTAGCCCTTTCTGCAATGCACAATCCCTAAGTGAATCAGGTTCCGCAAGTTCCGAATCTCCCATGTCATAGGGGCTCCTTTTAAATTTAAAAGGAATTGTTTGTTTCTATCCAAATTATATATATATTCAGAGACTAAGCGTTAGTCTAGGTCAAGACCCAAAATGACAACAACGACAATTGGTTGTATCCTTTTCAAACAGCTTGACTTGTTTCTATTCGTGTGTATTTTGGGATGGAAGCCATGACGGTCGTTGGCGTTCACGTAGGGGTGAAGTTGGACTGTGTAATGTAGTTGCAGCACATCCTGAAAATACATATTTACTGCATTTAAAATTAGTTAAATCTGTTGCTGTTTTAATATCCCTCATAACAATCATAAGAAACGAGCATAATTAATTATCCGAATATAATTGAATATTTGAAAAGGTCGAAGACGAAGGCCTTAACATGCAATCCATTGTCCTAGGTGGCAGTGCAATCGCTCCCACAGTGCACCTGGGTGCTTTATGCCTGACAACTAATTCATTATGTATGTAGAAAGGCGGCAGGTGGAACAAATTAAACATGCACCCACTCAGAGCAGGGCTTCAATGAGCGCCAGACTAAAAAGGAAATAAATAACGTTACAATCAATACCTGTTTTATAAAACATCCGCGATGATTCATTCCTACCCTTTAACCTTGATGTACGCGCGAACAAAGGTAACTGTTATAAAGTTCAATTGCATAATAGTTTGTCGCATACACAGTTAACGGGTTATTGCGTATAAACTACTTGCATGACACTTATTTATAATGATATTTTTTTTGTGTATTTGGATTTGAATCTTATCTGTCGTTCATCTTTCGGGAGATGGTTTGCAGTACAGAACATACTCAAGTAATTACCTGTCTGAATATGTTAATTGGTATTCAAACGCTGGGGAGCCGATGGCACACAAGATGAGTTAATTATACATGCAGTCACGTGAGTTCTTTGCTTAGATCTTAAATGTTAAACGTCTTGTTCACTATATACTTACATGTCATGTTCAGTGTGTATAATCATGAGTGAGTGAGTGAATGAGTGAGTGAGTGAGTTCTAACGCTGCTGTAAACACAGTTATCCTCTATCGCATCGGCTTTATGTGTTATGAAGGTTCTGTTAATCACGTGATACCCCAGAGCACGGATATGGTGTTGGACATACCAGGAAAGACAATTTAGGCCGACCGGGATTCGACCCACGACCAAAGGTTTCTGCTACCTCAAGAGACGGACAGTGATTTGAGGCTACTTTGCGACATGTTTTTGAGTGAGTGAGTTTAGTTTTACGCAATATTCCAGCAATATCGCGGCGGGAGACACCAGAAAGGGCCTAAACACATTGTACCCATGTGGGAATCGAACCCGGGTCTTCAGCGTGACGAGCAAACACTTTAACCACTAGGCTGCCCCACCGCCCCTTCACCAAGTTTCAAGTTTGAGTCCTAATACCTAAATATGGCGTTGGATGCCGAGGGTTTTATTCTTGGTTAGAAATTGAAAATAAACCATATCATGATACATAGAAAAGGAAAACTATACAATTCATTTTTTAATAAAACATTCTTGAAATTCAATATCTAATCCGAAGTTCAGCTTATGGATAGTACTTCCGGGTTTAAGCCAGCATTTGTTTCCATACATAAAAGCATGTAACAGGTCTACTTCATACTCGTACCACTTCCAAGCGCGTGGCCATCTACTACTTAACATAACAAGTAGTATTACATGAATCATCCTGACTTCCTGGTGAACACTGCTGACTGTCTCCCTACCAGGGGCTGTGGGGTAGCCTAGTGGTTAAAGCGTCCTTTCGTCACGCCGAAGCCCATGTGTGAAGCCCATTTCTGGTGTGATATTGCTGGAATATAGCTTAAAGCGGCGTAAAACTATACTCACTCACCCAGCCATGTTAACACTTCCCCTAACTGAGTGGACACTATGGCGCAGAGACCACCCATTGCCAGTTGATCGCCTGGCTGTCTTTGTGTGAGATCGTACTCCGATCAAACAACACACTTCCGAGGTTGTTCTATCCAGATATGACTCCACATCGAAGATCATAGACTGATCTATAGATATATCACGGACTGTGTCACAAAAACCTTACTCACTTTCCCACTGACGATGTACATTAAAATATCTGATAAATATTTTATTGATTTTTTACTCCGACATGAGACCTCTCCGAGTCAGATTTGACAAAACACCCACAGAATGCGGCTGCAGAGAGACACCGTGACCTTTGACCGCCCAAACGAAAAAGAAACCCGTGTGTGTATTTGAGTAATCAGAAGTCTTTTTCTAAAACAGCTTCATTCCTTTACATTTACAATCTTTGTTCAGAATTCAAGGTTTGTAAAAATGAAAGCCAATTCAGAAAACAAATAATTTTGGCAGTTGAACTTAAAAGTCCCCAACTACATCCATTTTGGGGGTACAGAATCAGATATGGTATTCGGATTGCTTCGTTCGCACGCACCGACAATTCAGAACCCCCAAAGATTATTGGCCGATTCGAAAATTCAGCGCTTCTGGGAGGTGCCGTCAGATTTCATGTAGAACTATCGTAACTGTTTCCTCAATATATGTATTCGAATAAAAAACATTTAATCTTTACAAATGTATCCCTGAGTATTGAGATAGGGATGAAAATTCTTTTGATACCAGACATATTCAGTTGTGGTAGGTAATGGTGACCTCACACGTTGTTTCAGTGAGGAAGGAACGGTATGTTGAACTAGACGGCCATTTTTGGCTTCTTGTCATACGAAAAAGACTCAAAGGAATCTAATGTGGCAAATAGGTCCAGTGTATTTATGATAATGGAACTCAATATAAAACATTGCCTAGATTTTCGAAGCTCTCTTAAGAGCTTGCGTAAGATAGTCGCAAGCGCCATTCATTAACATTAACTTACGACTATTTTAGCGCTAAGACAGCTTCGAAAATCTAGGCCCTGGAAAATACAGGATGTAGTCAACAATTTTTCTTGGTGAGTAAATAATCCAGTCGAGACCAGACAAACCAGTGACGGAAAGTATGAGCAACAAGACTTCGGATCTCCACTCACGTAGCGCGAGGCATGTTGGTGACAGTCCACGTAGATCGTTTGAGGCATGTTGGTGACAGTCTACGGGGATGAAGCCCATGAAGATCCGGGTTTACGAATTGATCTTCACTAACCCATGCTTTTCGTAAGAGGCGACTAACGGGATCGGGTGGTCAGGCTCGCTGACTTGGTTGACACATGCCATCGTATCCCAACTGCGTAGGTCGATGCTCATGCTGTTGATCACTGGATTGTCTGGTCCATACTCGATTATTTACAGACCGCCGCCATATAGCTGGAATATTGCTGAGTGTGGCGTAAAACAAACTCACTCACTCACTGGAGTATTGATGAGTGTGGCGTAAAACTAAACTTCAGTCACTATACAGGGATGTATGTTGGTTGTACACACTTGAGAGAGATATGCGGTATATATGTTGGTTATACACACTACAATGGTGCACGAGGTATATACTGGTCATATTGACAGTGGTGTATGGTGGTTGTACACACTTGAGAGAGATATGCGGTGTATATGTTGGTTATACACACTTGAGAGAGATATGCGGTATATATGTTGGTTATACACACTACAATGGTGCACGAGGTATATACTGGTCATAGTGACAGTGGTGTATGGTGGTTGTACACACTTGAGAGAGATATGCGGTATATATGTTGGTTATACACACTACAATGGTGCACGAGGTATATACTGGTCATAGTGACAGTGGTGTATGGTGGCGATATACACCAGGCAAGTGACCGGATACAGTTAATACTAACTTTGTTTCACTCACTCACACTGTATCAGTCACTTTGCCCATCACCATGGCGGCAGATATGGCGTGTTTTCTGTGTTATCTCCAAACGAAGAGATAACACCGGGGCCATACATCATCAATATGATAAGGAGCGGTGGGGTAGTCTAGTGGTTAAAGCGTCCGCTCGTCACGCCGAAGACCCGGGTTCGAATCCCCACATGGGCACAATGTGTGAAGCCCATTTCTGGTGTCCCCCGCCGTGATATTGCTGGAATATTGCTAAAAGCGGCGTAAAACCGTACTTACTCACTCACTCAATATGAGAACATCGATCTCCTGTCAAACAATGTCAGAAACAATGGGGAGAAGAGTTCCCCACATCTTGAGACCACGCCAGTTTCGTAACACTGTTTTCTGAATAAAATGTATAGAAGGGGATGATATTTTGTATATATAGGGTCGTAAAAGTAAATTTCTAACATGGGTGTTTCCAACCAAACTTTCCTGTCCCACAACATAAATTTTGTAATTATGCCCTTTTAGTGCTAGTTACATGCGGACCTTGGCTGCCCGGAGCAATAGTTATTCCGTTATTCCGATCGTTCGAATCCGTTATTCGCCCCGACCACCGTAAGGTCATTGTACGAAGAGAAGAAGTTATGACCGCTTTGTAATATGGTCCATTGTTCCTTTACGTCCTCGGCCGTGATAGTGCTTGAATATTGCTAAAAGCGGCGTAAAACCATACTCACTCACTCACTTTCTGTGTGACACCAAAGGAATACTATTTAAAGTGGTCTTAAATCTCTTACCGGAAAAGGGGCGGTAGGGTAGCCTAGTGGTTAAGGCGTTTGCTCGTCACGCCGAAGACGCGGGTTCGATTCCCCACATGGGTACCATGTGTGAAGCCCATTTCTGGTGTCCCCCGCCGTGATATTGCTGGAATATTGCTAAAAGCGGCGTAACATCAAACTCACTCACTCACTTTTACAGGAACCGCTTATTGTATGGGGGCTGGTAGACTTACGATTAGTAGACCTGTAACTTTTAGATAAACATGGTTTGAATTTACAAGAATCATCTACATTAGTGCAGTGTTGAGGTTGGTTCATCATTCCAGTATTAGGTCAGGGTTTAGTATTGCTGTGGGTAGGATCTTGAATGAGAGCCGCCACCTTGTGAACCATGGTTTCCTTCAGATCCCGACATTCTCCTATTTATCGGAGCTATATAAAACATAGGTGGGAGTCAGCAATCAGATCTGTTAGATCTTTTAGATCTTTATCAGACTACTCCTCCTTTGAGGGTCGGGTCAACTTTCTAATCATCTAATCATGGACGAGGCTGCTAAATTCTCGATACGAGTGAGTGAAGCATTTGGATGAACATATCTGACTTTTGTATCTTGAAACGTAATTTACACAGGCAGTTCTGAATGTCAATAATAAGGTCGCAAGATTTCGTTTGTCCCACATGTGGTTATGGTACTCATTAACCAAAGACCATGTTCAGAGCGGGATTAGAACACCCACCCACACCCGACTAAGCACGGCTTTGGGACGTAACTTAGATTAAAATCTAGTCTCTGAAATGAATATATTTTAGAGAAACAAGAAGATGTATGA
This sequence comes from Haliotis rubra, assembly GCF_003918875.1. Taxonomy (NCBI): domain Eukaryota; kingdom Metazoa; phylum Mollusca; class Gastropoda; order Lepetellida; family Haliotidae; genus Haliotis; species Haliotis rubra. The sequence goes on from NW_025767222.1 coordinate 224,763, forward strand.
CATAATAAAGGAGCCCAGAGGCTTTCTTCATTTTCAGGGTGGTGGGGTAGCCCAGTGGTTAAAGCGTTCGCTCGTCACGTCGAAGGCCCGGGTTCGATTCCCCGCATGGGTACATTGTGTGAAGCCCATTTCTGGTGTCCCCCGCCGTGATATTGCTGGAATATTGCTAAAAGCGGCGTAAAACCATACTCACTCACTCTTCATTTTCGCATATTCTGTGGGGTGTATTGGGTGTATTTGTTTCAGTGTCTGTATGACAGACTAAGCCGTATAACTTTGTCCAGAGATATGCGGCGCCCCGTAACACCGACCAACCGTGTCCATCAGCAGGGTCTTGGTCAAGACAGGCGCCGGGGTGTGTTAATATTTAAAAGGCAAGTCAATAACTTGGTCAGTGGTGTATTGCCCGGGGGCAAGTGATGTCAGTGCACTTACTCTTTATCATTTATTCATCCATGACGAGGATCAACACTCCTTTGGACCATCGTGTTAAAGAATGCCCCACTTGCTTAAAAACAATAGTTTATTTATAGTCTTAATAGTGTGCATCAAACTCCTTTGTGTGTTCTACGGCGTGAGTCGAGTTTACCATTTGCATAACACGGCCTCGCAAAAGGTAATATTAAACAGAGAGTCGCAAATAGTCCGCGCACTTTCGAGTTGTGTTTTACATGAAAGTCAGTAAAAACTGTGTGATCTCAATTTGGAGAACACACTCAGCAGGGCTGTTAGGAATGCTAGTCTCGCGAGATATGCCGCCAGCAGCGAGAGGACGGGATGATGTAGACGCTGAGGTATGCCAAAGTCACGTGACCCAAGAAAGGCTGCGTTTGAAAGAGTGCTTAAGACTGAGGGTTGCAGGACAAAAATGGTCTGAACAAGAAACAGCTTCACGGTGTTGTGTCTACTGATTTCGCTAAGGTTAAAGTACGCTTACTTTATAGTGAAAACAGTATTAAAGATTTATTATGCATTGTTTATACCGGATTCTATTGTTAGGAGCGGTCAGAGGGAATGTTCGGGAGGGTCAAGAAAAATAATACATTCTGGCAGTGCCATTTGAAAGTGAACATTTCATACCAACATTAGAGCTTTTGCATGTTGTCTTTCAGACAGGGCCGTGGAATAAACATTTACAAGGAAGTGTGAAGGGTCATTCCAAATTGTGACAAGCAATTGGGGAGGGTAATGTGTTTTTCAGGACATTAGTGCATCAAACAGGTCTGACACTGAAGGTCAAGTGGTTCAGGGGTTCGTTAATCACATGCAAGACCAAGGACCACGGCTTGATTCTGCATAGGGGCCCCAATTGCTCATGCTCTCAGTCCATTGAGTTAATGTGAATGAACCCGTGAAGGTCCGGGTTAGAATGAACCTTCAGTAACCCATGCTTGTCGTAAGAGGCGACTAACGGGATCGGGTGGTCAGGCTCGCTGGCTTTGTTGAACATGTCATCGGTTCCCAATTGTGCAGATCGATGCTCATGCTGTTGATCACTGGATTGTCTGGTCCAGACTCGATTATTTACAGACCGCCGCCATATAGCTGGAATATTGCTGAGTGCGGCGTAATACTAAACTCACTCACTCACTCATAATTGTGAATGAGTAAAATGGGTTTAACCCCGTTTGAAAAATATTCCAATTCCATCAGAACGGGTCAGTTCCATGTGGTAGGGAGAAGACCGAGTAGACTAACGCTTAGTCTCTGAATATATATAATTTTGATAGTAACAAACAAGTTCATTTAATTTGAAAAGGAGCCCCATGGAGACCAGAGATTCAGAACCTGAAGAAATCTAGACTTGCTTTATTTAGGGCATTAGCACGGCATTTAGGGCTTGGCAGTAGGGAAAATAATGCGGTTCAGGGACTGTGAGACAGACTAATGACCGAGGTGAAACGTGCCTCAGATGTTCGCGATTTTGGTAAAACCCTAGAGCACAGTTTTGGTGGTGACAAACCTGGAGACATGATCAGGGAGAAGCTGGACTTAAACCCACCGCCACAGTGTCCTGGTGTGCACAAGGGACGCAACTCTGCAAAGCGAATTCTGGATCCTTAGACGACTGGGCCACACGTATCATCATAACAGCAGCTGTAAATCAAGAACGCTGATGAAACCGTTGTTCGGTTATATTAATGCCAGCAACACAGAAAGGAACAAGATGCTGGTTCGCATCTCACAAACGCAACTTTCAGATAAGGATGTTTTCTGTCAAGATTTCCAGTCGGACGCCGGTCACGTGACTCAGTCGCGGCCACCTGGTTGCTGAAAAATGGAAATTTCGGGAGGAAATTGCAAAGAACAACTGATATACATGAAGGATGCTCACGGGACACACACGCGCGTTAACTTGCCTCGGTATATGTTATGTATTACGTAACGGAGGCAACAGACAGGTTCTGGCGTCTCGCGCACCGAGTTTTCCCCGAGCTCTGATACTTGATGCCATCTGTACGAGTACTTCACATATATTTTTCATCAAAGGCATGCAGAAGATAGTAACATACAACATGTATATAATGATCATGATAATATATTGCGGCTATGGAATCCGTATTAATAACAGATATTAACCTGGGTTATATTTTTGTTACACAATATAATGTCTTTGATAAAGGACATGACTGTATCCGAAGACATCAGCTTGAGAGGGGTTTCTTTAGAGGAATGCAAAACACATCTAATTCATAAAAAATGGACGAGGGTTGATTGAAATTAATAATAACGGAAAATGTAACCGAGTGTACCCGTGAAGATCCAGCCTAGAATTTATCTTCAGCAACCCATGCTTATCATAAAAAGTAACTTAGGTTTCTTTGTTGTTTAACGCCGCACTCAGCAATATCCCAGCTATATGGCGGTCTGAAAGTAATCGAGTCTGGACCAGACAATCCAGTGATCAACAGCATGAGCATCGATCTACGCAGATGCGATAGGATGGCATGTGTCAACCAAGTCAGCGAGCCTAACCACCCGATCCCGTTAGTCGCCTCTTACGAAAAGCATGGGTTACTGAAGATCAATTCTAACCCGGATCTTCATGGGCTTCATCCCCGTAGACTGTCACCAACATGCCTCGCGCTACGACTCAGATCCCGTTATAGTCACCTCTAACGATACGCGTGGGTTACTGAAGGTCTGTAACCCGGATCTTTACGGGTGGGATTATTTGCAGACTTCCGTCATGTTAGTGGCGTATTGCTGACAAACAAACAGATCTCACAATGCGTAATCCACACAAATATTATTGTACAAAAAATGGAGAAGGAAACATTTACATTTTACGGAAATGGATATATTTAAGTGTAGACCAAAATAGATACTTTGAGCAAATTCACGAGTTTAGGTAAATATTTTGGCAGATGATATTATTATTATTATTTGAAATTATGCTAACATAACGGTAACTCAGGTTTATCACATTGTCCAATTGTTGAGGGGTAGCCGAGTGCACAAAGCGTTCGCTCATCAAGCCGAGGGACCGGGTTCGATTCCCCACATGAGTACAGTGTGTGAAGCCCATTTCTGGTGTCTCCGCCATGATAGTTTTAGAACATTAGTGTAAACGGTGTAAAACCATTCTCTCACATTCCAAAATTGAGTCTTCCGCCCCGTTTGAACATGTCCAATAATTAATTACATGTACATGTAATTGAGATTCTTAAGACTGGATTCATTTACACAAGATTTAATATAGAAACTCGAAGTCAGTTTAAATTAAAACGCCTTGTGGTTGCGCCTTGCAAGTACAAAAGGTTAAATTCTAGGTGCATTTGCTCTTACATTTAGATATGGTATTGTTTGCAGCGGGGAGAAAACTGGAAATAGCATCACAGATAAACCCAGTGATTCTAGTGATGTTTGCTTCATCGGTCAAATTGGATTTTGAAACAAGGATTGTTACCCGTTTCATAACAAGAATTACTTTCAATAATTGGAGGGTGAGTGGGTGAATATAATTTTACGCCGCACTCAGCAATATTCCAGCTATATGGCGGAATAAATGCTGTAAATAATCCAGTCTGGACCAGACAATCTAGTGATCAACAGCATGAGCATCGAGGCGGAGACTGACCAATATTTACTATCATAACAATACTCAGACTTTTCTAATCTGGAATTAATTAGTTACTAATTTTACATTGCCATTGCAGAGAACCGGCCCACATCTGGCCTTACAAAAAACTATTTAAAATCAATAATTGTCTTAATTTCTTTTCTTGATTACCATCGAAGGAAGGATTTACTGACTTGTAATGCTTGTTAACTCACAGCCCTGGTAAATCAATCATTGTGTTCACTTCTTTACTTGACTAGTTTCAAGAGAAAGATCAGCTGATTTTTTAAATACAGCAACTGCTTTTTAACCAAACCCTTAAGGATTCAATCTTTGCGTCCATACTTTATGCCTAATTACTGACAAAAGAAGGATAAGTGATTATTTAATGCAATGAACGCTTGTTAGCTAAAAGCCCCGACGAATCAGTAATTTGTGTTCATTTCTTAACTTTATAGATATTAAAGGAATGTTCAGTTTGGTTTTATTTTAGCTCAATGAATGCTTGCTAACCCAAAGCCCATGTTATTCAATAATTGTGTTAATTTCTTTACTTGATTACGAGCAAAGTAATGCCAGACTGATCTTTTAAATGCAGCGAATGATTGTTAACACAAAGCCCCAATTAATCAATAAGTCTCTATATTTCTGTTCATTATTGTCACTAATGAAAGAAGGATTAACTTTCTTTTAATACGTATAAACCCTTTTTGTAAGCCCCATTCACTCGTAAGACCTTTGGAATCGAATGACTGTCCAGTTGTCGGTAGTTACAGATGCGTAGTGACGAGTGAGTGAGTGAGTTTAGTTTTACGCCGCACCCAGCAATATTCCAGCTATATGGCGGCGGTCTGTACATAATTGAATCTGGACCAGACAATCCAGTGATCAACAGCATGGGCATCGATCTACGCAATTGGGATACGATGACATGTGTTAACTACGTCAGCCAGCCTAAGTCGCCTCTTACGACAAGCATGGTTTACTGAAGATCAATTCTAACCCGGATCTTCATGGGTGACGAAGTGAAGTTGTCACGGACCATATGTTGGCGTTATGGATACTCATTGTCGATTATCTGTCGATTCTGTTACAAGTACCCTGAGTCTCGTGCCACAAAGTCACATAACGGTAGTACGTCTATGTTAAAGTAAGAGAGTTACACTATTATCGCTTTGTGGTTCCGGACCCAGGATATTTCGTCACCACAGCTTCCTTTCGGAAGTGAGGTCGCCATTTCTATCGCTTCTGATTCTTACTGCGGAGAAACTCCTCTCGCCCGGAAGAGTGTTTGGTTTGGTGTCTGTGTACAGCTCGAGCTGAAAAATCCGAATTCAAAACAAAATCATGATGCACGTTGGTCCACCGTATATATATATACTGACGTACAGTAGAAACTACACACATGGCGTTTTTGGATCGTGAAGGTCCGGGTTAGAACTTATCTTCAGTAACCCCTGCTGGCCATAAGAGGCGACTAACGGGATCGGGTGGTCAGGCTCGCTTGGTTGACACATGTCATCGTATCCAATTTTTGTTACTATGAGCTTTTTTCTGTAAAATATGTTCATTTCAGAGACTAGTTGTTAGTCTAGGTGGTCGCTCTAAATCAAGGCGGTTGTCATGGCCAACATGCGCATGTACTTGGAGGGGCTTGAAAACAATGTTACATACAATTGGAGGGATCAGAAAAATATGACCAGTCCATACCTTTAATGTCTGCTCTTTCGGAACCATTTTGGTTTCAATCATTTTCCCGGTTGTATTGCAAAACATACGATTAATTGCCAATGATCGATAGGTTTTCAGCATCGGTGTCCTTTTTACGCTTGACAAACTATCCACAGCTATCAATAGTCAGTATGTCAGAGCCGGGTTCTAACCGTTATAGTCTACATACCACAGTGTATGCACTGATGGCGTGACACGCACCTGTTACGGAATGACCAGTTTTTCATGAATGCCCACACCGGAAGTCGTCTGGTAAACAACTGCTGCTTCGCATTGCCAGACGAGCTATTATGGTTGTCGTGGGTGGGAGGTAGAACACTGCGTTCCTTGAATGACAAAATGACACAGATACCAATTTGAAAGCATGGTTTATCGTCGTGTCAAATCTACGTCAAGCCAAAAGCCGATAGCAAATAACATAACATGTGGATGTTAAATTTCCCAACCACAGTTTTACGTAAAATATGTTAATTGCATGCTAGCTTTAACCCCATGCTTTTTGGGCCAATCAGATTGCTGGTGTAATTGGCTTGAGATGATGTGTCCCGGCAGGCTATCAACTGCAGTTAGCGTCCAAGCTCGTAGCCAAGGAAAGACAATCGGTACCTGACAATCCCTGGTTGTACTATTACGATCAGACTTATTCAACAGGAATATCCCGTTGCGCCACCTGTCGGTGACAGCTGATACTAAGCCCGTCTAATTGTGCACCATCGGGGAATTCCACCGAGATAAGTTTGGTTCAACCAGGCCGTTCACAAACATATGTTGTTATTCTCCCAGTTGAACTTCCCCGAATCAGCACTTCGGATATCATTCGACACGTCACATTCCGAAAGGTGTATCCGTGTGTTCTGATAACGAAAAGAAACGGCACTGACTCTCCCTATAAATGGTTTGGATTTCCTCCGGAATAGTTCAAATTCTGAAAACGGCAGCTTTAGACATTTGCTGGATTTTTGTTTCCTGAATAATATTTTGACATCCCTAGACCTACACGTTACTGTTTGTTTGTTTGTTGTTGTTTGTTTTGTGGGTTGTTGTTTTCTGCGCCGCCTTAATCCGGCAATATGACAGCGTTATGTCGATATCTGAGCCACACAAACCCGTGATTAATGCAATGAGTAACGTCATCGCCATCCGGGCACGCTGACATGATTTGGGTCTAGCCCCCGGGGTTGATTAGCCGATCAAATGAGCCCACGACGCGGAAACCAAAATTAACCAGGAATCCCAACTGGCTAACACCTTACTGCGGACCTAACCCCAACAGTTTTTAGTTAAAGACGCATAAAGCTCATTAGCAATTACTCTGGATATGCTCGGTCGACATCATTTATTCATTGAAAACCTCGCGTCTGCGTGCTGATTTGTAAATCCAGTCTAGTAGTGACTATAGTAGTCGGGTTCTTAAATTCACCATACACTTAATCCAATATTGACGAGGTTCCTTCCCCAAAAGGATTCATGCGTCTGTATGTTTTGTATGACAGTCATACCTCGACCATAAATTCGCTTTGCAGGAGGCTTAGTGAGTAAGAATACAGAACATACAAATCGCTTTGAGGGTACAGATTTAGGTCACCCGCAATCCATGCTTTTCGTAAGAGATCTAGACTATTGCTTAGTTTCTAAATATATATCATTGTGATAGCAACAAATAATTCCATTTTTACAAATTGAAAAGGAAACCCATGATGAAACATGAACATGAGGAAAATCAAGACTTACTTCATTTTTGGATTTCGTATAATCGCGGCATTGCAGGGAGGGAGGGCTGGGAAAACCAGGTTTTACAGGACCTGTGAGATAAGAGGCCCTAAATGTACGAGGTGGTCAAGATCACTGACTTGGTTGATTAGCTGTCATCCAGATAGAGTATCGATGTTCATGCTGTCAATCACTAGATCGTCTGGTATTTCATACTTATGCTAATCACACTGTCTCCAAGTTTAGGGAGATTCACTCAGCACAATATTTTCCATGTTTTATGGGTTTCACATTTTATCCTGTGCACAATTTACATATTTTTGTAAGATTCATATTCACAATGAACACAATACCTGCATGTGTTGTATGGTTCATCCTTCTGCTGACAAAATTTCATTTAATACATATACTCATTGTGATATTTTAACATTTTGTAATATGTATGTTTAGTGTTTTATATTTTTCGCAAATTTCATATGAGATATGTATGGATGGATGATATTTATGGTTATCACAATATTTCTATGATTTGTGAGTTTTAGATACATACAATATTTATATTTGAGAGTTTAATATTAATGCCCCCACAATATTTCCATGTTTGGCAAGATCCATATTTGTGTTAGTTACAGCATCAGCTCCCTTTAGTCATATTTGGTCTGCTGACATTGGTTTGAAGGCATACTGAATTGAGCTCCTCTTTGTTGTGGATCTTGTCAGGGTCAATATCTGATCGGAATGGAAATTTGGGATATGAGATATAATGCATCAACACCTAACAAGGATGGATGGCATCAGTTAAATCCACAATCTATTTGAGACTAGTTGTCCATTTAACATTACGGTACCATCATGTCCGAAACGAAACTACCAATCCTATTGTTAATTTTCTGTGTTGATCAATGCTAATGATGTCGATCACTGGATTATCTGGTCAGGCCTGTCTGCAGACCACTGTCATATAACTGACTGAGGCATGAGGACATTAATCCAGTCCACTGGTACTAAACCAGGGTTGTATCAAATATACAACTAATCCACTTTTACCGGAATACAAGACAAACAGATATATTTTCTTTCACACTTTTTAATATTGACCACTTTATCATGAAGCAGACGATACATTCACATGCTACATTGCCCGTCTGTGCATCTGACCGATGAGGCTGGCCAGACGGACGCGCTACATCCCCACGAGGAGGCTAGGACTACCATATCTAAAGATGCAAGAATCATGCGGTCAGAAAAACATCACAGCTGCAAGCTAGGCACCGCTCTGCCTAATGTATTACACAACATGCCTACCAAGTTTCATAAAAAAATAATACCTTGTATTACCATGAAAATTTCTTTTTCAAGAAAACCTGAAACCTCAGCAAATTCAATCAACTTAACAAGTATCGTAACTAACATCAATCCTTAACAAAAGTAAACTTTGAATTCGTCACAAAAGCTTGACTGAAGACAATCAAATAAAATAAACCTAGAAAAGTCTTCATGTAAAAAAGCCAAATATTTCATATTCGGCAAATAAGGTGTAAATTAATGTAATATTGAAAACACTAAATATTGGATGATCTTAAACATGGTAACAACAGTTTGACATTGTGGAACATTGTGAAATTCAACAGATCCTAACTTGTGCTGGCCAAAGACAACATCAACATTAAGAAAGTACACAGTATTTGTTGCATAGATAACAAGCCGCTAGATTCCTGCATCTTCAGACAAACTACAAGCTAAGAGATACCTTACAATTCTCAGATTTGTATAATATTGGCACTGTCAATACATCACCCAGTGAATATGACGCTGAATTCATAAAAACATTAACACCCCTACCACAAATTTTCTCAAACATTATTCAAAGTTTTAATAATGGCATATTTAATAACAGAAGGGTACTTTGTGGCCTGAAAAAAATCCTTAGTAACACCTCATTTATTCTAAGTTTTGTTGTGGAACTGAAATAAGTTTCTTTGAACGAAGTTACGACAATCACATAACGACACTAGCATAATACAGATAAGAGGCGATGCTATTTGTTAATGCTTTTGGTATCCATTGGGTGAGAATTAACTCTTCAACAGCCAACCGTGCTACAATCCAAGCTTAGTGCTCTGTCCAGACAAAGGGTTGCAGAATACATGAAACGGTCAGAAAACAAAATCAAACATTGAATCTGATTGGTCAATAGTGCCACCAGGAAAACCGTCATTGGTCAATGCGGTTACCTGGGCAACAATTACCACCATTGCATTGTTGTGTGCATTGTAATTACGTTAAAATATGTAACAAGAAGATCTCCTGTGCTACTGCTAGATCAACACACAGCACATAGGACAATACTCAACAACAGACTTAACTATTTACACACTGTTACCTGGGAACTGTCCTGCCTAACCAATACAGAAACTTGGCAAAACCAGAAAACATAATCACAATACATTGGTTAAAATATCAGAATGTGCATTTTGGATTGAAAATGAAAGAAAAGGTTTGCAGAAACATATCCCAATTTATGTTAAGATATTTTTCAACAGTTTGCAGATTACTGAAACAAGATTTTATTTGTTTGACAAGCCATGACCACACAGATATATTATAGACTGTATGTATACACGTACACTGCAGAGAAGATGGTGCAGCTGGCTAGAGTGGAACATCATCGCAGGACAATCCCCAGGAACATGTAATTGAAACTTCCTATATACATTTATACACAGAATGGAACAAGTTCAAATGAGAACTTGCGGAACACTATTTGTCAACATTTTGATATTGTCTTTACCTTTAATGAGTGTTGACAAATTTTTAAATGCCAGGTTTTAAATTTTCAGATGCATATATAGCAGTTCACAGCAAATTGTGTCTTTTACTTGTAGGAAAACTGAATGATTCCTTATGACAATACTGTAACAGTTACACCAGTATTGATGTCAACGTTTTGGTTCAAAGCTGTCTCACAGTTGGAATGTTCAACAGAATCTATGTTTGAAATGTCGTCATGGCGACCAAAGATGCAAGAGAAACGCAAGATTTGACAATGACCTAATGTTTTGCAATACAGTAACAATACAAAACAAACAATGTATCAAAAATGAAGCTTCCATAAATATAAATATATTAACTCTGTGATTCAATGAAAATGCCTGACAAAATGGTCGCAAAGAATGCGCAATGAAATGCATGACATATGATCCACTGATCGTGATCCATGGGGACAAAATGACTCATAGTGAACAATGAAATAGCACTTTTGTCATAATGAAGCGAATAATGTACAGGAAAATGATGATGATGATGATGATGATGATGATGCAATGCTGTGTATGTACAGAGTCTTAAACAGCCCTTAGCCATCCTCATGACTTGTGTACAATCACACCTGGTCGGTAGTACTGAGCCTGCAGCGGCCGATGTAGCAAGTCTGTCGCGATGGGGTACTTATCACTGAAATTTGACCGAACCGCACTCGGTAGCTGATGTTGTGTATATCTCAGTGGGGAATCCCGACCTGAACTGTCTGATTTGGTATCCTCTTGGTCACTCATACAACTTTCCTTCTCGTCACTTTCTTCACCATTTGGAATTGGCTGTTTCTCGTCTGCTTTCCGCTCATCGAAAAGAATCCTGTCACCTTCCAAATGACGAATAGCTTCCACAATTGTCTCTAAGTTTTTCCGTGACATTGATGATTCCAAGGCAGCTTTGGGATCTTCCTCCTTGATGGTAACTTTTTCATTATCCTCGGACACTTCTGTCACATTGGCTTGCTTCTGGGGAAAGGAAGAAAATATCAAATAAATATACAGAATTTATAAATACTACAAATTCATTAAAACCTTGCCTCACATATCACATATTTTCAGATTCAGTAAAACAAGATTAATAAGAAAGTTTTATTGAAATACAGTAATTATTGTACCCACTGGTTGTACAGGATATCTGTTTTATTACAGACATTAATTAATTAACATGCTTCATGTCCAGCAAATAAATCTACTATTTTTGGGACAAGGAGAGAGATGTCAATGAATGTATCGCTGATAATACTGAGTAGATGCTTACCAAAGCCTTTTCGTTCTGTATGTGAATTGAAGCTTGCACATGGGCTGCAATGTGACGGATGCGGTCTGGGTAGATCTGGCTCTCCACTGATCGAAGTCGCTCTTCATACATCATACGTAGCCACCGTTCTCGGTCCAACTGACGGCGCAATTCAATTATCTCCCTTTGCAGGTCTTCATTTGATTCTTCACTGCTACTGTCTATGGAACTCCCTAAACTTATTCCTTCATCTGACGATTCTGAAAGACAGCACACATCCATGAGGGTTTCATATGTATAACTTACATAACCTCATTCACATATGTAAACCGATTCTTGTCAAGGGTAGTATTACAGCATTCAAGTAGCAACACAGACCGGGAGGATGGTGTCAATGTTCACTGCATACACAAATAATGCAAGAACTCCATCACTAGGGAAATATAATGCACTCAATCAAATTTATCTGTCAAAGAAATTTATCTGTCAAGTTTGAAGTTTTGACAGTAATAATCTGGAAATGAATTTCTTTTTACTTGTTCACAAAAATGATCTGCTGTCATCAGTGAAAGATTGTCCACAAGGAAATATCACCTTCCTCAGTCTTAATAATAGTCTTGAACAAGCTAACGTTCTAAAGGTGTCTGAAGTTTTCTTTCACATGTCTCACATGTACGTATACAATGTATTGCATCTAAAGTTTCAGAATGATTTCATTACTTGACAAGCCAGGGTTAAAAGATAAAGGTCAGGAGGTCCAATATTGCACATATTTGTTTTGTATTGGGGTCAATGACCAGATAGTCTGAAGTAGATAATTTGAAATAAATTATGTCAAATCAAATAGTATTCCTTAACATAACTGTGTATGTTAAAATCTTCTCTTCATAAATACTCATCGTATGTCCGATGCCGAATGGATTGGGTATTTTTAAAAGGGCGGGGGTGTGAGTTGAGAAGGTTGCACTTTTATTTTATTGACAACTGTTAATACCTGTGTCTCTTTTCTTTCTTTTAGGAGGTGGAGATTCATTGAAGTACTCATCCCTCTCATTGGAAACTTCAAGGAGGATTTTCTTCAGATGAGCATTCTGGGCCAGGAGTTTGGTCTTCTCAGTCTCCAGACTGCTGATATGCTCTGAAGTTTGTTGAAGGATGGCAGCCTGAAGAAAACACAACCAAGTTAAACCAGCTACTATAAATAACTGTCAAGTATGCATCTGACCTAAATACCAGCAGCAGGATAGGGGAACAAGTCGTGGATGCAGTGAAGCGTACAGGGTGAGGTTGTTTAGTTCACAAGTAGCTTTCAACACCACAGGCTGTGCATGAATGGGCCTGCTAGCTCAGACTGTTCCCACACTCTGGCTTCATTATCATATAAAAGTCGATGGCATGTCGACTATTCACAATGAATGACATTATGATTGGTTCGACAAACTGATCTATCTGTGTGCCTGAAGGCATTTTAAGACACTGTATAGACAATTTTTGAAACTTGTGGTGATTTCAACAATAGCGTATAAATGACTTATATTGGTATACCTGTAAATTAATGTTTAAACGTTATGTAAAGGATTCACTGTGTTAAGCTCTATGGATTAGTGGTCTCAAATGTTGCAAATATAAAAAAGAATGGTTTAGATCTGTGTAAGAATTCATTCAGACCACTGACTTGAAACTAAAGTCAAATCAGATCAATGTTCATACAAACATGAAACACTAAATTTCAGGAATTTTACATGTCATTTTCAATTAAAAAAAATCAGTTTGGTAATCAGCCTTGGTCTTTGAATATTGTCTTTTAATTCAGAAATTAATCCAGCATACATGTATTAATCACAAGACTTAAATAGCAGTATGAACACACCACATTTTCAAACAAAATTATCACAACTAACAAATAAAATACATTATGTCGGTCATGAAAGGTAATACGTATATAATGTTGTACTCATTCAAGGCTTTTCAAGCCATTTTAGTGATTTCTAAGGCTTTCAAGGTACTAGGTTGATGCTAAAACAAAACTCTTTCAAGAAGAACCTTTACAATTCAAGGCCTTTCAAATCTGTATAAACCTTGAAGATATATTTACATAGTAGGTCTACTGCCAAGTATGTGAAATGTAAGATGTAAAGCTACTGAAACGGATTCAGAAGATAAATTGTAGCTATTGTTTTTGCTCAGGTAAAGTTAAACTACGTTTATCACAGTTGGAGATGTGTTTATTTTTATGACATTTCTAAACTGCCTGCTTCTATTACTGAGATGAATAGACAGTCATGTAGCAGTCTGTAGAAACAAACTGACCTGACTGTGCTACAATATCATGGGGCATCACACATTAAGAACAAAACAAAATACAGCTAAAAATTGGAAAATCATTATATTATTTTAGTAATATAATACCAAATCTATAATAAATGAAATGCCATAATGAGAATGTGGCTGATTGATGATAAAATATTGACACAGATCTGGTTGTACAATTTACAACACAATCTGACCTATTCAAATACTATTTCACCCTAGCAGTCCAAACTCAAGCTTTGTCCACACATGTCTGGCTAGCAAGCTCTTATCACTGCAGGCCACTCCTTGGGTCACAAGACCCTGAGCAAACAAGGAGTTAGTTCACACATACTTTTATCACCAGGGCTGAATCAAATCTAGCCTGATCGAGGAGTTACATGTTGCGCAAGATGTGATTGTGTGGCGTACAGGCAGCAGTGGAGGATGTTCTAGAGACTGTTGCCAAATAGAGCCTGTGTGCTGGGAGAATACAGACACATTCCTGTCAACGGATTGCTACTACTGACCCAAATAATTGCTTTCAGGAACTTTCACAATTTTTTCAAAGCTCCAGATTGATAGATAAAGAACACCTCACACATTTTACCCTTGTTATATAAGTTAGCTGAGAAAATTAATCATATCGGGCAGTCAGACATATTAGCCAGGAGTCCAAAATCTGAGTCGATTTAATTATCATCTGGCAAGCAAACTAAATTGGTTCTTATGCCTACACAAAAATAAATTGTTATCAAAAGACATATCCATGTTGGAACTATCATCTTTCTGTTTTGACAATACATAAAGTTTCTGATTCAAACATCAATGACAATTATAGAGATTAATTAACTTGAATTAAGATTTCAGGTATATCCATAAATTCTCACAAAATTATTTGCATGATTAGTACTGTTCAATTACACAGGAATGTTTTCAACAAGCCTGGTACAATCTGGACAGCAAAACTCAAACACTCTGATATGTTTACATTCCTAGGCAGTGATAAAGCTATCAGTTCTCACAGTGGCCGTCAGACTTTGGCAAGTAGTCAGATGACTCAGTCAACCAAAATAGCACCTGGGCCTATCAGACTATATCCAATCAGCCGGACTACTTTCACTGACCACCTGATCCAGCTGTAACACATGCTTATATTGCCAGAGGTCACATGGTGATATTTACGTATGATATTGAGTTGACCTTGTCACAATTACTGCATACTTACAGCCTTATTCATTGAGATAATTCATGATGTTGTTACGAGTTCCACAGTGGAGTGAAATTGGAAATAACTCTGATAGGAGGTCGTCAGGAATGTAGACCTGATTATATCATTTCTGATTCATCTGATAGCTACACCAAATAACAGCATTAAACATTTTTCAAATTCCCGTAAATCCTAACCTCTACTAATTCGAGAATATCAATATCCATGTTTCAATCTGTACGGAAGGTTTCTCTTTGAGTGCAATCATGAACTATTCAACAACACACTATAACATCACAACATAAAACCTAAAAAATACCATAAAAGTTAATGTTTCAATAAAATGTGAAGTTCAATACAGTTCAGGACGATTGTGTGACCGAGTTATTAGAGATATCTATCTAAGTCCTAATGATAACATAACTGTGTTACATGATGACAGTGTAAAATTCAAAGTCACGAGGGGACCCCATCCCGTGACCTTGGTAACACAGGAAGTTGCAAGATTCAAATGGCAGTGCAAGGAGCTGCTGTGTACATGGAATGTGGGAGTGGTGATATCTAGGGTTTGTGTTCTGTCCCGGCCATTCACAGCCCTTCAACATATCTCAATACAAGATCCTTATCCCAGTTAAAATGTCAGTGGGCCATTCAATACAGCCAAGGAGTATGAAAGCGCTCTGCTTAATGGGATAGTACTGAGGCAAAGAATGAATCCTTTTAGTATATTGTAAGAATGTATGTCACATCTTTCAATCCATTCATAGTATTAAATAGAATGGTAAATACTATTTTCTGAGCATTCTGAGTAAAACCTTATTGGGTCCTGGTCAATGGGAATAGAAATTAGCTCCTAACTCTAACTTCCTGGTCACATTTTATAAGAAAATATTAATGTGAGAAAATGTCCCATTCAAATCATCAGTATGAACCCAATAAGATTTGTTTAACTAAAGCAAACTAAACAATGCATTATACATTGTAATCACTGCTACTAAATATTCACAACTGATAACAACAAAAGGTATTTAAACATTTTTTTTGTAATGAACAGCCCAAAATGAAAATACATATTTCAAAATGACTAAATTGTAACCTGTGAAATGGAAACATTTACTGTATGTAATATTTTTAAAATTGTTTTTTCAACAATAAAACTAAGAAACATAAAATAATATTCAAACAATATAAGAAATATTAGTTCTGGCTTAAATGAATTAAAGAAATAACTCCGATAGACCTTTCAGAGAATCCCAGACAGAGCAAGGGGAGTGAACTCTTGGTGGCAATGACCTATATGCCATGTGCATGTACCCACTCACTCCGCTTGTCTGCGGCTGGCGCTAGCTAGTGTAGCGTGCGAGGGAGTGGGTTGTGTTTCACATGTTCATTGGCTGCTGTCTGCCTTACATGGCAAGGGCGTCCTCGGTCGCTTTGCTGGAATCCTTACAGGCTAACCCACTAACAAGGCACCTTGACAATTTCTAAAGTCAAACAATAACACTGGCTTCGATTGTTTACAATAAAACCGGGCAATGTGCTTACTGGGTTGATAGAAACGTCAGGTTTGTTGTTGTCAAATCTCAACAAGAGATCAATTTTTTTCAACGTTTTTCCCCTAAAAATCTAATGGTGCCATGAATATTTATGCAAATGAAAAGGTAAATAAGAATGAACGTTTTCGCGTGAAAAGAGACAGCTATATTCACCTTGCTGAGTTTTTCACCATTGTGATGGGGAATGAGTGTTTTCAGGGACTCAAATCCGGCATTGATGCTCTGCATTCGGCGACGTTCATTGCTGTTTGCTATTTCTCGGCGGACTCTCTTCTCATTTTCTAAGTGTCCCTTTGGGGAACATTCCCTTTGCCTAGAAAACAAATGTTTATATCAACAAAACGTAATCTCTTGGTGAATGCGCTCTGAAAAGGAATGAAATAGTGTGTACACATGCTGCTTTTTTTTTTCAAAACCCACACTGCAATTTAATAAATTAAACGTGAATGTTAAAAGTAGATCTAGGTATAACGACTACGACTGACTTGCAGATTGTATAACATGGTTGATTATTTTTAGCCAAACCGTTGAGATTCTGTCTACCTTGATATGTTGTATTTTGTTATATATATTTCGGTATAAGACGGGTAAAATTTGACTAATCGCGAAGTACATTTCTATTTCATGAATATTTGTCTAAAGGTAATCGGCCAGTTTATGCTGAAATTCAAGATAGGGTGTTTATATTTCAAATATAACTGGGTTTATTTTTAATAAAAACATGCCACATTTACTCTCGCTGTAAATGAATGGAATAATCCCATTTGAGAGCGACCACATCGATCGATGTTGTATTATTGATCTCCTGGTCTAGCCAGACACGAAATGTCGCTTGGCAGCCTGCCAACAAGTCGCTAACAAATTCTGGCACCACGCCAAGAGAAGGCATGGTCTTCATGGTTTTGCCCGGACGAAATTTCCTTCAATGTTATGGTGATTTTCAGACATGTACCGCATACATTTCTTGTGTCATTGGTTATTTTAACTTTGAGGAAGTATAACACTATCGCCCGATGAACGAAAGTAGAGATTTGCGCAATACACGTATAAACTATGTCCCGACTACAATATTTGGCCGAGAGCCAAAGAAACCTCGTGACTACAGACCCGCCTTATTAATATTGCTAGCTAATGACGACCACGTTTTCGGGATATTGTTCGTTGAACAAAATTTATGAACTTTAGATATAAATCGATGTAAGTTCAAATTAAACATATTATAGAAAACGATCTCTTTTCTTACAAAAAAGCAAACAATGTGCACAGACATTTTTTTTATGAATATTATTTTGTGCTGAAGAAAGGTGTCCGATTTCAAGCATTCATAACACAAAAAGGTGTAAAACTGTAAATCAAACTCATCAATTACCACACGGAATAAGGTACAATTTTGGCCAAGATCTTCGAAGAAAAAATAAATGTGAGGGAAAAAATAACATACAAAATTTAAGATCGAAAACACAAACAAATTATGTCTGACGAAATAAAATTAGAATTGAAAAGAAATCCGTGTTTCATTTGAGATCACCCATTTTCTGAAATCAGCTGATGTGACGCAGCACGCCTTGCTTACTCATCACATGGCAGTCAAATTTACTAACTAAAATAAATGATAAACCAAGAACTAAAACGCGTACCGATATTTTAACAAATATCATTTCGAAAAAAAAAGAAAACCGGAATCGAAAATGAGGGCCCACATTTAGTAGTTGCTTTTTTCACAATAACGAGTGCAAATGTTTCGCTCAGCTGATCGACGCTTACACATGGCCGCCGAACAGAGGCCGCGCAAGCCACATGTCAACAGAGCCAAACATCAGGCTAATCAGCTGATCACACCACACTACGTGCCATCTTGCAAAACAACAACAGCAAAAATACATACAACTACGTATTTGTAGTTCCAAGGTTTGGTCAAATAAAAGGAATATAACGCAAAACATGGCAAGTTAAAAACATTGTCGACCACGCTACCGAGTAAAGCGCGCCGTGCGGCTTGGTGAATGGGCCTTTGTTTGTAATGGCCATCATGTGGTTGTCGCCTACTGCTCTCTTTACCTCGCCATTCTGGCAAAATCAGACTTAACACGACGGCAAATGTTGAGAATTATGACGAAACCAGTTACTTAGAATGCTATCATATGCTTTGTACATCATAAACTAGCTTAGGAAGACGAAGAACTTCAAAACAAGATCGCGGCATGCGTGCGTACGCCAATGTTTATAACGTAAACCATGTGTAAGGCAAATACTACAACTTACTTTCCGATTGCGGCTGCAATATCCATCTCCCGCAGTCGAATTTCCTCCATAATCCTTCTCCTATCGTTACTCCGTGAATAAAGTGCCATCTTTGCCACAAGAAACAAGAATCACTCAGAAATATCCTCAAAATACGAGAATATTTACGGTTGTAAGACAGTAGAACCCTGCGATACGCTAGCAGAATGAGTAATAATTGGCGGGAAACAGCTGGGCTGGCCGATTCACACCAAACAGATATGGTCCACTGGGGGGGTCCGTCTGGCAAAAGTTGAAATATTTAAACGGTGGAAAATAACATCTTATGATGTGCATATATCTGCTAAAGCTTCTTAGCAGTGGTGATTGGGCAGCAAAGCATCTACCGAATTGTTTAGAATTAAAACATGAGCGGACTATATTCTCTAGCGTATGCAGCTCCGTGAGACGGCCGTTGGCAAGGCGCGGGAAAGTAAAAATAAACAAATCAACAGCTGCTGGCAGCCTGCCAACCGGCTACTAGGGAGAATTTGAAATTGCCGGAGCATATTTCTTAAAGTTGCATCTAAATGGTGTATTATGCTTCAGTACATTTTACAGGAAATTGTGTATCTATATAAACTACTTACATTTCAGACTTTGCATTTAACTGTTACCCCAAAACTAACATTGTAGAGTGTAAAATCCGAAAGGGTTTACGAAATATTCTTCGTAGTGATTTACTATGTCTGGAATGCAGACAGTCTATGACATTGCCATATACGTCGCTACTAAAAAAAGCGCGAGAGTCAGCTGACTGGCTCCGCGCTTCTGATTGGTGTAGAAATGATCAATAAGAAACTGCTGGCTCTGACACGCTTCAATCTGAAGATTTTATGTAATCCACTACGAGGAACAGTATCGCGTATGCACAGCTAAAAGCATTTTAGCGGCGCTTCGAGGTATATTTTGATTTGGCACTGTTTAAATTGTTTTAATAACTCGGCGGCATTTGGGTGCATGTTTCAAAGCTTTTTGAACAGCAACCTAGGACAAAATAGAATCCATAGGCTTTTCTAAAACCAACAAAGTTTATTTATTTATTTATTTATTTATTTATTTATTTATTTATTTATTTATTTATTTATTTATTTATTTATTTATTTATTTAGTTTTTGTTGTTGTTGTTGTCTTGAATAAGGAGTAAGAAGCACGTGAAATAGGAAAAATTACATTTGCTATATGATCCGAAAATGTTTGGTATGATGAATACAGTTTGGAAAACATCAACATGTATAGATATTAAGCATGGATGGGGACTTCGTGATTTCCATATACTATATCCGTATATATTGACTGTTAGAGCGACAGCTATCTTTGTGGTAAGTGCCCCTTTGAAAAATATGTTCTTCGCTTAAGCATGGAAAGGTGATTGAATTCAGAAGTCGGCAAAGGTTTATTTTTTTGCACAAAGACCTTCATAAATAATGAATATGTTTTGTTTCATGTACCTTCCAAAAGACACAATTATTCTGCATCCACCGACTTTTGAACTGTTCCTGATTGTGAGTGACTTTCGATCTAGGAAGCGCACCCTCGTCATGCCCTGTATAGGTAGGGGGGCGGTGGGGTAGCCTAGTGGTTAAAGCGTTGGCTCGTCACGCCGAAGACCCGGGTTCGAATCCCCACATGGGTACAATGTGTGAAGCCCATTTCTGGTGTTCCCCCGCCGTGATGTAGCTGGAATATTGCTAAAAGCGGCGTAAAACCAAACTCAGTCAGTCAGTCAGTCAGTCAGTATAGGTAGGGTGTACGCTATCGCATTTCTTTGATATTTCGATGGGTGAATTAATTTTTATCAAGTTAACCAGACGATGATATATACAACAACATCTTACTTTCCCGGTCATCAGTTTTCATTCATCACGCACCTTTGTAAAACTGTTATATTTACACTGAAGCAATGAATGAAAAAAAGTTTTGCCTTGTCATGCACTAAGACCTGAATACCGATGGCAATATATTATTTTCAAGACCTGTAACTTCGTAGCCGCCCTTCCATCCCCTCCTCCTAGTATTCAAAGGGAATAAACCAGTCGTTATGTGGTCGCCCCCGCACATACCGATTGTGGGCACAGCCTGGTTTCTTATCGCCATACCTTGTTTGTTTTTTCTACAGCATATTTTGAAGTATCAAGTGAGCATTTGTGTTTACGTAAGGTTATGTTCTTAATAGAGCTGTTGTTCAATTACTTCAGAAATGTTTACAGTAAAGTAATGTGTGAACGATGTTGGTATTAATCTGTCTGGATGCAAAATATCAAAGTATGTTCCACTGTCAGTAAAATAAACTTCAACGAAATCTCATTTATCTGTAACAAAGCTTTTGTCTTGCAAATGAGACATATATAGAGAATACTACACGAGGTCTCATTACATACAAATTATACGAAACGAGTGTCCTTACTATGGTATCTGATCGAGCGAAAGCGAGGTCAGATAACATAGGAAGGTCACGAGTTTCGTATAATTCGTATGTAATGAGACCGAGTGTGGTATTTTATTTATGACCCACGTCTTACACGCATTAAATTGATAATATTTTGTTAATATTTTGGTTTCAAACCGAAACCGGTTTCATAAAGAGGTTGTGGAAGAGTTTTGTACTGCAGTACACTATTTGCATGACGTCACACTGTAATGACGTCACTACCTTGGTAACCGACGTCACGATGCATGTCAGTTGTCATCGCCTCGTACAGCCTCCTACAGTACTACTCCGTTGACCACGTGGGTAATAAGTACCGATATGTCGCCCATTATTTGCACATTTGCATTTATGCAACTATCTATGTTGATTTGTCAATTGAATCAATATGACGTCATAGTGCTTCATTGTTGAAAGAAAGTACGCCATGACGTCACAAAGTGGTTACATTATGCTATTGCCGTTAGTAAGGTTTCTCTGAAGGTTTGTAGTTTCGTTCGTATTTTCCCAACTAGAAGTACAATTAATTATCTGTTTGAAACTTTGAATATTACGGATAATCTGTTCATAATCTTTCATTGAATAGGGACAAATAGAGACATTATTTTTTCAAGTATTTGTTTGACAATGGTCGCCCAAAAGTGTCGGTGGGTGTGGTCAACCAAGTCAGCGATCCTGTCCACCCGATCCCGTAATTCACCTCTTACCAAATTGTGAAGACCGATTCTAACCCAGATTTTAACGGGTTCGCCCCAAAGGAGGAGTTTCCACACAATTGGGTCATAGCTCTAACTAGCTAGATTCTACTGTTGATATTATATCATTACCAAGGATAGCCAGCTCCTCACAGCTGACACAAAGTACATCTGTCCTACTATATACACGTGTCAGAATGTCTCCGTCTACAGGTGTACAACGTACATCTGTCCTGCTACATACACGTGTCATCATGTCTCCGTCTACAGGTGTACAGCTTACATGTGTCCTACTACACACACATGTTATGTCTCCATCTAAAGATGTACAGCTTACATGTGTCCAGCTACATACGTGTCATAATGTCTCCGTCTACAGGTGTACAACTTACATCTGTCCAGCTACATACGTGTCATAATGTCACTGTTTATAGGTCTTTATACAACTTACATGTGTCCAGCTACATACGTTTCATCATGTCTCCATCTACAGGTGTACAACTTACATCTGTCCAGCTACATACGTGTCATAATGTCACTGTTTATAGATATTTATACAACTTACATGTGTCCAGCTACATACGTGTCATCATGTCTCCGTCTACAGGTGTACAACTTACATCTGTCCAGCTACATACGTGTAATAATGTCACTGTTTATAGGTATTTATACAACTTACATGTGTCCAGCTACATACGTGTCATCATATCTCCGTCTACAGGTGTACAACTTACATCTGTCCAGATACATACACGTGTCATAATTTCTCTACAGGTGTACAGGTGTACAACTTACATCTGTCCAGATACATACACGTGTCATAATTTCTCCGTCTACAGGTGTACAACGTACATCTGTCCTACTATATACACGTGTTATATTGCCTTCGATCAGGTGCACAACGTACATCTGTCCTGCTACATACGTGTCATCATGTCTCTGTTACATACACGTTCATAATGTTTCCATTGAATAGGGACAAATAGAGACATTATTTTTTCAAGTATTTGTTTGACAATGGTCGCCCAAAAGTGTCGGTGGGTGTGGTCAACCAAGTCAGCGATCCTGTCCACCCGATCCCGTAATTCACCTCTTACCAAATTGTGAAGACCGATTCTAACCCAGATTTTAACGGGTTCGCCCCAAAG
This sequence comes from Haliotis rubra, assembly GCF_003918875.1. Lineage (NCBI taxonomy): Eukaryota > Metazoa > Mollusca > Gastropoda > Lepetellida > Haliotidae > Haliotis > Haliotis rubra. The sequence goes on from NW_025767222.1 coordinate 247,923, forward strand.
GAGGAGTTTCCACACAATTGGGTCATAGCTCTAACTAGCTAGATTCTACTGTTGCTATTATATCATTACCAAGGATAGCCAGCTCCTCACAGCTGACACAAAGTACATCTGTCCTACTATATACACGTGTCAGAATGTCTCCGTCTACAGGTGTACAACTTACATCTGTCCTGCTACATACACGTGTCATCATGTCTCCGTCTACAGGTGTACAACTTACATCTGTCCTACTACACACACGTGTTATAATGTCTCCGTCTACAGGTGTACAACTTACATGTGTCCAGCTACATACGTGTCATCATGTCTCCGTCTACAGGTGTACAACTTACATCTGTCCAGCTACATACACGTGTCATAATTCTCCGTCTACAGGTGTACAACTTACATGTGTCCAGCTACATACGTGTCATCATGTCTCCGTCTACAGGTGTACAACTTACATCTGTCCAGATACATACACGTGTCATAATGTCTCCGTCTACAGGTGTACAACGTACATCTGTCCAGCTACATACACGTGTCATATTGTCTCCTTCTACAGGTGTACAACTTACATCTGTCCAGCTACATACGTGTCATCATGTTCACGTGTACAACTTACATGTGTGTACAACTTACATCTCTGTCCAGCTACATACACACACGTGTCATCATGTCTCCGTCTACAGGTGTACAACTTACATCTGTCCTGCTACACACACGTGTCATAATGTCAGGTGTCTACAGCATACAATACATGTGTCCATACATATGTCATCATGTTCTACAGGTGTACAACTTACATCTGTCCAGATACATACACGTGTCATAATGTTCCGTCTACAGGTGTACAACGTCTACAGGTGTACATACATGTCCTACTATCTGTCCAGCTACATACACATACGTGTGTCATACATACTACAGGTGTCTAATGTACTCCATGTCTCCTTCTACAGGTGTACAACTTACATGTGTCCAGCTACATACGTGTCATCATGTCTCCTCCGTCTACAGGTGTACAACTTACATCTGTCCAGATACATACGTGTCATAATGTCTCCAGGTGTGTCTACATCTGTCCGAAGACATGGTGTACAACACGTGTTATAATGTCTCCGTCTACAGGTGTACAACTTACATGTGTCCAGCTACATACGTGTCATCATTACATGTGTCCAGCTACATACGTGTCATCATGTCTCCGTCTACAGGTGTACAACTTACGTCTGTCCAGATACATACACGTGTCATAATGTCTCCATCTGAAGGTGTACAGCGTACATCTGTCCTGCTACACACACGTGTTATAATGTCTCCGTCTACAGGTGTACAACTTACATGTGTCCAGTTACATACGTGTCATCATGTCTCCTTCTACAGGTGTACAACTTACATCTGTCCAGATACATACACGTGTCATAATGTCTCCATCTACAGGTGCACTTAGCGTACTTCTGTCCTGCTACACACGTGTTATAATGTCTCCGTCTACAGGTGTACAACTTACATGTGTCCAGCTACATACAGGTGTGTATCATACAGGTGTACAACTTACATCTGTCCAGATACATACGTGTCTTATTGCTCCATCTGCAGGTGTCTACATGTCTCCGTGTCATCTAATGTTCCAGGTGTACAACTTACATCCTGTCCAGCTACATACACACACGTGTTATAATGTCTCCGTCTACAGGTGTACAACTTACATGTGTCCAGCTACATACGTGTCATCATGTCTCCGTCTACAGGTGTACAACTTACATCTGTCCAGATACATACACGTGTCATAATGTCTCCTTCTACAGGTGTACAACTTACATGTGTCCAGCTACATACGTGTCATCATGTCTCCGTCTACAGGTGTACAACTTACGTCTGTCCAGATACATACACGTGTCATAATGTCTCCATCTGAAGGTGCACATGTGCGTACTTCTGTCCTGCTACACACACGTGTCATAATGTCTCCGTCTACAGGTGTACAACTTACATCTGTCCTGCTACACACACGTGTTATAATGTCTCCGTCTACAGGTGTACAACTTACATGTGTCCAGCTACATACGTGTCATCATGTCTCCTTCTACAGGTGTACAACTTACATCTGTCCAGATACATACACGTGTCATAATGTCTCCGTCTGCAGGTGTACAACTTACATGTGTCCAGCTACATACGTGTCATCATGTCTCCGTCTACAGGTGTACAACTTACGTCTGTCCAGATACATACACGTGTCATAATGTCTCCATCTGAAGGTGCACAGCGTACTTCTGTCCTGCTACACACACGTGTTATAATGTCTCCGTCTACAGGTGTACAACTTACATGTGTCCAGCTACATACGTGTCATCATGTCTCCGTCTACAGGTGTACAACTTACATCTGTCCAGATACATACACGTGTCATAATGTCTCCATCTGAAGGTGCACAGCGTACTTCTGTCCTGCTACACACACGTGTTATAATGTCTCCGTCTACAGGTGTACAACTTACATGTGTCCAGCTACATACGTGTCATCATGTCTCCTTCTACAGGTGTACAACTTACATCTGTCCAGATACATACGTGTCTTATTGCTCCGTCTGCAGGTGTACAACTTACATGTGTCCAGCTACATACGTGTCATCATGTCTCTGTTTATAGGTATTTATACAACTTACATGTGTCCAGATACATACACGTGTCATAGTGTCTCCATCTACAGGTGTACAACTTACATGTGTCCAGCTACATACGTGTCATCATGTCTCTGTTTAAAGGTATTTATACAACTTACATGTGTCCAGCTACATACGTGTCATCATGTCTCCGTCTACAGGTGTACAACTTACATATCTCCTGTTACATACACGTTCATAATGTTTCCTTCTACAGGTGTACAACTTACATGTGTCCAGCTACATTCGTGTCATCATGTCACTGTTTATAGGTGCACTCTAAACCTAAGTGTTCTAGTTCTGAACACTATGAGAACACCCTTCCTGTAAGAGATTTAGAACGCAGTCGGAGTGTTCTGATTTAGACTTTATGTGTTCTGCCCTGAGAACACTAGTGTTCCGCGCTGTAGCAGATTTAGAACGCCCTTTGAGTGTTCTGAGCTTTATTTTAGAACACTAGTGTTCTCAAATGTCCACCAGCCTAAAATGAATGAATAAACACCAAAACAATATGAAATGATTCAAAACTTTATTTACACCTATACTGAATATGAAAACGTGTTATTATCCTTTTGTTAGACCGCGGACGGCTAAATGGAGTGTAAGAGAAGAAGCTAACTTTAACTGCAACAACTCATCCGTGCACATCTTATAACATCTGTAGTGCCATCTGTAGAGCATCACCCCTGACGAAAGCGACGATTTTTGGACCCTCTGAGGCTTTTGTTTTCAGAACCCCGTCAATCTCATCAACGGTCACATCCTACAATAAATAATACAATATTACACTAGATAATTCATTTGAAAGATATGATGTGGCACACACGTGATTTCAAATTTCAACTGAACTCTAATTCATGACACACAATTTTGAATGAAAATACTGTTTTATTTCACCCACAAACAAACATGAAAACGGCTTCATCCGTTCATGTCAATTAAGTGCCATGTCAAAGACAGAATGGCTTCCACATCGTGGTTTCTCAGACACAGCTGCCAGAACGTTCTAAAATCAGCTGAAAATAGAGCTACATAGACTAATGCTTAGTCTCTGAATATATATGTTTAATTGTAACAAACAAGCCCATTAAAATTGAAAAGGAGCCCCAGGGAGACCAGAGATCCTGAACCTGGGGAAGTCTAGACTTGCTTTATTTAGGGCTTTAGCACTGCAGAGAGGGATAGGCAGTAGGAAAAATAATGTGGTTCAGGGACTGTGAGACAGAATTAGAGCTACACGGCATATCAGATATCCGGTGTTATCCCCGTCGTCACTGGAATTTGAGTGAATGAGTTTAGTTTTACTCCGCACTCAGCAATATTCCAGCTATATGACAATTCCTAATTTCTCAGCAACCAATGCTTGTTGTACAAGGCAACTTACTTATGCCCTGTTGAGGCGAGTACCACCCACTAATGTGCTCGAAATGAAGAATGTACCACTCCCAAATATCCTTCATGCTGAAGGTAGTATCGTCTCTAAATGTGCCCCTGTTGAGGCGAGTACCACCCACTAATGTGCTCGTAATTAAGAATGTACCACTCCCAAATATCCTTCATGTTGAAGGTAGTATCGCCTCTAAATGTGCCCCTGTTGAGGCGAGTACCACCCACTAATGTGCTCGTAATGAAGAATGTACCACTCCCAAATATCCTTCATGTTGAAGGTAGTATCGCCTCTAAATGTGCCCTGTTGAGGAGAGTACCACCCACTAATGTGCTCGTAATGAAGAATGTACCACCCCCAAATATCCTTCATGTTGAAGGTAGTATCGCCTCTAAATGTGCCCCTGTTGAGGAGAGTACCACCCACTTATGTGCTCGTAATGAAGAATGTACCACTCCCAAATATCCTTCATGTTGAAGGTAGTATCGCCTCTAAATGTGCCCTGTTGAGGCGAGTACCACCCACTAATGTGCTCGTAATGAAGAATGTACCACTCCCAAATATCCTTCATGTTGAAGGTAGTATCGCCTCTAAATGTGCCCCTGTTGAGGAGAGTACCACCCACTAATGTGCTCGTAATGAAGAATGTACCACTCCCAAATATCCTTCATGTTGAAGGTAGTATCGCCTCTAAATGTGCCCCTGTTGAGGCGAGTACCACCCACTAATGTGCTCGTAATGAAGAATGTACCACTCCCAAATATCCTTCATGTTGAAGGTAGTATCGCCTCTAAATGTGCCCCTGTTGAGAGTAGAATGGAGAGTACCACCCACTAATGTGCTCGTAATGAAGAATGTACCACTCCCAAATATCCTTCATGTTGAAGGTAGTATCGCCTCTAAATGTGCCCCTGTTGAGGAGAGTACCACCCACTAATGTGCTCGTAATGAAGAATGTACCACTCCCAAATATCCTTCATGTTGAAGGTAGTATCGCCTCTAAATGTGCCCCTGTTGAGGAGAGTACCACCCACTAATGTGCTCGTAATGAAGAATGTACCACTCCCAAATATCCTTCATGTTGAAGGTAGTATCGCCTCTAAATGTGCCCCTGTTGAGGCGAGTACCACCCACTAATGTGCTCGTAATGAAGAATGTACCACTCCCAAATATCCTTCATGTTGAAGGTAGTATCGCCTCTAAATGTGCCCCTGTTGAGGAGAGTACCACCCACTAATGTGCTCGTAATGAAGAATGTACCACTCCCAAATATCCTTCATGTTGAAGGTAGTGTCGCCTCTAAATGTGCCCCTGTTGAGGCGAGTATCACCCACTAATGTGCTCGTAATGAAGAATGTACCACTCCCAAATATCCTTCATGTTGAAGGTAGTATCGCCTCTAAATGTGCCCCTGTTGAGGCGAGTATCACCCACTAATGTGCTCGTAATGAAGAATGTACCACTCCCAAATATCCTTCATGTTGAAGGTAGTATCGCCTCTAAATGTGCCCCTGTTGAGGAGAGTACCACGCTTAAATGTACCCCTTTACTGTAGGGGAGAGTTGGATTGTTGTTTAACGCCGCACTCAGTGATATTCCAGCTATATGGTGGCGGTCTGTAAATAATCGAGTCTGGATCAGACAATCCAGTGATCAACAGCATGAGCATGGATCTACGCAATTGGGATACGATGACATGTGTCAACCAAGATCTCGTCAGTCGCCCCTTACGACAAGCATGGGTTGCTGAAGATCAATTCTAACCCGGATCTTCACGGGCACACTGGACTTTGAGGTCATGGAGAAGGGTCTAGTGGTCGGAAGAAAGTCGATTTCTTTCGTTCATGACTGATGATCAACGCAGAAAAGCTACATATGCACAACGGAATATCTCGAACCAAGTACTGTTTGAACAGACAAAATCTGAATAAACAACGGTACATCGTTAACATCCAAGACAGGGTGACCATCCTCTGAACATAAGGCACGTCTTCATGAACGACAACGCAAGGGCACGTCTAGTTTGTCTCACAGTCCCTGAACCACATTATGTTCCCTACTGCCAAGCCTCTCTGCAGTGCCAAAGCCCTCAATAAAGCAAGTCTAGATTTCCTCAGGTGCAGGGTCTGTTAACATCTGCAAGAAAACTAACTCACTTTGGGGATCGGGTTACAAAGTAAACATATGTAACTACCATGGCTGGCCGGACCAACATCTTCACCAGTGGTCTGGAATCTTGCCTCACATGTTCATCTGTCAACTCTTAATTAACAAGCACATTGGGTGACATGAAGCTATGGTAGAGGCCTTTCTGGTCTTGAAGAGACAAATCAAGCAAAATCTTGGGGAAAGGTTCCTCTTGAATGTTATGATGTAATAAGTATTGTTTCATTGCCTGACTTGGGTCCACACATAGCAGCCTAATTGTTAATGTGTAATTAAAAAAGGATTATTTTTTTATTCCTGGTATAGGATTATTTTGTGAAACACTGTTGTGTTTTGAGTATCTCACTTTATCTAAGTGCTCAACAGTAAAACTCTGTGTCAACATATGGCAGGGACCTATTTGTGCACAGGTTCAATCTGATTGATTTGATCAAGGCATTACTGTCGCTCCTTTGTTCATATGTCAGGATTTCTTTCAGAAACAGAACTTCACGTAACAAACGAAGCAACAGTAAATGTTGTATCCTAACTCGTAGCACTCATGAAGAGTGAGTGAGTTTGGTTTTACACCACATTCAGTAATATTCCATGTATGACGGCGGTCTGTAAATAATGGAGTCTGGACCAGACAATTCAGTGATCAACAGCATGAGCATCAATCTACGCAATTGGGATACGATGACATGTGTCAAGAAATATCCAGAACATCTTCAAGCATACGACAGACGCTCGTCTTTTCACTTCCATTGAACAGTTTGTTTCAAAAAGGGGTTTGTCTATATCCTCTTCTCATATTATACAAATGAAAACTTTTGAATTTTGAGATAAGTTCAAATTCATAGATAATGATGAATTTTATGGAGAAGCATGTACAATGTGAATGACCCCCTAAAAAAAATTATGTATAAAATAAGTGACCCCCCTGCATGTGATGTACAAAATCAATGACCCCCCTTCCCCTTCCCACAATTTCTAAGCATAATTTTAAACATATTTTTATGTACAAAATTGCTGACACTCCCCCCCAGTATGTATGTACAAAATTGATGACCCCTAGCTCCCCAGAACAAAATGGGTGACCCCCATAAAATTATCATCAAAACACCCCCACCCCCGCCATAAATTATGAACGGTCCCTAAACACAAGACACTGTACCTTTACACATAAGACACTACATGTATATATATGCTCAAACATACGACACTGTTTTACACATAAGTGTCCGGACTTTTGCACACGAGACGCTGCACTTTCATGCATAAGACACTGTACCTTTACACACATGACACTGTGCAGCTGGGCTTATTACTGATTTCAGCTGGAAAAAGTTGGGAAAACGACTTTAGATGTTATCAACACTCGTAAATATAATGTTAAAACATGTCTTTTTTCATATTTTAAACCAGTGTTGACATATTTGATATCAAAACACACAAGGAAGAGATTCTTTTTCATTTCGGGGGAAAAAAGTAATATTTTACTTCTTCGCGATCAACACTCAACGGGCACCTGCTCTGTAAAAATATGAACACAAACCCATTCAAACCTTCCCGCGTGGGGAAAGTGTCATGTGACCAGCGGAATTTGATGACGTATTGTTTGGCATGCAGGGGGTCTGAGCATGTGCGAGTAAGCGAAAACATTGATGGCTACCTTTCGAAACACAACCAAATGCAAGTGACAAGTCGACATTCTCGCCCACACAGGTATATTTACTCGGCTTGGCTTAGACTTTCGTTGTTACCCTTTCACACCAAGCAATTTAACTCCGTTCTAACACACGCACCCCGTTTTAACGCAAGCACTTCGGTCATAAGTACTTTCGCGTTTTCCCACAACTGCGTGTGGTGTTCATTCATAAATAGGGAACATTGGACCGTCGGCCGGAGGTTGGGTAATAGGCTTGGACAACATGGGGTCGTTCTGTCAAGAGGCTTAATAGGCTTGTGAGAGTTGTGCTTTCATTACCGCAGTCATGAACTAGCATTAAGCAGTTGTTAGCGAGTCCGCACACATTCTTTGAATATCTAGCGTATTTAAACCCCCTGTTGCTTTCGGCGTGTTTATTTACGTCACGACAACATAGTTTATGAGTGATATATGGGCTTACGCACTACTTCGTCCGGATGGCTAAACATTATAATGTCATGGTATTTAGGCAGGGGTTCTTTCTTAGGTTTATTATTATTTACACATTATATGCAGTAAAGAGGGTTTCGCTATTATGGCACAGTCAGAAGAGAGAGAGAGTGAGGCCCTTTAGGCTCATCATCAGCTCAGGGCCTCAGTCCCCTTTATTACAGACCCATTCCCAGACAGTGTAAGGGATGCTCCCCATGTCGTGCTGCCTAGTCGAAAAGGTCTCCAGCGCATATACATTGGAGTTACATGCATTATACAATCATATACAGCTTGAATACACAGATGACTTTAACAGAATATCACGCTTTGACATTGCATTGTAAATGTGTTGTGATGGTTTCAAGTTGATACAGTTGTCATTAGAAGACAGGAATTGTTTAAATGCTACAGTAGGTGACTTGGAGAGGTATTTTGGAAAGTATGTAGACTCCCCAACACTGCATCCTTTTTGCATTACCCAGACTGTCAGAAGGGCATTGTTCCTGGCAGCAAATCCCAGGTACTCTTCCAATCTCAGTCAAGAGACTGGGAAATTTCAAACCTAAGGCACTGAGAACAAGGGGGAGACAACTTGGTACTTGGGATGCAAATGTAACATTTCGTAAGCTAGGTCTGTATATTTGCCATGTTTTTCCTGAATCTTTCCAATCACATTCATGTCAAAAGGGACAGAAAGTTCAATGATATAAATAATTTCGTTAGTTTTATCAGAAACGACGAGGTAAGGTGTGTTGGCTTGCATATATGTAAGGTCTAATCCAAAGTGCTTAACAGTGGCATGGTATCTCATTGAGCTAGCACTATATACAGTCAAATCCCAATGAGTCGAATCGCTGGGGACCAAGTAATAAATTCGACTTATCGATGTATTCAAGACATAGGTATGTCTATGAGGGTAGAAAAAAAGATGATCCAGTCCTAATTCTTCCGCCTAAGCAGTTGTTTATCTAATGATTTCCATATCACTAATAGGGGCACCTTATCAGTTCCAGTCTGATTAGCACAGGCAGTGATTTCCGTAAAATCACTAATCTGCCTTTTGAACTCACCCGTCAATGGCGGAAAGGTGTGAGCCACGCTGGTTTGTTAATTGGATCAGTTTGCTACACCAATCAACTTCTCATTGACTGACTTCGGCTTATGTATACAAGATTGCTGTTGTTTGAATCTCTTGGGACCAAATTTCCTTCTCGAGTCATCGTGTGTATTTATGAGACGAATTTGTGTAACCGGTATTCAAATGATGACAACTATAACAGGGAATGGTTGGGACCGACAGGTACTTCGAGTTATGCATAATATTTGAGACACCGGCATTCGACTCATCGGGATTTGACTGTATATGAAACCAGCTTAAGTCTGGGCTAGTACAAGCAGCCACACATACACATGCAGGCACGTCGTCATATGAGCGAAATATTCTTATGTACCACCTTAAACCCCATTTCACCTCACCTCACCTAATCCAAAGAATTTCATAGGTGCTCTTCATACTCAGGGTTGTACCATGGATGGATCTATGGGTCAAAACAAGAAGCCATGTTGAAAACTGTAATGAAAGGCCCAAGCCATACCATCATGTCGCTTAGGATACTGTGCTTGTGCCAACGCTGTGCACCCACTGACGAGTCTTGTTAAATTCATTTATAATCTACATTTCATGTTTACATTTTTGTTCAAAATCCCACATTGATAATCTTGAGACATTAGCATCACCAAATTTTATGCAAAAGATGCTAACAATATTTAATAAATGTTTTCCTTCAGTTCCATGTATTGCGTGTATGAATTGTGACGCGTAATAATAATGTCCATATTGGTGCTGAAAATGAGGTGTGTGTCATCATTTACAAATTTTGCCTGTATGATGTCTTTTGTGTCTCAAAACTGCTTAAATAATGATTTCCTTCACAATAACTAAAAATGGGTGTCATTCTGGTGACATATATTTTGCTAAGGTTTCAATGAAAAAGTTAATAAAAAAATCTTTACTACACGTTCTTGTACTTTTCTATAGTAAATATGCAGTGTGTCACATCATAGTGGACCGCCTCCGTGGTGTAGTGGTTAGAGCGTCTGCCTGGAGAGCGGAAGGTCGCGGGTTCGATCCCCGACCGCGTCATACCAAAAGACGTTAAAATATGGTACTTGTTGGTCCCTGCCTGGCGCTTAGCATTAATGGGTACAGCAAGGACTCGGCTCGGAGTCAGTATAATGTGTCTGAGTGGGGTATTCATGCTTCACTGCGGCATGGTATCTCAGTGAGCTAGCACTATAAAACCAGCTTCAGTCTGGGCTAGTACAAGCAGCCGCACCTACACATACACACGCATGCACGTCGTCATATGAGTGAAATATTCTCAAGCACGACGTTAAACCCAATTTCACCTCACCTTCACCTCACCTCATAGTGGGGGCCACCATTGTGCATTTGCCACTGCCTGGGTCAGGGAAACGCCAGCACAACATACATAGGGAACCAGGCTGAATCTAATGACAATTAGAATTAAAAAGACACCTGTCTTGTACTCAGGCATCCTTGATTATTGCAGGTGTTTTTTCTCCATTCTTCTGTGGTAAATACCCTGGGACCTTTTGCCTCCATGTGGCTTTGTTTTTAATCTCCATCTCTAGAATCACTAAGTTCAGAAATTCTGTTACGAATTAGCTTGAAATTAACAACAAATGCATTTGTAAGTGATTTCCAGCCTCAATTGAAAATCTCTATTTGTCTGATCAAAATAATTTAAAAAATTAATTGTGGGGTGGAAAAGATGTCAGATTGGTGGAGCTAAGTCATTTTAATGTCAAGATGTATTTAAAACGGTATGTACAACAAGGGGAGGCACTCACTCACTCACACCCTTCTAAAGCATCATTTACCCAATTACTTTCTTGATATGGTGTATTTAATTGGACCAGCAGTATGTCTTTAACAATTCTATTTGGTGAAATTATTTTTGAAATATATAAACATGGTAGGCAAGCCCTTGCTATGAGGTATTTTAAGATGCATTTCAGAGGTCCAGTGACAGTCACCTTGCTGCTTGTTAGTGTCACACAGTATACAGTAAATTGACAGCTATTTTTAGAGTTGTTATGCTCAAGCTGGTCTAAGAACGAGGCTGTAGTAATAACCATTTTTAGTTTTCAATAATTAATTGGAGGTATATGTACTGGAATTGTGAAAGATGGTACTGAAACTGAAGTGGTTCAGTCATGAAGAGTGGTTCAGTCATGAACAGTTGCGTCAGTTTTGATATAAGAATGCTGGAAAGTGCACTAGTATGATACGCTTAATAATGTCCTGTGACATTAACTCATTTAATAATATATTATATGGATCTCAGTATTATCCAGTACACTGCAATATGTAAGTTGTAATTCCATCACCCATATATAATGCCCTGCCAAGTGCACAGTGATATTACTCAACTCTATTGTGAAATGATGATTCATTTTGTCGTGACACATACTTTGAAATTTCTGTTTGACATATGATACGTGCATATCATTTTACTGAGTGCAGTTGTATTGATCATGATATTTATTCTGGGGAAAATCGTGATAAGGCCACACCAATTTTATTTCTTGTTTTACAAATTTTTGTCCGCAGAAAACCTAAAGGCGGGAGGGAATAAAAAAAATCACCAGTCGAAGCAAAAAACCCCATGAGTTTCCATGTTATCTCATTTGGTTTGTTTATATCAACCAAATATAAGTTGAGCGAGTTTAGGTTTCACACTGATTTCAAGAGCATTTCACTTATGTCAAATTAACATTAGGATTTTATTTTTTGAGCAGGGAAGATTTATATTTTTTATTATTCTTGAAAGAATACGACCGGTGGATCCGTAAAATGAGAAATAAATATGGTCTGGCTAATGTTGAAAAATAAATTGCCTGAATGTTCTTGTTTTTTAAATTCTTTTAATTAAAAATGGTAAGTTTTATTGTGATTCGCTACAGACTTGGGGCTGAATATTGGCAAGTCAAGATACGTCCCTGGAGTTTGCCTGTTGGTAAGAGACAATTTAATGGTTGGATGATCAAACAAAGTGATATGGTTGATGGTAATGGCAGTGCTATGAAATTTGGGAGTGCTCATATTGTTCGAGTACTTACCCAGCTTTGTAAAGTTGGGCCTTGGATAGTCAGGTTGATGTATCTTCACAATACAATATGTATGACTCCAATTTTGATTGGATGAGAGGTGGTGGGGTAGCCTAGTGGTTAAGGTGTTCACTCATCACACCAAAGACCTGGGTTTGATTCCCGACATGGGTACAATGTGTGAGTGATCAAATATTGGGTGGTGTAGTATGTACAGTCAGGATTAGGAGACCAGATCCATTAACAACAGGATAAGAGAAAGATTAAAGTTTTTATCAACACAAGAAAGAAACTTGTTGGAGGCGCATATTTAGTCCAGATATATATTACCAGTGCAAAGAGTACTGCATTTAAGAAAGAATGTTGTGGTTAATCTAAACTGGCCTTTTCTTGAGCAGTTGACTTTGACTTAGGTCAAGTGCTCTTTAGTATTCTGTTAAGAGATAAAAGTATGAATCCTTTGATAGTGTACTCTTTGCAGTAATTACATGTAGGCCAAACCATTTGTCAATTGCTTGTACAATCAGTGTCACTGTCAAACACTGAAGCTCCCAATATATCGCAAGTAAGTTTGGGAATACAGGTACCAGAATCGCAATATATTGCAATACAATTTATTTGCTAATATACAGCCCTATAGATCAATATGAATAATGTTGATCACTGGATTGTCTAGACCAGTTTCAGTTATTTACAGACTGCCGTCATGTAGCTTAGATTTTGGTGAATATATTAAACAACGAACAAAACAAACGTGCAGTGGAATAAACGTGAGGAGCCAATCTAACAATGTAGCTGAAAACTAATAAACTAAATTTCGAATACTTACCTTTGGCCTAAACAAGGAACTAAACGGGACAACTATAACAAGTGAGAAAACTGTGGATGATTTATAATCAACTGTGATTCTCTTCAAGTGATTCTAAGTGAAGAAAATGAACTATTAATGAAATGTCTAAATACCGCTAATTGTCTAACCTCTAAACACTACAAGATTCTCATGCAAGTACAGCAAAAAGCCACTAATCTAAGCCACAATAGCAGAATGACCCTACAAGGCTAATAAAGAATGAATCAGTCCTACAAGTCAAATGCCTTAGAACGAATGGCCGGTGTATCATTTTCAGCCATCTTACTCTTAAAACTTTGCCTACTCGTGAAGGTCCGGGTTCGAATATTGATCTTCAGTAACTCATGCTTGTCGTAAGAGGCGACTAATGGGATCGGGTGGTCAGGCTCACTGACTTGGTTGACACATGTCATCGGTTGCCAATTGCGTAGATCGATGCTCATGCTGTTGATCACTGGATTGTCTGGTCCAGACTCGATTATTTACAGACCGCCGCCATATAGCTGGAATATTGCTGAGTGCAGCGTAAAACTAAACTCACTCACTTAAAACTTTGCATTTCACATGCACGTGTATCCATCCCCGGGTGTATTTTAGCAACACGACCAGTATGCACTGGATCAAAGGTACAGAAAAGCTGCGTATCTGCATAAATTACGCAAATATTTATGTGGAAACTCAGTTCCTATTACAAGTATGCTTGATATTTTGTAAATACTAATAATTTTGATCTTACACGCGTACACGCAAATATGTTGAATCTTAGCTTGCGTACCTGTGCAGAGATGAAATAACTGAGGACTATTCAGACGTTCTATTTCAACACATGAACTTGGCAACTTGCAGTCCTCCTTATCGTTTCTCATATCACAGATGCAATATTAATAATATGTAAACCTTGTTATATTTTTACAATTAATGGAAAATGGCAAAATACCCAATGAAGTTTGAGTGAGGTGGGTACAATTTATTTGGTTACTCAAAGGAAAGTTAGGATACCCAATTGAGATGAACACAAGCGAGTACATAACTCAATGACCCAAAAAGTTATCTGTAGCACTGACTGGATATGCTTGGGCGAACAGTTTTAATGAAAAACCAAAATGTCTTCAGAACAATTGTTTTATTATTGCCTCTGATCCTGTGGCAATTCCGAGTGCGGCGTAAAACTCAACTCACTCACACACTCCTGTGACAATTATGGGTTAGGTTGCTCCTGTACCACTGCCTTACAGCATGATGTACTACTGTGCTGAGCAACTGCTGTCAAAGTTGTATTTTTAGTTATGGATTTCGTGACAAAAGTTTTCGTACTGCACCCTACGTTGTTTGACCCCCATCAAACAGCGTGCAGTAACCAACCATTCTACTAGTGCATCTAGGTGCAGTGTTAAACAAGCAGTTCAATGTGCAGGGTAATAATTGTGAATGATAAGCCAATTACTTTTAATTTGATTGTTATCATCTTTTGCTTATTAATTAATTATTTAATTAGGCAGGTATAAAAACATGTTATTTTTATTACTGCTCAATAATTTAGTGTTTTATGAAGTTGTTGGATGATTTTTAAATTGAACAGCTAATTCAGGAACATGTCCAAAATGAAGAGTTAGTTGGCACTGACGAAAAAATGAATAGCTACTTCTGTGGGGAATACTAAATGTCCAAATTTTTGTGTTAATTGTAAAAAATGTAGAGATTGTTTCATTGTGCTCAGTAAATACAACTTTGTTGGATAGGTATTGATACAGCTGGGAAAAGTTTCTTCCAGAATATTTCCCTCCCCAATCAAACCAAATGGATGCCCCTTACTACTGTTTTAAGTGAAGTATGTGTAATGTGTTAAAAATAACCTGCAAGTGTTACCTCTGAAAAGATTACAGTTACCAGAAACTACATAAAATACATTCAATTGATTATTACTAGTATCTAAAACGTAAACACTATAATATTGTATAGGGCTTGAAAATGTTCTTATTTCAAACTAATGTGAGTAAGTACATATTATTGTGTACTCATCCTTCAATATTTTATGTCACTTGCTCTTTTAATTTTATACAGTTTGATGTCCTTAGTTGATATTCTTACCATTTTCTGCAATTAATCTTAAAAAAATTTTTTTTGTCAACTTTTAATGTTGATTTTGCATATTGTTCAGACTGAGTTTTTATCTGAACATGTTTATTTCCACAGCACTGAGAGTGTTTTCTTCTAAGCCTCGTGAAATCTGAAAGTTCTCTTCTGTACTATATTTTCAAAATCCGATCACAAGTCCATATTTAGGATCTGTTGCTTGAAGATACTTACGATGGTTAGTAAGTTCAAACTCAGTTCAAATGGGATATGATGACATTCGTGAAGTCAATGTGCCTGACCTATTGTAACCCTGACCTTCACAGATTCCACATACTTAATGGTTGCTTTGATAATGTTCATTATGTAATGCGTTTGAAGTTGTACTGTCTGCTGTTTAATGATTCTTTGGCCAGACCCCTGCATGACTGCCTGTCCCAGATGGATTAAATTTTGGTTCATCATGCAATAACTCTTGCTTTGATTCTTCACGTCTGAAACGTCTTCTTGCTGTCTCATGTTATGTTCTGTGGACAACCAAACACACTTAGTCACCACACAATGAAAATAATCTTCAATACTACACAACTGGAAAGAGAGCGGCATATTAAATTCCTATGTGCTGAAAATAGGAGTGATACATGGTATATACAACTAGTTTGATAGGAATTTGGTATACGAGTTTATGATAGACAACTGGTGAGATTTAGGCATGGTATATGATGCTATAATAGAGAACTGACGAGACTTGAGGCATGGTGTATAATTGTATACTATACAACTAGTACACAACTGAGGCGATACCATGTTATATGATTTTACAGTAAATGTCTGATGGGTTAGACACCCGTATATAAATGTATGCTACAAAACAGAGGTAAAAACTATAGTATATTTTGCTGTTATAGTATACAACTGATGGGATAGAGACAGGGTATATGAATGTGTACTACATGATGTGAGACTAAAACATGGATGTTATTTTACAGTAGATGTCTGATGGGATAGAGACATGGTATATACTATTGAACCTGTGAAACAGACATGGTATACGGTGTATAGTACACAAGCAGTGAGATAAGCGTGTTAGTTGATGTGTTAATCACCTCCAAACCCGATTAATACCTGACCCCCCACTTAGCTGAGATCAATAGCCAATGTCGGCTTTTCCCCTCCTCGACTGACCCCCAGGGCCTCCTGTAGGAGTCCGGCAACAAATTGACGAGCTGATTACTGTATACATGTGAGTTAGCTTTGTGGGGGGTACCTGTTACAGGTAAATCTTTGCAGGGGGTCCCCAGCTGGGTGAGCTGGACAGGTTGACTGGAACCTTTATTCATGTTCAGGGCCTTGTGTTGGAGGTGAGGTGAAGGGAAGATGAATTTAAAATTTGATTAATTTGGCCATGTGATCATTGACATTTGTTTTCTGCCATTAATTATTTATGGAAGTAGTTGCAGGTAAGGGCAAGCAAGTTTTGAATGTGAGCTTTGATTCTCGGACTGTGTATATGGGAGGGATACTACATTTATATTTTTGCAGTTTCTGCATGGATCCAGACACCCATCTGGTATGTATATGGTATATGTCATGTTGTTATTGAATCAAGGTTTACCTTGCATCACCTCACACTCATTCTGGTGGTGCTATTTGCAAAAGCTCTTGGTGGTGTTATTTAAATGGGGTACATACGGGGATGCTGTTCTCAACGGGGACATATATAATGGTGGTGCTCTCTTTAACATGAGAGACATTAAGGTTGGCTATTTTATCTATAATGGGACAGAAAGGAGCCTACTTCCTCAACAAGGGTGGTACTCTCCATTATAGAGGACATTTGGGAGTGTTCTCCCGTAAACCCATGAAGATCCGGGTTTGAAATGGTCTTCAGCAACACATGCTTTTCGTAAAAGGCTACTAATGGGATTGGTGGTCAGGTTGACTGACTTGGTTGACACATGTCATCGTATCCCAATTGCGTAGATTGATGCTCATGCTGTTGATCACTGGATTGTCTGATCCAGACTCGATTATTTACAGACCGCTGCCATATACATGTAGCTGGAATATTGCTGAGTGTGGTGTTAACCAACCAACTCGCCCTAAAGGGGTACATTTAAGTGTGGTACTCCTCAACAGAGGCACAACCAACCAACTCGACCTAAAGGGGTACATTTAAGCGTGGTACTCTCCTCAACAGAGGCACATTTAGAGGCGATACTACCTTCAACATGAAGGATATTTGGGAGTGGTTCTCTCAATAGGAGCACATATTTGGGTTGTACTCTCCTCAACAGGAGCACATTTTTGGGTGGTACTTTCCTCGACATGGCACAAGTAAGTGACAATACCTTGGTTACAAAGCATTGGACTACTTTCCTTATTTGGGACATTGACAAAAATACTTCATCCCAACTGTTTGGTTTTGTATTGCATGAAATGATTTAGAGATAGGGTCTGGTCTGCAGGAGTTTCCAAAGATCTGCTGCTCTGTCCATAATATTTCCCTCTCCAAGAATCCGGGGTAATCAACGAACCCATTGTATACCACTGTAATGGCAAACTTGTGTGGGTTTCTGGTTTAATAGTACCTGGTTGATATCTATTAGCAATATACAACTAGATGGATATAAGTAGTTAAGCTGGGTTAGACATCACTGAGATCTGTGGAACTTCAATCGCAAGATGCTGTGCAGAGATAATTGAAATACTGCACAAACAGATGCACACACTCGTTCGCTCGGCACACTAAAGACCGGGTTCAATTTCCCCCATGGGTACAATGTGTGAAGACCATATCTGGTGTCCCCTGACGTGATATTGCTGGAATATTGCCATAAGCGGCGTAAAACTGAACTCACTCTCACAGATACACACTGAAATTAAGTTGAGTAATTAAGTTAGAAAGAGCTATACTCAACAAAAAGGTTAAGGACCACCCAATATTCAATATTAAAGTATTATATGGAACATAATAGGAACTATTAAATACTTTAATATTGAAGATTGGGATAGTCCTTAACGTTTTTGTTGAGTATATATAATGAAAGTAGCAAAGGTATGTGTACTGTGCCTATTAGCTGCTTGCAGAGTTCCATGTTCAAACATACCTTCCACAATCCATGATGATTGAACCCAGCTGCAGATCCTTGTGTCTCATTCTGACATCTTTCTTGAAAGACTAAGAGGAGATATATAGAATAACATACTTGAGACTCGGAATTACTGACTGAGCCTCGTGAATTGGTGCCATATTATTCATTCACTTGGGGAAGTTAGTCCATAACTACTACGCCAAGACTCGTGAGATCTACCTGTGTGTTGTACATATAGTAGGTAAAATTACTTGGATGCTCGTCAGTTTCAGTGTTAGGATAAACTTGTTGGTGTCCTCAGATCATCAGTGGGGGCGGTGGGGTAGCCTAGTGGTTAAAGCGTTGACTCGTCACGCCGAAGACCCGGGTTCGAATCCCCACATGGGTACAATGTGTGAAGCCCATTTCTGGTGTTCCCGCCGTGATGTTGCTGGAATATTGCTAAAAGCGGCGTAAAACCAAACTCAGTCAGTCAGATCATCAGTGTTTAACAAAGATGGTTCTGGTAATCTTCCATGGCAGCATAATTTAAAATGTCATTGTAAGCTCAGCTTAACATTGTCATCGTCAGTGAGAATTTGTAAGCTCCTTGTTCAGAGCTCCAGACAGTGTTTTGAGACTTTCAGTACTTAACCTGGAATTATCATTTATATTGGTTGTTGATTGATGTCAGTGGGTGTTCGTTTATTTTCACTCCCTTGGGTTCAATCTGTTGGGTATTCGTTTATTTTCACTCCCTAGGGTCCAATCTGTTGGGTATTTTTACACCAGCGAATAAACATTTCAAAATAATTCTGCTTAAAATCGTGTTTCAGTCAACCTCCATTTGTATCTGTTCATGTGCGGCCTCAAGTGTGTAACACGTCACATACATAAACTCACAGCAGTGATATATGTATCTAATTAACCATCAGCATGATATAGCTTCTTGTTTATGGATTGTACAGTACTGTTTATGTATGTGTGAGAGCCAGTGAGTAAGTTTAGTTTTACGTCACCTTTAGTAACATTCCAGCATTATCACCGCAGGGGACACCAGAAATGGGCTTCACACATTGTACCCATGTGGGGCATCGAACCCGGGTCTTCGGCGTGACGAGCGACCGGTTTAACCACCGCCTTGTTCATGTATGTACATGATGCCTGTAAGGGTCTGTGGGGTTGCCTTGTGGGAAAGGTGTTCGCTCGTCACTCCGAAGACCTGGTTCTATTCCCCACATGGGTACAGTGTGTGAAGCCCATTTCTGGTGTTTCCCCACCTAGATATTGTTGGAATATGAGTGAAAGTGTGCATAAAACACATTTACTCACTCACTCACTCACTGATTCCTTAAATACAGGTACATAAGTTAAAAAGGATGCATTTGGTAAATAATGCATTGTAAACAAATTTGTTTTTTCTAACTTATTTTTAACAATTTTAATGCTTATTAGTATGCAAGCAACTCAAAATTGAATAGATAATGGATATTAGACAACTGTCAGATTGCTGCAGCTTGTAGGTCATCGTGAGTGAGCATTGATATGTTTTAAGAGTTATTTTTTAGTTGTATTGAATTTGAAATAGGCTGAAGCACAGTAATTACAAAGTGTCCACATATTTCACCAGCCACCAATTTGCACATATTCCTATCTATTGATAATTAACTAATATTTTTTGTGTTGTATAAAAACTCTTGTAATCATATATTGCTGTACGTGAATGGGAAAACTGATTACACAGTTCTGAAAGCACTCAATCCCAGCATGCTCTTGTGTCAGTCGGGGACACATATCCTGTATGAAAATGTGTAACAGCTGTTCCTGTTTGGGTTTGGTTTCTTGCTAAATTGTAAGAAATGTTGATAGAGGATGCCATTGTCGTTTTAGAGGCTCTTTGTCTCTTCACGTCAAGATTATCCAACAGAAATATCAGCCTGGATCCTCCATTGCAGCAACTTGGAGGTTGAAGAATACCCTTTTTGTGCAACGACCCAGCACATCACAAGATAAACCATTTGTCTGAACTTCATGAAATTCCTTTCATGAAAAAACTGATAAAGTTTAAGCTCGCTTATGTTTTCCTAGGGAGACTTGTGAAATCGAGATAAGTTATATCTTGAGACTTCCTGAAACACCCTGTCGGACTATTCCGAAAATGTGCCACCTGGTCTAGCTCTACCCATCATGCATCTGCTTCACGCAACTTTATAAGCTTGAATCATCAATGATAAACTCAAGCTAGGTTTTGTGATTTTTTTGTCCTGGCAGTTACATTCTGCCGTTTCCGGGCCACCCAGTACAGCGAGGGGGCTGATGGCGAGCAGCTTATCTGTCGGGAATATTTTTAACATATATGCGCCATAAATGATGTCGGGGAAATCAGTCCCCAGCTTCTTTCTGGTGCACTTTGATAGATTCGCAACTGCAGCTGGTTAAATCTGTGTTAACCAGACAAGACTGTCTCGATAAATAGCCATTTCAGTGTTAATGAATCAAGTCTGTTGCTTATGTCGCTATTATCTGATCTTTGTAGATTTGAATGATGGTACATACATGTTGTATTTTTTTAGTGCTTAGAAATTTGTAAGTGCAGCCCACTTGTGCAATTATAATCATGGTATATCTCAGTTGAATCTGGAGTTTGCCTGGGTTGACATTTTTTGTTTGTTTACCAGACTTGTGTTATCAGTTCTTAATATATGATCTTTTGTGCATGCAGTTGCATCCCTTGGTTGTGCTAGGATGTGCTCATCCCAGATGCATACTTAATTTGGTCATGTACATGGATTTCATCACCTGGGTCTTTTTAGCCTTTTTCATATTAAGCTAATATAGCCTTGATATGTATCCTGTTCAGTTTTGTTTCCATTACAGGGATAAATATTTCTATGTCAAAACAGAAATGGATATTTTATTAATGTTCGTTCTTATTTGATATTCTGCTTTTTAAAAAAAAATAATAGCTGGAATTCATAAATTTCTATTCACAATATCAGGTACAGTTTCTTTCAATTACAGGAATAAATATTTCCATGTCAAAACAGTAAAGGACATTTTTATTAATTTTCATTTAATATTGTGCTTTTTGAAAGAAATAGCTTGAATTCATAAATTACTATATGCAAAGTAATGTGTTTTATAAATCAATAGTACATATGAATTAACTATGTGTGAATGGGTTGAAGTAGCAGACAGTTATCGTGGCTGTAAAAGGGTGTGTAACAACTCATTCAAGGTATATTTATATCTACCTGCATTTAACCATAGAATGTTTGTTTACTTTTAATCCCTGGTTAAACTTGCAACAATCACCAGTAACTACTTTTCTGGTGTCCCCGCCGTGATATTGCTGGAATATTTCTAAAAGCGACGTTGAACCTTACTCACACACTCACTCACTCACCAGTAACCAAGGCAAAGGTATAAACCCTGCTGATGGAACCAAGGATGCAGAGGTACTGTAAGTCCCAATGGTCCTTAATACAAAAATTGTAAGTATTCGGCTGATGGCATGTCTTTATGATAAAGTTGTCTTTTATAAGTTATTATGTTGTTTCGCTGTTCGTCTGATTATTATTGAGAAAACCCTGCATGTTTTAAGCATCTGAAAAACCATGGATATGTACGATAAACACTGTTGATTACAATCCGCACTGAATTTCACTAGTTTACAACGTGATTAACCAGAGCTCAACAGCGGATTTGTTGATGTGCTATTTTCGATGACGTGAAGATGTGTGATCGCTGGGCAACTTTTTTTATGGGAGCCACGGATTACCCAGCGGTTTAACTGAATCCGCGGTATCGCGAAGAGCGGTATTGCGAGGGATGACTGTATATGGTGACCTTATCTTTCTTACTGGCAATCTGCAGCCCCATTTTTATTTTGTTTATCATGGTTTAAAAGTCAGATAGTCATTTTTCATGAACAATCTGTGATATATTGCTTGCTATATTACTGTCCTTAGGTGACAGTTTTTAAGGTATTGTAACAGTACAACTTGTTCCAGTCATAATATGACTGAAATATTGCTGACGTGACTCTAAGTATTAACTCATTTATTCCACCAGTTTCATTTGAACTCTGAAACATTCTCTTGACTCTATGATTTGTAATGCTGTTTTAACTGTAACATGTTGCTTTGGAAGTTACTCCCATATTGGAGGGTTAAGAGGATTATTTCTTTGGACATTACTTGTTGGACGTCACTCCTCATTTTGTGGTAGATTTCCAACATTGGGTTATTTCCTTATCTGTCATATGGAATAGAAATACTTCATCCTCAATAACCCATAATTCTGCTGACTGACTTCAGAGGCTTCAGAACTTCAGGATGACAAGTGATCCGTGTTCAGATTATTTAAGTTTTATTTAAATCTGGATTAGGTATTAAAAATCATGATGACTTACTTTTTGTGATCCCATTTTTCAATTTTGAAAAGTTTAGTGGGCGTTCTTTTAAGTCGGACACAATCATTAACTAGAGTCAGTTCTCGAATATTGTACAGGCTCCTAAGTTCCGTACATTTTGATTTGTGTGCAATAGGTTATTATGTTATGTGTGGCATCACCTGACCTTTGTCACTTGAAATGTGGTAATTCCCAACTCTATTTTTAGATAGCGTGTGGATTTCTCATGCACTTTCCCTTTCGAGATACAATTGGTTATCGCTTTGTGCACTTTCGCAATAGCGACTCTCTCCAATCATTAACTACCATGCAAATTCATATTACAGAGGCATATAGAAAATCACTCATTTTCATTGCAGTTTTGTATAAAATTATGCTGAACATTTTAAAATAGTTTAACCATATATGGAAAAATTTCATTGATTAAATGTTTAAGAGAAAGCAATATTTTCTGTAAGCAGTTTTCAGCAAATTATTGAAGTTGAGCTTATATGCAGTTGAGTTTTTATATAAATTTCTTGTGTGCATCGAAATTCCTTGATGAGATCTTACATGTCATCACAGATTACAATGCTGGTAAGTCATGGTTGAAGATTATTGTGACGCCACTCTCATGTACTTGTTGTAAAATGGGAATTAATTCTTGTTCTGTTTGATATATGTATATATATATAGCACCCTGTCTCTGATGATTTGACATTTAGTCTGGGAATCTTGCCTGTATCACTTTGTTTGGGAAATAGATTGAAATAAAATACGCTGTTTGAGAACTTGACACATGACAGCTTGAGATGCAGAGTGAACACAATACCATTAGACATCTTAATGTTCGCTATGGGCGACCTGGATGATTGACTATGAACACAGTAGCTTGAATATTGCCAACAGGTGTAAAACAGCAAATATTAATAATTACTTAATAAAGAATCTAACTCGGCCTCTGTATAGCTGTGTTGCTTTCTACCTGGAATGTTAGACACCCTTTATCATGCAGGTAACAGGTTCACTCAAGGTTTATCAAATTATCGTGTTTTTGGTTCTGATTACAATCCAATAGCCTGTCCGTTAACAGACTACCAAACATACACACCATCTGCTCTGGTGGTCTGGATTTACGATCAAAACCAGACACCTTTGCTAAAAAAAATCGGATCTCTTAGTACACACATGTATGGTAAGAAATAACTGAGGCTGTTCATTCATGCAGGTGTTTGAAGCGGCGTGTGTTTCACCTGTTGTGTTTCAGGAGGTAGTGTACAGACGAGACAGAACAAAGGACGCTTTACGTGTGAATGATATGATTGTACCTGAATGACATTTGGCAGTTCATCAGATAATTGTCTCGACTCTTGGGGTCAATGATTATAGGTTGAACACTGTTGTTTTGAGGGTATTTAAATGTCCTGTATTATATTTCACATGGAATATAATTTTATGAGAGCATGATGTAAGTGATTATGATCTTACATGCATTGACTGCCTTGACTTTTTGTCACCAAAATAAATGTTTATTTTCATTCACTTGCGAAATACTTAGGGAGACGTTTTTTTGTAATATGTCTGTGTGAACACAAATATTTGTTAATTTGACTGTTTCCTGGCACACTTAATGGCAGTAACTTTTGATTTCTTGTTGATTATTTTATGTAAATAATACAGTTTGTAAACTTTAAGTTTCTCTGATGCAGGAACATGGTTAAAGGTCATGAAAATATTTCAGTATAGATATGATGATGGATTAAAGAAAAGTAATTGTCATGTAATTGGTAGATCGATGCTCATGATGTTGATCACTAGATTGTTTGGTCCAGACTCGTATATTTACAGACCGGAATATTTCCGAGTGTGGCTTTAAACAACCAACCAACCAATCATGTAGTTGGTATTATATACCAGCATAAGGACACATCCTGACTCTGCAGTTTGGGTGTTTATTCATCACACTGAAGGCCTGGATTCCAGTAACAAAAGTGTCATGTATGTGTAAACTGTGACTCGCAATTTTGTGTCCTTCGTCATAAACAGATGTGGTGAAAGATTGGTCATGAAATGATTACAAGTGATTTGATGGCATTTGTTGCTCTAACTCAGCAATGTTTGATATTGTAATATTTCCATAACTTGATAAACTAGTGATGCAAAAAACAGAACTCGGTCACTCCATCCAAAAATAATGGATCTTGGTGAAAGATTGCCACATGCCTGGAACACATACCTTCAGATCTGGATGATAATTTGAAGGTAGTTCAAGTGTTCAACTCATTTTCCAATACAGTTCTGTAAGTGGAGATCCACATTGATGAAAGGGGAAACACACTGGTCACTTTGTCCACCACTGAGAGCTAGTTAGTTGTAGACTTAACGAGAATATGACCCTTCTGTGAAAACCCTTGAAGAGAGGAGGTAATTGACTTTATTGAATGTCTAACTGTGAAGTAAATATATAGGAATACATACTTATACATGCTCATTTAACAGGGTGGAGGCATAGTATATGGCTACTTGTGTTCCATGCTGGGACCTATTTCAGGGGGCGTCTCAAAACATACTTGATCTATATCTTATATTGGGGATGAAGGGTAGACATACCAGAGACCATATAATCAGTCTATGGTCTGAGACATTACTTGTGAAGTATGTACAGGATGTACTTCTGATAATTGGTGAATATGTCAATATTGATGCGTATATTATACTGGTGGTCCTGGAATAATGTCGTGTTTGAGTCACGGCATGGTACACTATAACTGCCATTAACACTGTGGGTTAATGTTATCATAGGCATAAGCTATCCAAACACTCATTATATTGATTTTGCTGTTCAAATGTAATAGCTTTTCAAATGTTTAGATAAATTGATTAGAGTTTATATTTGGATCTGATATTTGACATTTTCCCCATATGTGGAAACTGAAAAGTAGTTCTACAAATTCACATAATTAATTTACATGACTTCTTGTTTGTCATTCGTTGATATTATGAGAAATAATCCATACCACTGAGATACGATGACATCCCATCAAATAGGCTTCTAAACCTTACCTCAGGCTAATGGTTAAAGCATTCGCTTGTCACACTGAAGACCCGGGTTCGATTCCCCACATGGGTACAATGTGTGAAGCTCGTTTCTGGTGTGCCCCGCCATGATGTTGCTGGAATGATGCTAAAAGTGGCGTAAAACTAAACACACTCACTCACTCTAGGGGCGGTGGGATAGCCTAGTGGTTAAAGCGTTTACTCGTCAGCTGAAGACCCAGATTCGATTCTCCATATGGGTACAAATGTGAAGCCCATTTGTGGTGTCCCCCACCGCGTTATTGCTGGAATATTGCTAAAAGGGGCATAAAACCATATTCACTACTCACTCACTCATTCTAAGCATGGCTTCCATCCAATCCTTCATAAAGGAAAGAAATGAATATGACACAGTCCCTGAGACAGTGGGCAGTTCCAAGTATTGGTCGACAAGACGGCTTGTTATTTCACAGGGTGTGGGTGAAAATGAGATTTACGAAGTGGTTGGGGCTATAATCTTTCAATCAGTATATCAGCCTTATGATCACTAGATCACCTTACCCTATAGACAAACTGTCTCCTTTCATTATTTGCCTATCTTCTTTTTCATAATCCCTGCAGTGGAACAATCGGTGAAGCTTTGGGTGTCCCTATTATTGTGCTATGTTCCTATATCATTATATTGCTATGTGTAAAGTACAGATCTACTGTAGAACATTTCACACTTCTGTGAATCTCATTGAATTAATGTGAGTGCTGACCCCTTGTCCAAAATCGCTCATGAAATTATTGCATGTAGCTCCACCTTTGAATTTCTTCAAACACTGTCTCATTAAACAGCAAGCAACAAGAATATTGAACACTTTGATGTGTAAGAGGATATTAAGTAAGATGACACAGGGTTTAATATCCTGTTCAAGATTATTGAACTTGAATAATATGTGTGTGTCTTGATTTTAGTGCTTGCTCGCAGAAATGAGTGAGGTTTTACACTGCTTTTAGCAATAGTCCAGCAATATCACAGCAAGGGACACCAGAAATGAGCTTCACACATTGTACCCATGTGGGGAATCGAACCCGTGTCTTTGATAAGTGTATGCTTTTACCATTAGGCTATGCCACCACCCTGTCTCCAAGAACCTTGAGAATATACTAGAATCAAATAGGAATCCTACTCAAGCCTAGGATGCTTTGGCAAGTCTAGATTGCCTTAGCACTAGAAATAAAGCATTGTTCTGGGCTCCATTGGGATTTATTTTATAAATAACTGTGTGGGTGTTTATTTTTTGGGATAAGATGACTATATTTTTGGGACTAAATGCCAGCCTAGCTGAAATACCAGTTCAACCCGGATACCTCACACAGTATAGGGGTATACTGTACTTACCATGAGATTGCTGGCCCCTGTTTAATCCCCTTGGCTGAGGGCCAGTCCTGGTTATCGTCTTTTAAAGTCTTCTGGTATGACACAGCATGGGATAGAAGCCTCAACCTCTCCCCACTTGGCCATGGAGGCAGAGGTAGTTATTAACTATTGTTCAGTGTTAGTGTTTCCCACTTACTGGTGATCTAACTTCAATGGAATCAATGGTGAAGAGTGAGTGAGTTTCAGTTTTACCCCACTTCAGCAATATTCCAGCAATATCATGGCGGGGGACACCAGAAATGGGCTTCACATATTGTACTCATGTGTGGAATCAAACCTGAGTCTTCGGCGTGACAAGCGAACGCTTTACCACTAGGCTACCCCATCACCATGACATGACATGAAGCCCAAGGAATATGTCCCTCCAGAAGTGGATCCCATGATTCATGTGATTCATGTCACTCATACTTTTCACATGAATTTCATAATTTCACTAATATTATGTATACAGGGATTTTCTAGGATTATAAACTATGTGCCTTTGGCTTGCAAAATGGCAAAATAGTGTCATATTGTCTGAAATTTAATTCTTTTGAAGCATCCATATTTTTGTAAATTCTGAGAATTAGAACATCATTTATTCAAATTTTGAAGTTTTACTGACATTTGCTGCAGACTTGGGCAAACAATGGTCTCTTAGCAACTCCTAATAAATCCCTGGCACAGTATATATGTTCAAGAGCTTAGAATTCAAAATTGTTTTTCTTACTTCCAACAGTCGTGTGTCTGGGTTAGGCACTGTGACCTGGAACAAAAGATTATTTTGAATATTGGCTGAACACACAAGTTTGTTTAAATAGATACCTTGTTGGGAATACTGAATGGAAAATACAGTAAACTACAGATATTATGAATTGGACAACTGATTTCAGTTCATTATAATGATAGTTCATTGCACACATTTTGATTAAAGCATACACCAGGTGGCAAATTTATTATAAGCGTGTCAGTTACTGTGGTATTAGTGTGTAAGATGGTTTTATATCTTTTCTCTGTCCATATCTAATAAAATATAATATATAAAAATTACAATTAAAATATATGTAACTGTGTTAAGTTCTAAACATTAGGATCAACACCTTTTTCTATTTATTAGTCATGATACCACTAAACTACAAGTTACTGTTGCAATGTTTAGCATTATATAAATCGTGATCTGTGGAAGTCTTAAATTATGTTTTCGTATTTTCTTTAGCATTTGCAACAGAGTAAATATCGTCCTCTAATAATACCATGATAATTCCCTGGACTGTTTGGAAGAAAATAATTAACCTTTATCCCCGATGCCATTTGGTATGGAAAATAGATTATATCACAACAATATAGTTTGTGGTTGTCTGTAAAGTTATAACTAGTTGTCTGTGTTTAGAAGGTGGCTATTGTAATCATTTACGTTATAATAATTTCAAGGTCTATGAATGTTTACATTTTTCTTAGCATGTTTTGGATATTAATCCAGGATATTAAATTACAGGAATTTTCAAGTGAATAAATAGAAAACTGTTGTCCTAATGACTGTTTATATTGTAACCACTTCCTTTTTGTGGAGGCAATGGCTTCCGGGAATGTGTTACCCATCGCGTTAAACAGGTCTGTTACATCATGTGAGCTGCCTTAAAGCAGATAACATTTACAAACAGTGAGGTCAACAGTCTTAACATCAGGGTGAGAAAAGTGACTTTGACATACTCTTCGTTTCATCTAATCGGCAAAGACTCTACCAGTTGACATTGTTTACATGGTTCGTACAGAGGTTTAGATAATCTATTCCAGTATGGACATAATCCCCATTTGTGGGATTCCTGGGTACCATTATGAAGTGTGCGACATTTTAGAAATGTCAGAGCTACCTTTGTGTTGTATTTTGGTCTAAATATAGCCTATCATTTAGTACATGTGCACTGGCTATTGATATTACCTTGACTTCTGATTAGTTTTGCTGTGAGAAATCATATGTGTTATACATGTACTTAAATGAATGCATCTGATATCACTATATGTCCCACATCTTGTAAGGAACTTGTACATAGCTAATAATTTGTTAGCGAGAAGTTTGGATCCAACAACAAATAGCAATTTTGAGATTCAAGAATGATTCCTGTTATGTCCTCTGACATGTAAACAAAATACAGCTATACAAAATCTCTGTGTGTAAGGACCTTTTGCTCTTGGCATTAAACAAATACTGAAATAGCAATTTACAATCTATTTAAAATGATGGTTTACATTGAATTGATACGATACCTCTCTGCCTTTTGCATGAAGATCAAGGTACACATCCCTATGAGGTCAGGCCAGGTGAACCTTCTAGTGAACTCTCTTCTTAGAGTACTGAATCTTGTCGTGTTTCGCTTGGAAGCTTTACTCCAGTATCATGGATATATAAATATACACCATTGGGAAGTCAAAATATATTGCATATTTTTTATATATATATCTGGAGCCCTGTATTATATAAATTTTGTCATTTACCTCAGTGCAGTGGCATCTTACTATGTTTCCTGTGGTATATTTTTTTTCCAGATGGAATTTCCAATCTGAATCGAGGCTGTAACAAAATGAAAATGAATAATTTTAGAAAGCAGCTCTCTGATTAACACATGAGCCCATTCATCCTTCGTTTCAGGTCAAAGTTTTCAGTCAGGGTTCGCCTAATGGAACCAACTGAGGGGTCCATCTTCCCCAGAGGAGGACGTTAACTGACTTTAAAAGTCCATCCCAGTTTCCACCCTTACCAAAGTTGGATCAATTTCTGGATTGATTTGAAGTCAGCCAGTGGCTATTAAGAGTTATGTCCTATCTATTTCTTTTCTGTTGACCAATCAAATTTCACGTATCATATTATTTACATTTGCTTCAAATAGAATGGCTGTGGTGTCCTGACAAGTCATCAAGAAAGTGTATCTGTGATGGGATAAAATCAGTCTTACCTAATGAAGTGCATCTGGTTTAAATACATGGAAACATTTGGAAAATATCTGTTCACTGTGGATGGTACACATGCTCTTCAAATCCTGCATTTCATCGAAATTTGATGGAATTTGGCAGTTAGCAGACCTGGTGTCGATTTGATTGGATTATGCATAGACTCCAGCCAAAACGTAACTCCCAAACTCAAGCTTTGTTCAACACGGTGCAACTGGACTTCTGTTGTCAGTTAACTCTTGCCTCATGATGATTATTATAGGATATTTATATAGTGCTCATATCCATGCAACTTGTGACAAGAGGTGGATATCAGAATAAGATATTTGAATGAGCATTTGATCCAATTGACATCAATCAGCAGGGTTGGCTAAAATGATCGATAATGGGAAAAATCGTTGATAGTTAAAAGTATTAATGATTATTGATATGAAAATTGTGTTATGATAATATTGTATGTTAACTTTTGTGATAGAAAAAAAGTTTTAATTTTCTCACACAATAGGCAGTTTTAGGACTTTAATCATGGGCTGCTTC
This sequence comes from Haliotis rubra, assembly GCF_003918875.1. Lineage (NCBI taxonomy): Eukaryota > Metazoa > Mollusca > Gastropoda > Lepetellida > Haliotidae > Haliotis > Haliotis rubra. The sequence continues at coordinate 278,693 of NW_025767222.1, forward strand.
TAATTATGTTCAGGATGCTGTTTTGTTGAATATCTGTGCCAAAACATGTCACCACTCGCCAGTGATGTACACCATCTTCATTTCCTTTAGACAAATTTGTTTTCTTGCTCAAAGTTACCTCCCCGGTATTTATTGATAATTGATAGATATTTAGAAATGTGTAATAAATTGATAAAATGTTGATTTCAGGTTACCATGGTTTCTGTGACATATTATCATTTGATTTTACAAATAATATTTGTGAGAAGCCACCTGTCAGTGTCTGGTATGGAACAGCTGCAATTATCCAGGAAGTAGGAGGGTTTGACCATGTTTTTCAACACAATCATAATTGTATTATTTGTAAGTGTGATACATTTCTGTTTGTAAGGTAGGATTGTGTTGAGAGTGCATATGTAAGCCATACAGCTGGATTGCCAGCATCAGCAGTCAAAGGGAAATAACTCTATAGTCATGTCTGTTGTAAGTGTTCTGAATCTAAGCTGCTCCACAAAACCCTCTTGAGTTCAATCCCTACAGAGTGACCATTCTCACTGTGAATGGTAAAGTACTTTTTTTAAAGTCTGTTAAACAGTCATCTGAAAAGTTTTTAACTTGCAAAAATAAAATCAAATGAATCAAGACCTTCATGGAAGCAGGATTTTGTAGACTTCAAAACCTAATCAGTTAAAAGTGAGGAAAAGATTATTTCTTGAAGGCAATGGGTTTTTTAAAATATCAGCTGAAACAAACTTTAAGCTAATACTGTACCGGTATTTATGACTGAAGAACAGAAAATTATCTGAAAAGTCTATAGATCAATGCATATTTTCAGTTACTGATCAGGATTTTATTCCACAGACAGTGTAAAGCAATAGAGAAATTTAAATCCTGCCTGAGGTAATTTTGTTGACATTATTTTGTGTGTCGTAATATTTTGATGTCTTATAACCTGAAAGTATGGTCTTGACAGGAGGATGACACTGTTAGACTCACATGGGTTTCTTTGTTGTTAAATGTGACACTTGACATTTATCCTGCTTTCTAAGATACTTCGCTAAAAGATCAAAGGCACCAACAATCAGTCGATAAAGTACCTACACCTTTTGCATGATGCCACACTGTATTGACATCACTAACACCATTCTCGTCTCCCCCTCATGAGGAAACGTACCCTTGGTAACCTCCGTCACGATGCATGTCAGTTGTCATCGTACAGTCTCCTATATTAAACTATTCCATAACGTCCTTATCTGGGTACATTGGCATGCGCTTGACCCAGTCCCAGTCCCAGTCCCAGTCCCAGCCCCAGTCCCTTAACATTTTAAATATACTGATAATTATATATTTATTATATATTGCGTGAATTTGGCATGACAGTTTACAATTTCAGTAAAATGCACTCTAACCAGATTCTTCATTTGGACAGTTTGGTATTGATAAAATATAAATGATTGAATCTGTCTTAACTAATGTCAAGTCAGTACTTGTCACCAGATTTTGGTGATGTTGATGCTCATGAGATTCTCATATTTGATTAATTTGTTGCAGCTCTTCCAACCTCTAATGTAGCAACATGGAACATCATCAGAACCCTGATGCCTGCATGGCTGCTGTCTGGTTCTTGTCATGATCGTAAGTACTATCAGTTACAATAATATACTTACGCCAATCTCTGGTTCTTGTCATGATCGTAAGTACTACCAGTTACAATAATATACTTACGCCAATCTGTGGTTCTTGTCATGATCGTAAGTACTACCAGTTACAATAATATACTTACGCCAATCTCTGGTTCTTGTCATGATCTAAGTACTACCAGTTACAATAATATACTTACGCCAATCTCTGGTTCTTGTCATGATTGTAAGTACTACCAGTTTCAATATTGTACTTACGCCAATCTTTGGTTCTTATCATGATCGTAAGTACTACCAGTTACAATATTGTACTTACGCCAATCTGTGGTTCTTGTCATGACCGTAAGTACTACCAGTTACAATATTGTACTGATGACAATCTCTGGTTCTTGTCATGATCGTAAGTACTACCAGTTACAATATTGTACTTACGCCAATCTGTGGTTCTTGTCATGATCGTAAGTACTACCAGTTACAATAATATACTTACGCCAATCTCTGGTTCTTGTCATGATCGTAAGTACTACCAGTTACAATAATATACTTACGCCAATCTGTGGTTCTTGTCATGACCGTAAGTACTACCAGTTACAATATTGTACTGATGACAATCTGTGGTTCTTGTCATGATCGTAAGTACTACCAGTTACAATGATATACTTACGCCAATCTGTGGTTCTTGTCATGACCGTAAGTACTACCAGTTACAATACTGTACTGATGCCAATCTCTGGTTCTTATCATCATCGTATGTACTACAAGTTATTGTACAAACACCTTCCTCTGGCCCTTCCCATGATGTACTCAGATACAATATTGTACTTACAGCATGTTCTGGACAATGTCATGAACGTAAGTACTATCAGTTTCAGGACCGCCTCCGTGGTGTAGTGGTTAGAGCGTCTGCCCGGAGAGCGGAAGGTCGTGGGTTCGATCCCCAACCACGTCATACCAAAAGACGTTAAACATGGTACTTGTTGGTCCCTGCCTGGCGCTCGGCATTAATGGGTACAACAAGGACTGGTCGGCTCAGAGTCAGTATAATGTGTCTGAATGGGGTATTCATGCTTCACTGCGGCATGGTATCTCAGTGGGCTAGCACTCTAAAACCAACTTCAGTCTCGGCTAGTACACATGCACATACACACACGCATGCACGTTGTCATATGAGCGAAATATTCTCCAGCGTGACGTTAAACCCAATTTCACCTCACCTCAGTATCAATTTCAGTGTTGTACAAAGTCCACGCTCTGGTCCTGGTCATGAATTACTCAGGTACAATATTGTACTTATATCACTCTCTGACCCTTGTTCATGATGTATTCAGTTACGATATTTTACTTATTCCAACCTACATATGATTCATTTCTTAAATCTATTACTTTTCACAATGTCTGAAAACACTTATTGCATTTCAAATGAACATATGTTATCAACAAAATTAGAATTATAAACTATGTTTTGCAATGTTATTGAAAAAACCCCGCTGATTCTCGGACACATGCTTCGGCAACGGGTCCACATCAAAGTTGTCAAAGAGCAAAGTAACGATGTTTCGAGGATTTAATTAAACGAATTGAATAAACTAAAGAATAATATAAAGAACAGTACTAATAAAAGTTGTTAAACGTACATTATGTTTGAGCAAGTTTGAAAATGGTTTCTAAGATGCCTAGCTGTTAGAACAATCAAAAAAAAAATACATTATGAGACAATAAAGGTATAGTTTTTTGATGACGTAACAATTGAATGACGTTATCCCGTCACTGCACCATTCTAGTGTGCCCCCTCGTAATCGAATTATTTTACATTACGTCACAATGTAAGTGACGTCACGATGCATGTCAGTTGTCATCGCCTCGTACGGCCTCCTACAGTAAACTACTCCGTTGCATCCCATTTCTTGCTTTGCAGTTGCTTCACGCAGCTAACATCACTGGTGGAAACATTACGTTTATGTTTTCCGACGGTTAAAATGTCTCAATTCGACTCACAAGTTTTCAGGGACACGGTAACGTTCGCAATGTTTACATTCCCACAATGCAATCGCGTGGAATGTCGCTGACTACTCTGCTTCATCTGGATGTACTGATCTAAACTTACGTTGGTAGAAGAAATGCGACGTTGATATTGCCCCATATGGTTTACGTTAATGACAGATGTAATTAAAATAATTCAGAGAAGATATTTAATCCGAACGTAAACCGTCATCAAACTGTTATCATTTGTTTTTTCTGGTAACATTTGTCTTAATGTAGGGGCAGACACATCAATAGAACAAGCACCAGTTAGCCCTGTGCGAGGATTCTTAATTTAGGTCACCGACACCGCCATTTGTTTTCTGCCTTAAATTAATCGTAATTATCCTTAGAAAGTATTAAATTTAGCATCTTAGAAAGATGTAAAGTTAAGCTCTCTACCCCAATGTGTTTTTGTAATAAAGTATAGTTTTGCCCTGAACTATTATAATTAAAGCACTAGGGACGGGACTCCGAGTGCTTTGATAATTATAATAGTTCAGGGCAAAACTATACTTTATTACAAAACACATTGGGGTAGAGCGAACTTTATTTCTTAAGTGAAATATATATCTATACCGAAACGTCGCTATTATACAATAAAGAAGTTGATCATCCATAAAGACTTGTCATTCCTATTGTTTGGAACTTCTAGAATGCCCCTCAAACAGTTTGTACATTATAAGTTACTATTCCCATCCTTTTGTGTGCAAACATGAAATGTAAGTCAAGTAACATCTCAGCTTCCGTTGCCTCGAACTTCATGCTCTGACACGATGTTTAATGCTAAAATATATGCTTGAAGCATTTTTGCCACAGGTCATAACCAACCACGATACATCAACTAAGTTGCATAAGGTGGTGATTTTGTACGTAACTCGATCAGAATAGGATGATTTTACCCAAAACTTTCGTCTAAATTGTAAGTTTTCGTTTACGAGGACGGTATCCACTGCTGTAATAATATTGGTTGCCTTAGCTCACGTGCATGATTTTGACCAATCACGATCCTTATAGCAGACATTTGTAACTACTCGTGTCATTTCATCAAGCCGCTTGTAGGTCATGGAAAGAGGCGAGTAGTTACTAATGTTATAGCAGATTGTTGCGAAAAAGCGTCATTAGAAACCAACATTTATCCAATAAAATCGCTTCTTACAACTGCGAAAAAACTCCTGTTACTCCGTGATATTCATAAAAACTTTCAAATATTTACCGCTGTTGTGTCATGTTACCGTGCGTAGTAGCAATACTGTTTTACAAGCTTCCTTAATAAACATAAGCCTCAACTATGACCTCAGAGCCTCGGTGTCATGGTGTCATGGCAATAAAAGCCTCTGGTTGACTAAACAAACTTTCACAATATATTGCAATACATATTGCAATACGCTAACACATATCGCAATATATCGCAATACGAACATTTTGGCGATACCCAACCCTAACACATATCATGGAATACACACGTAAACAATATGTTTTGATAACACCATTTCACAAACTGCCAAGTCCATGCCCCCTGCTGCAGATCAACTGTACATGTTAAGGTGCTGTTGTTGTTCACACATTCACAAAGTCAAAACAGTGGACAAAACTATTTTGAACTTGGATGTGTTTTCTTCGATTAACACTGGAAGATAGTGAGAAAGGTATATGGTGGTCTATGGTCAGGTCACAAATAAGCTGAAGTTTAGGAACGTTGGGCGCTGGGAGTCCTTGGATGGGTGACAGTGTTTGACAGCTTGACTCTTGAGAGTTTCTAGGACTTCAGTCCTGCACCACAATGAAGCACGTGTGATACATGTGGTCTCACCTTAGGCAAGGGAGTTTTTTCAAAATTGCCTCTGATCACCCAACAGAAAATAGGTACCCGGTGGAAAAGCCATGAGAATATTAACCTTCTAGCACCTCACAGACAGCATGGGGTAATGATAATCAGATAGTGTGTTAGCCCTTGAGCATTCGTTATAAATTTCACTATTATGATCCTTTATGGATAACGAGTTCTTTATTATATTATGATGCATCATTTGGGAATAGATAACAGATAGGTTTAATTAGCATTGATGGCCGAGTGCTCTGTTCTCTTGTTTTTTATCAGTTCATTGTTGGCGTATGGGATGAGATATCCTTGATCTCTTTTGTTTGAGGGCTTGTCTCGGTGGATTTGAACTGCTTCTGACAGTTTTCTTTTGATCAAGACCTGGAATTTCTTTTGGTAATATCTGTACATTATCCCACTTGATGTTGTAAAAAGGTTTTTGATTATGTGGTCTGAGATGGCTGATTTTCAGTCTGAATTTTTTGGTAGGTGTTAAGTGTTCTTTGATTCTGAGGTTTATGGGATGAGAAGTTTCACCTACTGTAAACGTACTTATTTTCGCGTGGTGCAATTTTTGCGGAATTGACAGTTTAGACTACATCGCGCGGCCAATTATTCGCGCAATCAGTAATTGCCGGAACTGCGAGCTGTCTCTTTGGCCGCCACTAATAGCAGTGAAAACAAACAGAGTGGCTTAACCTGTCAGGTGGCGTTTATTGCATACTCACAGGAAATCCCTATGTGTGCGATATACTAGTACACAGTAATCCGTTTACTCACGGAAGAGATGAAAAACACATCAGTCTTATGTTCCGAATTCTGACGATCTGACGAATTAACTTCTACTGTATATGAAGCTCTTTGTGATTTCAAACAAGCCGGGTTGTTGTGAATGAGATGATTGAGTGTTAAGTGACAATATACGCTTCATGATGTACTGGTAAATAAAATCTTAATGAATAAATAAAATACTGCTGTATTATTTCTTTCCGAGTCGTTTTATTATTCATCAACTTCTAAAATGCCGATCAACAGACCATTGGAAGATCATGGTTTGTACTTTTAATTGTCTTGTTCTTGCAGACAGAATCTGGGTGCAGCCTGAACGTTTTGATGAAAGTTATGGACTGAATATGAGAGAGAATTGAACTTTTTCATTTCAACAATTGCAATTGAAAGAATGCAAAGGCTATTTGCCAGCCATTCGAACTTGTCCGAAATTTTCATACTTCCTAGTCCTTCGCAACTTAAAAACATGACTTCCAGTGGGTCCTCCTCCTGTGGCATGTTTTTGAGGAAATAGTCAACACAACAAGCCTAGTTAATCTTTTATACAAAAACTGTTATAAAGGTTGCAAATAATACTCCCCGAAGTTGTGATGGAAAACAGAGGTTGCTACCTTGTATTTGACACCTGTCCTGTTTGTTAGTCACACTTTGAATAGTGAGAGGAAATCGCTGCATCCGTGGGTAACTACATTTCAGATGACCTATTATGCAACAGCAACAAAACATATGTTGTCCGAAAATCGCTTTTAATGGAAGTTGAGTATGAAAGTCTTTGGAATTGGCTCACTGACTTGGTTCATGCATGTTATGTGTTGAGTGAGTGAGTTTGGTTTTATGCCACTTTTAGCAATATTCCAGCAATATCACCACGGGGAACACCAGAAATGGGCTTCGCACATTGTATCCATGAGGGGAATCAAACCTGGGTTGTTGGCATGACGAGCAAACGCCTTAGCTAAGAGGCTACCCCACCGCCCCTGTTAAGTGTTGAGCCCATGTTAAAACATTTATTTTTTTATATTTATTTTTTTATTTCCATTTTTATGTTACAATTTCCATTACAGCAGCTTTATGTTCTCCAATTGAAAGTATTTTAAGTGTACAGTGAGTAGTGTTGATGTAAATACATAATGTGTACATTACCTATGTTAAAACATGTTAAAGTTAGTCACAAATTGATCTGTAAAAGACATCAAAGAAATGTGATATATTGTATTGTGTATCATGATCATCACATTGTTACAGTAATTGAATTGCAAATAATATCATAACCCAGCTAGTAGCAAACTCAGTGATAACTTATTGTCACTTGATTGGAATTTTTACAAAAAGTATTTGGACTTTTTGTGTGTCCCTGTGGATGTGCTAATAATTTTGTTTGCGTCCATTGTCAAGTTTTATGCATATAGGATGCAGGAATTCACGTCCTGTAAATCCCTGGGTTAGGGGTGGGGGGTAGCCTAGTGGTTTAAGCCATGGAAACTATTTTCGAGAAACATGTATGTGTTTCATTATAGACATATATTTATCTTTGATAATCAGGAGGAGACACATTTAAGGTTTTGTCAAACACGTTATTGTGAAATGTTAGATAGACAATAGGAATGTGGTATTGATATTTTTAACATCCCTGCTACCCCTTCTGGATCTGCCCCTGCAGGTAGATGTAAAGCTGTCAGTTCTATATACTTTATTATTTGTTAAATGAATTGTCTGTCTGTTTCGTTCTACATTTGTGTGTGTGTCTCTTCCTAATTTATGGCATTCCTTGACATAATGATCATTGATGGATGTTTTTGGTCAGAATTAACTGTGCCTATTGTGTACCAGCTTCTAACAGCCCTATATGTTTAAATGAAGCATATATTACAACAACTGTTTCATGATGAAAAAGTACTAGATAAACATTCATTTCATTTAAAAACATAAGGTAGTGTTAAATTATTTTTTTTTTAAATCCTCTAACTCATATTGATATAGAGAAATATGTGTATGGTCGTTGATACAAAATCTTTAAAAAAATTCTTTGATGTTAATTTCTGGTGATTAAAACCGATGAATCACACCCACTCTCGATAGTTTCTGGAATACAAGTGTTTTTCAATGTTTGTGGCTCTTAATGTGGACTTTTGAAAAAATTCTGCTTGTTTCATATGCTTTGTAAATGATTTTATTTCCTATTTTTGATATACCCAATATATCTCCTGTCAGAGCTGTGTTAGTGTGACTTGACATGAACAATGATTTTAGACAGTGTCCTGTTACACAATAACAAAGAATGGTCACTCGCCCATGAAAGAGATTACAAAACGTAACATACAACAAACCAACAATGCCACAAACTCATTTTAAGAGATTAAACTGTGTACCAAGCTCTGTAAGATAGATATGTACCACTCTATAACATAGGATTAAAACTGTAAATGCCAAAACTGATTTCTCATGAGATGTTAATTCCTATAAATATCCCAGATGTCAAGTGGCTATGGACTGATAATGTTTGTACAATATGTGTTAGAAACTTGCATGGGGTTTCCTTTGAGGTCCCAGGTAGGGGGCCTGTTGGCACCACTGCGTGAGCTATCCTGCACGGGGGCCCCCACGAAACATATCGCACCCCTGTGATCGCGTATCAATGGTGGCCCAGCGATTCTGGTCGCTGATTGAGGATAAGCGGTACAAGATCTTATCTTGTGGTATATTGTTGGTTAACAAAGGAATTAATATGTCCAACACGCGGATTATCACGACACTATGATGAAGTGGCTCTAGGAGCAACACAAGCGAAGTGTATTGCGATATGTCGCATGACGAGTATCTATTTGCTGTGTACAAATTGGCATAGTGGTGTGGTTTGTCTTATTGCGTGAACGATTATACTTTTGAGGGGGGTTAAACATCTAAGTAAAAGACTAACTGATCGTGCAGATGAATTGTAATCTGTTGACCCCTGTTTTAGTAAATGAAATGGCCTGCTGTGTTTGTTATGGTAGTGTGGACGCTGTTATTATCTTCTTTAAAGGGGTGTTAGGTGATTGACAGGGGGTAAAGAAAGCACTTGTTGAAGGAGACATTCGAGCCCAACTTTGGTTGACGACAGTTTAAGTACTGTCTCTCCATCTTGAGCTAGTTGCTGAGACCAGCATGCGAGGGCAGGTATGTGCTAGAATATAGGAGGTCATGTCATATTTAGTCGTGGTAACTTGCTGTAAAAATGTGTTCTTTGCAGTGCTAATATGTTTTGATACCATGATATTTTTTAAAGGGTATTTTGTTTTATCAGTTCGAAAGCTTTTTGTTAGTTTGATAATTTGGAGTGCAGTTTGATGTATTTGATGTCAAATTGTGACAAAGTCATGTTAATTATTAAAGTTGAGGACTTTAAATAACAGAGAAGGAATTAAAATGTTCATTTGCAAATGGATCATTAGTCTTAGACTTTGATGCAGATATTGATGAATGGTCATGTATGAAATCGGAACGGTATAGACTTGCAGAATCATTAATGTGAGTTTATGGATCTTTCTTGACACCATTTGGCTTGTCCAGTAATTTTGGGAAGAACGAAGGGTTTACTTCAAATTGTTGTTTTTGATTGTTCTTTCTTGTGAATGAAAATATACAAGTTTTATTTCATCCTCTCGTCTCTGTTGTCCATCTGAAATCAAGTACAACTGAAAAGTGTTAACCACGATTATTATGATGAGATGTGCCGTCATCATTTTGGGACGTGGCCACCATTTTCCCGGAATATGTTTTGAAACAGAGGTCGAAATCTATACCTTTCCAAAATGTTTTTCATATTGCTAGCCACGTTATGATGAAATGGTGCTTTCTGTTTTAATGGCAAGACGTTTCATCTAATAGTTTGGCATCATTCATTGAGCAAAGTTAAACAATGCTGGATATTTCTTCACTCTCTTATTATAGCTTATAGTTGTTGTGATTTAATTGTTTGTCAAAATATCACCACAATTAAAATAGTCTGTGCAAGCAATACTGCCAAACATAGATTGCTGATAGGTTGATCTCGAATGATGACTGATCAAACTTTTCCATTTGTAAAAAATAATCAGTAATTTCCCAAAGCCCTAGAACAGGAGTGCTGTTCCACCTGGTTAGTACTGAGGTGCTATTATGGAATTCCAAGATAATTATTGAAAAAGTTGTTTCGGCAAATATCTAATAAATTTTATGTATAAACTATAGAAGTCTTAAGTAAATGAATATGTTGAGATAGGATTACAGTCTGTCGTTTCACTACTTTGTGAGACCTGCTTGCCCTGCAATACTCGCAGTGAATGCACCTTGGTACACTACCGATCAAAGTTTGTAGGAAAAGGTGTGACAGCGTATCCCAATGTTCGACCACTTCTTTCTTCATATCGTCAATATTTCTAAGTCCTTTTTGGTTTATTCTGTCCTTCATTACCCCCAATACATTCTCAGTAGGGTTAAGATCTGGGCTGTAGCTGGGACAGTCTAAAACTTAAACATTTTGTCCACAACCACTGTTTTGTGTTTTGGGTCATTATCATGCTGGAAAATCCAGTCATCTTCATCCAGTGTTCGGGCCATTGGAAGAAGGTGATCATTTAATATGTCAACATTTTTCCAGTGTCAATACACAACGGCATCACTCAACGTGATTATATCCCACCCCACACGTGAAATTTTGGGCTGTTTTGGGCGTTGATGGATAGGTTTCATGGTATTTTTTGGTCCAAATTTTCACACAGTTCGAAAAAAGCCAGACAGAACTTTCATCAGAAAGGAAAACATTATCCCAATCTTGATTTTCGTGAGCCTCACACCACTTTAAACGTCTTTCTTTTTGTGCATCTTTCATCAATGGTGAGGGAATTCCACGTTCTTTCACCCAGTTAAGTCTTTGTAATTCTTGTCTAAGGGTTTCATTACATACTTGAGGACTTCCGCTATTAATCATCTCATAATATTCTCAACACTTTTCAATTTTCCCCTACTCACAATCTGACCAAGTCACCGTCGATCCGTAGTACTGAACTTCCTTGGCCTCCCTGCCCCTGTCTTGTGTTCAATCTTAACTTGTGACTGAATATTCTTTCTGACTGAAAGTTGTATATACTGTAGACAGAGGAATGGCTTGTCTACTCACCCCTTTCAAGATCATCTAGAACCAGCTTTTTTTTTCTTCTACTGTCAAATCTGCCATGTCAACAAAGGAAGCCGTCTGCTACACCATGGGAGATAACTCTTGATGTAGTAAGGTGCATTCTTAAGCCTACAAGAGTTGCCTCCCATATTGAGTACCTTACTACATAATGTAACACCTATTTTAATATGCTATTATCAGTATTAGGAAACAAAGATTTCGCAATAATTTCTGGGAGAACTGTATAATTGGTAGTACTGGGATACAGTAATACCCTGATGTACAGGAGTGCTATTATTCATGACAGTGCTAGGGGTAGGGCTTCAACGAGTCCATTTTCTTGGACTCGAGTACTCGAGGGGTGAGACTCGACTCGGACCCGAGTACTCGAAATTCATACCTTTCAAGAAAACAATAGCGTAACTTGCATGACATGTGTTCCGATCACACAAGTGAACACTTACTTCATTCCGACTTTATATCGTTATGTGACTAACATTTCCCATTGGTCAGAATCAGTATTTAGATGTTTACTTGACAAATGTTTTTTTCATCGTACTTCTTGTACTGCCTGCAAAACGCAGTGATATACCGCACAGTATGCATTTGGTTATTTTTCTCTTTTCTCTATCCAGATCAAGATACGCCCATACATTTGATTTTTTTATCTTTCTCCATGTCTATCAATTGTCAAGATAGTTACCTGATCATTTTAAGAAGTGAAATCTCAAACGATGTATAATATTTACTCTCATCTGCAGACTTGTAACAACTAATACCATACAGCCACACCGTGTGATGAGTAAACTATTTAATCTAGGTGTTGATAAAAACATTATCAGATGGGTTAAAGAATTCAGGGTACATAGAACTCAGTATGTCAGTGTCAATGGCTATCAATCTTCTTTTCTCTCAACCTCTACTGCAGAACCAAATGGCTGTGTTCCTTCATCCGTACTCTTCGTTTTGTATACCAATGACTGTTACTTGTCAATAAATGACTTGTTTACTGAGAAATTAGAAGATGACGCCACTGTTACTGCCCTAATTTCTGATTCTGAACATTATTATCATCAAGACATTGACAAAACCGTAATGACAGTTTTTTTTATCAAACTTTTATTCAAAGTGTGTTGACCTACAATTTTCTATGTTGGTATGGGGGTCTCTCTCATTGCAACAAAAACAAGCTTTTCAAAATTGTTAATACTGCTTGCAAAATTTCTGGGGTGTCTTTCAAGTATATTCCCTTTATCTATGAGCGCCAGATTGTCACAAAGGCAACTAAAATTAGATTTGATAGTTGACATATTTGATCTCACCATTTTGAACTACTTCCTTCTGGACGCTGCTGTCGATTACCTTCCCTCAAAACAGAGTTTTACAGTCTTTCATACCATCAAGTATTCGTGAATGCAACAAATATTTTGAATCACCATCACATGATTACAACTAGAATTATTCAGCCTCTTTACCTATGTGGTTAATTGAATTATATCATGTCAGTTTTATTGTGTAAATAGCATTCGTTTTGAGCATGTAATTATTGTGTATATTTTTGTGAACTGTGTACATATTCATATTGAGACAGTTGGATGTATAAGAATTTCCTCCGGGATAATAAAGTTATATCTTATCTTAATATTAGACGTTAACGTCCGCTCATGCTTAGCACATGGCAGGCAGTCTGTCAACGTCAATAATTCGAGTTATCTCCCCTTTTCGAGTCCTCGAGTCCTTGAAAATGGACTCGAGTCCAGCTAAACCCGACTCGTCCTTGAGTACCCGTGGAAGCCCTACTAGGGTGCTGTTCTGTCTTGTAGAATGGAAGTTCTGTTTCAACCTGCCAGTACTGGAATCCTACCTTGTGTTCCTGTATGTCCAGTACATGATACCTGTGGAGTAGATTTGTGGTTACAGTGTTCGCACATCATGCTGAAGACCCAGGATCAATTCCCCTCATGGTGACCTGTGAAGTCCATTTCTCGTGTCCCCCGACATGATATTGCTGGAATATAGCTAATAGTGGCATAAGACTAACTCACCCTCTGCTGTGATGAAATATGAATACTTAAGACAGTGTTAAACCCATTTCACTCACTCACTCCAGTTACCCTCCTCACTAGGGTCTTTTTTTCATGGTGAATAGAAAGTGGGACTTTCATATCATAAGAATCATCAAAACATTCTTATTTTCGTTAAAATGAACAAAAACAAGTTGCTTAAGCTAGTTGTGATCAACACACAGTTGTTTATCACAGTTCGACACTGTAGACCTATAAAGTTATGACAAACATGGTTCATCAGCATTATTCGTGCAAGATTGAAGAGGACACAACTCACCAATCTCCACGTAGATATCACAATGGTAAGTGTTTAAACATTTCTATAATTTTAGATGGAGAAAAAAGCTTCTTTTGCTTATGTTAAGTCTTGGGTGGCAGTGACTTATTGGTGCAATTAATCAAGAATATGTTTAGAAAAGTTTGAACTTGTAAGTTCTCAGTGTCTTTATGGTGCAGACCCTGACTGCTGCAGAGTTAAGACCTTTAGGTTTTAGGGGGTATGTACGTGATATTCAGTTTGAATACAAGATTGCCCAATCATGAGGGCATGATTGCATGGTTGCCTTGTTTCATTTCTTAACTTTCTCTGAAAAATCTTCCTGTGTGTGAACTTGAATGAATGTATTGCTGCTCTTTGTAATATTCCAAAATATTGAAAAGGACACCATCTGGTGGAAAAGGACACCATCTGGTGGAAAAGGACACCAAGAATGGAAGTGGTTAATAAACACCTCCTCAGACATACAGTGATAACTTGAATATTGTTCTTATCAGTCTTAAGGGGGCGGTGGGGTAGCCTAGTGGTAAAGTGTTTGCTCGTCACGCCAAAGACACGGGTTCAATTCCCCACATGGGGACAATGTGTGAAGCCCATTTCTGGTGTCCCCAGCTCTGATATTGCTGGAAAATTGCTAAAAGCGGCGTAAAACCAAACTCACTCACTCACTTAGCAGTCTTAAACCCATTTCACTCATTCACTATGTGCATAAAACACAGAATAAAGTGACAGAATAAAGTGTTATCAAACATACTGACTAACGTAAGGAGTTCTCTAATGTGACACATAGTGCTGGAACTGTGTGCAGTCTTCTGAAAGCTACACAGACAGACAGACAGACAGACAGGGATTGTTGTTGTTTGTGTTGGGAATCTGAGCCAGATTGGTTGTCTTTGTATGGTCAGTGAAAAATGAGGGTTCCTTCTGAACTTTACACACAGTGAATCATGTGAGCGGCTGTGCTAGTGAGACCCTTTAACTGGCTGACGTCAGTATGCATGTCAGGGTGCTGTCCCATAGCGCCTCACAATCTTGATCCAGTCTTCTCACCTCTGGAAGTTGTCTGTCTCACAGACTCTGTATCAGGGACATTCATAACGTGAGGAAATCTTGCCTTGCTTCATTTATGGCTTTAGAATTGCAGAAAGGGCTTGTCAGAAGGGGAAATAATGCGGTGCAGGGACTGCGAGACAGACTACCCAAAATGTAACAAGTCCAGATTTTTCCATACTTCCGGTTCTGAAAATCCAACTCACTGGGACTTCTCTTTAGTTGAAATGTAGTTACTTGTTTGTATGAATCAGTCTACATGAAGACCTTCCATCTAAGCCTGCACACATGATTTTATTCATTTAGGCTTGTTTAAGATATTTGTCATCACTATTTTTATTTTTTTTTGTTTTATTCTTGGAATAGAAGAAGTGTACAATGTAAATAAAGATGAATAACAGCTGGACACATCCAAGTTTTTTGGGGTTTTGTTTACACATAGATACAACATTCGCTCACACATCCATACTATAGTAATCCAGAAATATATTACTTCACATTGTCAATGTTTACTCTTGAAAAAGTTTTTCGTATGGTTTCTAGAAACCTTTCTTTGCTATAATATATAATATTTATCATCACTATTGATTTTCCTTTCAATTCCTGTAAGCACATGAATGTATAATGATTTGCTAAGTATTTCAAGTTTTCAAATAAGTGTTCATAATGCAAATTATAAATTTATGTTATACTATTTTTTTACATTTTTTAATCTCAATAGTTTGGTATTTCTTATGTATACAGTTTGTGATTAACCGCTCTCTGCTCAATTTCTGAATGATTATTTTGTCCGGATGACAATCAAGGAGTTGGTGCAGGGGATTGCATATGTTTGTCACAGTGACATTGATATAATTCCCCAGAAGGGTGCTGGGGGCAGTTTAAGAGTCCGTTCCTCACGTTGAAGACCAGGGTTTAATTACCCACACGGATATAATGTGGGAAGCCCATTTCCAGTGTCCCTGACGTGATTTTGCTGGAATATTGCTAAAAGTGGTATAAAACCAAACTCACTCACTCACAACAAATACATTTGTAAATGGTTTCCAGCCTCAATACTAAATGTCTGTTTGTCGGATCGAAATAGTTTGAAAATTGATTGTGGGGTGGAAAAGTGAGTGAGTGAATTTATTTTTATGCTGCTTTTAGCAATATTCCAGCAATATCATGGCAGTGGAGTGTGTGTGGAAAAGATGTCAGATAGGTGGAGTTAAGTCATTTTAGTGTCTAGAAGGTATTTAAAACGGTATGTATAACAAGGGGAGGGAATGAATTACTTACTCACTCACTGACTCACTGACTCACTGACTCACTGACTCACTCACTCACTCACTCACTCACTCACTCACTCACAAAGATGCTGTGTTAGCATAGTGCTAGTATATTACTTGAATCAGTTTACAAACACTCAGCATAAGACAAAATATAAAATTGTTGTGTTTCAGGATCACAACCTATCCATTGTTTCACTTGCAACCAAAATGTTGTTACGGCATCTGGAAACAGTCATAAAGATATCCTATTTCTTTGAATATGTTCTATTACGATGTAGCCATTTCCAGTTTGGCTAAAGTCACACCATAAAAATCCTCAGCTTTTTAACAGTAGTCCTTTTCACTGTCGGTTACCCAATGAACAGTTGCTAGGAAAGCTGGAACAAAACTCATCTATTGCAAGTCAGGAATTTGTGTCTTTTCTGTGTGATCTTTGTCATCTTGCAAAATCTTTCATGCAGAGACCACTTTGTGTGGCACATTAAATCATTTCTTCCATCAACTTGTGAATGGAAGGAAAAAAGCATTAAATCCTCTGAGTGAGTTTAGAAAAAGCAATATTCCAGCTATATGGCGCCGGTCTGTAAATAATCGAGTCTGGACCAGACAATCCAGTGATCAACAGCATGAGCATCGATCTGCCAATGAGAACCGATGACAGTCAACCAAGAGCGAAACTGACCACCGATCCGTTAGTAAGCCTCTTCACGACAAGATGTGCCTTTTATGGGAATGGGTTGCTGAAGACCTATTCTACCGCGGATCTTCACGGGTCCACCAGCCTGAGAAGAGACTGTTTGTGAGGGAAAGTATAAATGCCACAAAGGTGTGGAAGACCTTTCCTTGGCAGTCAAGGTGTTAGATAAAGACGTCATGACTGGCACCTACTGACCTAATGTCAAAATAACCACCAGTGTTGAATTTGTATTCCCTGCTACGTGTTTTGCATGGGGGGTTGGTATCATTTTGGACTCAGTGCATCCGTCCGTCTGTCTGTGCAAATTTGTCTTTTTACGGAGCAAGAGCATAAGAACTGTTAAATATTTCCAAACTTGGCACATAGATAGGTCTTGTGGTGAATTGGTAGTTTTGGATTTCTGGATAAATATTTTTTGAATTTCCATGGCAACAAGTTTGACTGAAATTGGTAGTATTGCTCTTTTCCAGTGCAGAACTTTAAAACTTCAATGTTTCTTCACCAAACTTGGTACATAGATAGATCTGGTGGTGAATCTAAGAACCTAATGACATGAATCAACAGTACCACTCTATTTCTCTATCAGCATTATTTAAGTATAGTGTTGGGAACTGGTTAAAATCTCATAATTGATGATTGGTTCATTACAACCAATCAATCATCGAAAATAATTGGGTAGCGTAATTTATGAAATTTGTGAATGCACACAAAAATAAGGAAAATAACATGTAGTTCTTTGGGGTTTTTTTTGCAAAATTTCACATCTTTAAAGGATTATGTTAGGAACATAAATTTCTTAGAGTCTTTAAGATAACTTCAATCATGACTTGGAACAAGTTTGTGGTGCTTATGAAATGTAACAGACTAAACCAACCTAGTGAAAAATACTGTTAATGAAAACAAGTGTTCCAGAATTGTTTGCGTTTGATTATGAGAAAACCTGATCGATTGCTTGGTCGTTTAGTCACTGCGACCAATCTTCAATTATTTCAATTAATCGGACCACCACGACTAAGGTACATCAAACCTTGTAAGCACTCAGGCACTCTTTTGTTGATACAAGCATGCCAGTATATGTTTTCGTTGGCTAAAGTCACACCATAAAAATCTTCAGCTTTTTCAACAGTTGTCCTTTTCACTGTCGGTTGTCCAATGTGCAGTTGCTCAGGAAGCAGTAACAAAACTGCAGGTTGGGAATTTGTCTTTTCTGTGTAAGCTTTGTCATCTTGCAAAATCTTTCATGCAGTGACCACTTTCAGTCTATGTAAACTAAGGCTCAGTATTATTCATTACACTGCTATACTGAGTCTAACAAACCCTTGTAGAAGGTCACGTCAGCTAACCTTTTGAGTTGACCAATTCTGGTGTCCCCCGCCGTGATATTGCTGGAATATTGCTAAAAGCAGCGTAAAGCCATACTCCCTCACTCCCTCATATTTTGATCCATATACTACTTACATATTGAATATTGGGGCGGTCCTTAACCTTTTTTGTTGAGTATACATTCAATCAGCAGAGATCAAGGGTATTAGATCCTCTTATTATATGAAGAGCTAATCATGCAATAGACTCTTCTAGTTAGTTCCCAATCCAACTTATAACAACACTGTAATCCTTACTGTATGTCTTGTTTCATCCAATTATCCATGTGCTATAAGTTACCAGTTATCTGTCTGCTCTTCTTTTAAATGTTAATCTGAAGCTTATCACATATCATGCTTATATAAAATCGTTTGGTGGAACTCATTCCCGCTTGAGCATGGTGTAAGAATATTCATTGACGAATCACTATGAGTTGTTGTCATTAAAGTTGTACGTTTTCTTATTTGCCCACCAACCTCTAGAATAATAGTCAAACAAACAGAAAAATCAAGGTTATGAACGGTCCCTTAGGGTGAACCGTCGCCTCCTCAGTTCATAGAGGAAGATCTTGCCAGGATGGGGAAGAAAAAGCATAAACAGGAGAGGGAAGACCAGGGCTTGGGTGCACCTTCCCCTCCTCAGTTCATAGAGGAATATCTTGCCAGGATGGGGAAGAGTTTGCATAAACAGGAGAGGGAAGACCAGGGCTTGGGTGCACCTTCCCCTCCTCAGTTCATAGAGGAATATCTTGCCAGGATGGGGAAGAAAAAGCATAAACAGGAGAGGGAAGACCAGGGCTTGGGTGCACCTTCCCTTCCTCAATTCATAGAGGAATATCTTGCCAGGATGGGGAAGTTTGCATAAACAGGATGAGGAAGACAGTTTCTTAGAGAGGGGGTCTAGCCAGAGAAACTACTAAACTGGACCAAACCAAGGAAGGGCTATGTCTCTCTCTGTTATCCTAGCACTGTTCCATGTGGTCCTCGGCTACTTATTGTAAGGAGCACAGATTTTACATTGCTGACAAAAATCACATTTAGGAGTAAACTGTTACTTTGTTAAGAATGTTCATTCAGTTAGCATAAGGCATCTGAGGCTCCACAATTTGAGTTACAGAGTTGTGTCCCCTGGGTGTTTCAGAACCCTATGATTGTGGACTTCAGTTCCCTTGGTTATGTTTCCAAGTTTGTCAGCATCATGTCCTTGCTTGTGGCTCCACCAAAATGGAAAACCTCCGATACATGCATCACTTTAGTCATTCTTCCCACGAGCTGAGATGCAGTATCATACTGGAAGACTGTTACAAGAAGCATTAAAGCCAACTCCCTCACTGAATGAAGGTGTTTGTTTGAGAGAAGTACCATGGAATCAGCTTGTGACAAAAGTTTGAGACAAACAGTGAGATACATAGAATGAGGACAATTTTTATGGATATACAACTTTTTTATTCTTTAGTCAAAATGAAGAAGTTGTATATCCATAAAAAATGTCCTCATTCTTCATCTCCTCAACTTCTAGAATTCCAATCAAAGAAGTTAGATATGTGTTTGAAATAGTATAAGAGTTACTGTGAGATCTGTATCTGTATAATTAAATGATACTCTTAGAGGTTTATGGCAACAGACAAACCAATAGCAATGACTGTATTAGATGAGAGTGATGATATTTGAGACAGACTGAAGTGCCATGTCTACATGGTAGAGTGACCTGTCAGTCACTGAGTGCAACTGAGTGGAGTAATTTGTGTGTTTAGACTGGGGGAGAGAGATTCCTGATTGGCTCTGCCAGTGTGTAACCCTACACCAACCACCACTAGGGTCACTAATCAGCATGCAGTTCTATAGGGAGAAGTGTCTATACTGTATAATGCACGCCATATGGACAGGTAAATAGGGTGATAATATAGCATAGGGCCACATATGCATATCAGATACTGTATATATTTCTCTACCATTTAATATTAATAACAAGAACATCAACATGATCTGAATTTATCATTCTGTACACAGAGAATGTTGATGAGTTCTAGCTACATTTTCACTCAGGTTGCAAGAACAGTTAACAGTTTGTAACAAACATACTTATAACAAGGTAATGGATATACTGAACAGTTTTATTTATAAGTATTTTACTCAGAATGTGTATGATTATAACTATGGTTGTAAACAACTGTCGGTTACCCAATGAACAGTTGCTAGGAAAGCCGGAACAAAACTCATCTATTGCAAGTCAGGAATTTGTGTTTTTTTCTGTGTGATCTTTGTCATCTTGCAAAATCTTTCATGCAGAGACCACTTTGTGTGGCACATTTGGTCATTTCTTCCATCAACTTATGAATGGAAGGAAAGAAGCATTAAATCCTCTGAAACATGATTCACTAACCTGGGAGACTGGGAGGGGAAAGTATAAATGCCACAAAGGTGTGGAAGACCTTTTCTTGGCAGTCAAGGTGTTAGATAAAGACGTCATGACTGGCACCTACTGACATAATGTCAAAATAATCCCCAGTGTTGAATTCATATTCCCTGATACGTGTTTTCCGTCTTCCGTCCGTCTTTTTATGGAGCGAGAGCATAAGAACTCTTTAAATATTTCCAAACTTGGCACATAGATAGGTAACCACGGTCAAGCATGTCCTGCTTGACTGTGTTGAATTCTCCATCATAAGGGATAAATATTTCAATATCAAAACAGTAAAGGACCTTTTTAATAAAGTTAATTATCGTTTAATCATTGATTTTTTAAAAGAGATAGATGTGTTAACTGAATAATTGATATATGTTTTGTAAATAGATACAGTTTTATAATTGGTAGTTCAGATTATTAACTTCGATTGTTAGTGGCTGTATCCTCAAAGGGGGTTGAAGTAGCGTAAAATTATTGTCCTCCTGAGAAGGTACGTAAGTCCCCAAAACTTTCAAAGTGAAATTTTCTCGTACCAAGTTTTTGAACGTAGTATTTTTGTTCTTTTAAATGTTGGCTAAATTATCCTACAATCGCCAGTGGCTGAAGGGATGGTGTAAATCCAGCTAGGCTCCATGTAGGTAGCAAAAGTAATGTAAGTCACCATGGTTCCTAGATTGGTGATCTACCTTCAGTTGTTGGCGATCTATAGCCTGTGTTTTATATTGTGTTGTCTTCTTTAATTGGAATGTTTTAGCTTTGTTCGCTAGTTTTATGTTATATCTGTGATTATCTGGTATTTTTACTGTCCATCGTTGACAGGTTTTAATCTTCAAAATATTTTCACTTTTTATTGTATAAATTGTTTTCTTCACGATATGGCTGAGATATTGCCAATGTGACGCTAAATAATAACTCACTCACTCACTCACATAGATAGGTCTTGTGGTGAATTGGTAGTTTTGGATTTCTGGATAAATATATTTTGAGTTTCCATGGCAACAAGTTTGACTGAAATTGGTAGTATTGCTCTTTTCCAGTGCAGAACTTTAAAACGTACAATGTTTCTTCACCAAACTTGGTACATAGATAGGTCTGGTGGTGAATTGGTGCCTTTTGGTAGTTTGAATAGAATAATTTTTGCGTTTCCATGGCAACAAGTTTGACTTCGACTAATATTGGTGGTAGTGCTCTTTTCTGGTGCAGAATTTAAAAACCTTTCAATACTCTAATTCCACTTTGTGGGTATTCAAGAACCTAATGACATGAATCAACAGTACCACTCTATTTCTCTATCAGCATTATTTAAGTATAGTGTTGGGAACTGGTTAAAATCTCATAATTGATGATTGGTTCATTACAACCAATCAATCATCGAAAATAATTGGGCAGCGTAATTTATGAAATTTGTGAATGCACACAAAAATAAGGAAAATAACATGTAGTTCTTTGGGGTTTTTTTTGCAAAATTTCACATCTTTAAAGGATTATGTTAGGAACATAAATTTCTTAGAGTCTTTAAGATAAATTCAATCATGACTTGGAACAAGCTTGTGATGCTTATGAAATGTAACAGACTAAACCAACCTAGTGAAAATACTGTTAATGAAAACAAGTGTTCTAGAATTGTTTGCGTTCGATTATGAGAAAACCTGATCATTGCTTGGTCGTTTAGTCACTGCGACCAATCTTCAATTATTTCAATTAATCGGACCACCACGACTGAGGTACATCAAACCTTGTAAGTACTCAGGCACTCTTTTGTTGATACAAGCATGCCAGTATATGTTTTCGTTGGCTAAAGTCACACCATAAAAATCTTCAGCTTTTTCAACAGTTGTCCTTTTCACTGTCGGTTGTCCAATGAGCAGTTGTTGTGGAAGCAGTAACAAAACTGCAAGTTGGGAAAAAAAAATTTCTGTGTAAGCTTTGTCATCTTGCAAAATCTTTCATGCAGTGACCACTTTCAGTCTATGTAAACTAAGGCTCAGTATTATTCGTTACACTGCTATACTGCGTCTAACAAACCCTTGTAGAAGGTCACATCAGCTAACCTTTTGAGTTGACCAATTTCTGGTGTCCCCCGCCGTGATATTGCTGGAATATTGCTAAAAGCAGCGTAAAGCAATACTCCCTCACTCACTCATATTTTGATCCATATACTACTTACATATTGAATATTGGGGCGGTCCTTAGTCTTTTTTGTTGAGTATATATTCAATCAGCAGAGATCAAGGGTATTAGATCCTCTTATTATATGAAGAGCTAATCATGCAATAGACTCTTCTAGTTAGTTCCCAATCCAACTTATAACAACACTGTAATCCTTACTGTATGTCTTGTTTCATCCAATTATCCATGTGCTATAAGTTACCAGTTGTCTGTCTGTTCTTCTTTTAAATGTTAATCTGAAGCTTATCACATATCATGCTTATATAAAATCGTTTGGTGGAACTCATTCCCGCTTGAGCATGGTGTAAGAATATTCACTGACGAATCACTATGACTTGTTGTCAGTAAAGTTGTACGTTTTCTTATTTGCCCACCAACCTCTAGAATAATAGTCAAACAAACAGCAAAATCAAGGTTATGAACGGTCCCTTAGGGTGAACCGTCCCCTCCTCAGTTCATAGAGGAATATCTAGCCAGGATGGGGAAGAAAAAGCATAAACAGGATGGGGAAGAAAAAGCATAAACAGGAGAGGGAAGACCAGGGCTTGGGTGCACCTTCCCCTCCTCAGTTCATAGAAGAAGATCTTGCCAGGATGGGGAAGAGTTTGCAAAAACAGGATGAGGAAGACAGGTTCTTAGAGAGGGGGTCTAGCCAGAGAAATACTAAACTGGACCAAACCAAGGAAGGGCTGTCTCTCTCTGTTATCCTAGCACTGTTCCATGTGGTCCTCGGCTACTTATTGTAAGGAGCACAGATTTTACATTGCTGACAAAAATCACATTTAGGAGTAAACTGTTACTTTGTTAAGAATGTTCATTCAGTTAGCATAAGGCATCTGAGGCTCCACAATTTGAGTTACAGAGTTGTGTCCCCTGGGTGTTTCAGAACCCTATGATTGTGGGCTTCAGTTCCCTTGGTTATGTTTCCAAGTTTGTCAGCATCATGTCCTTGCTTGTGGCTCCACCAAAATGAAAACCTCTGATACATGCATCACTTTAGTCATTCTTCCCACGAGCTGAGATGCAGTATCATACTGGAAGACTGTTACAAGAAGCATTAAAGCCAACTCCCTCACTGAATGAATGTGTTTGTTTGAGAGAATCACCATGGAATCAGCTTGTGACAAAGGTTTGAGACAAACAGTGAGATACGTAGAATGAGGACAATTTTTATGGATATAAAATAAAGAAGTTGTATATCCATAAAAAATGTCCTCATTCTTCATCTCCTCAACTTCTAGAATGTCAATCAAAGAAGTGAGATACGTGTTTGAAATAGTATAAGAGTCACTGTGAGATCTGTATCTGTATAATTAAATGATACTCTTAGAGGTTTATGGCAACAGACAAACCAATAGCAATGACTGTATTAGATGAGAGTGATGATATTTTTCCTTATCCTGACTCATGCTCTTTTTGCTTGTCTTCTTCTTCTTGCGAACATAGTGGAACACTTGTATCTCCCTAATTGAAGCTCCCTTCAATTTAAAATCACTAATTAGTATTCACCACGAGTTACCTCCTTTCCACAAGCGCGGGAACGAGGGCGCCACCTCTACCCATGTGCCTCACTCTCTCCTTCTTCGCCCAGTGAGCTGGACGTGAGAGCGCCTGTGTCTCCCGACATATAGACATCTATAGAGGTTTAGCTAGTATCCTTCAACGATTATATATTGATATTTAGTCGTTTTTCTACAGTTTATTCACGGGACGCCGTGTTTGTTTCAGTGGATTACGTTGATGAAAATTCTGTACTATTGCAGATTACGTTTTTTATGCTGCTGCTGATCCACCTTTAATATGATGTACGGCGCCATGTTTATTATATTCACATTGCAGTTGCGGTACTAATTTATCCAATTCTACCTCTTTATTAATATTTACTTTGCGTTTGGCACGCACAGCAGATAGGTCGCGTATGCAGAGTCTAGTATGACTGATACACGGAACCCTCGCCAGTCTACTGCTGTTGGCCGACTCCCCTCCGTGTGGTGTTCCGCTAGAGTGGTGGAGAGGTGTGGGGCGTAGTCCGCCATCTCCAAGAAGCATTCTGCTTCCCCAGACATCCCATCGTCGCAGCAGAAGACTAGAGGGTTTTTCTACTACATCTCAACAACCCGAGACCGTTCCCATCGAAGTTTGGGCCTGTATGATGATCAGCCGGTCATCATACGGATGTACATCAAAGATTGACCGATGTCGGCACAGATCAGCATGCAGCCTGATGTACCAACGCAGATATGCGATGATCGTCCTGAGGGTCCCATCATTACCAACACTCAAGCGCAGGCGTCGCGACACCCAGGGCAGCGTCGACCTCTGAGGGAAAATCAGCGAAGTCTACTAGGACTTTCTCAAGCGAGATTGTTCCAGCCGATGACCTGGACCTCTACGATGATCAGCTGATCATCATACCCGACGACGCCACAAGAAGCGACCCGGGGACAGCTACAGCGACATCAGCAGAGATCACCATGCAGCCTGATGCCTCTACACTGATGTCGGACGATTTTCCGTGGACCCCTCCATTAACACGCAGATAAAGCACCGGCGACCTCGTCGCAGACCATCCCAGAAGACATGATGCGACAAATTATGAACATCATGGAGGACCAATATCTCGCGGTAGCAGGGTCCGAACCAAGCGAAGGCTCCAAGCGTGAACAGCACCCCAGAGGCACCCCCGTCAGCGTAGCAGCCAGGGGCGATGTCACCTTCGGCGAAGGAAGTCACGGACCACCTTGACGGAAGGACCTAGATGTACAGCTCTTCGGCGAAGGCCTTAGCGGCGAAAGGACCTAGATGTACAGCCCGAAGGCGGAAAGAACCTAAATGTACAGCCATGGCGAAGGACTTCGCGAAGGCAGGATAGATCATCACCTTATGCGGTTTCATCCCTAGATGTGGACTCGGACCATCAGACATCACGGAAGCCTTCGCGAAGGTCATATCGTCGTTCCCCGGACCGGGCGCAGAGGAAGCCAGGCGAAGGCATGCGCTTGAAGGACACCTGAATCCAGATCATCATCATCTAGAAGGACATCGAGGGACTATACAAGAGCTTAGCGAAACTATCAAGCGTTCCCCTCACAAGTCTCGAGAAGATCAACCCATAGACAAGTTGATCATCGATATCAAGTATAAGAACTACAATCGTATATTGGTTCTGTTGAATCCATGGCGAGGCGTATGTTAAGCTGGCCTAAATAGATCTAGAGCGATCAATTAGACACTTATCACCAGACCGTAACACGACTTCTGAATATGATAAGATGATCCATGCGGCCATACTTAGGCAAGCGCTTAGCCGATCCCACATCCTGTTAAACACAGAGGCTGTTCCACGAAACAAAGCTCATATATATATTTATATATATATATATATATATACTAATCGGGCTTTGATTTCGACACCTTAGCGATGGTCGCGAAGGCTAAAGTGGCTCAAGTCTACTTCACCCAGAAGATCTAGAAGGGATGCCGAGAACTTAGCGAAGTCTCGGCGTTCACCGAGGAAGTCTCCTCAAGGTTTCCATATACTAGCCACTTTCGTCATATATAGCTACTCGTCAGTCCGTTCAAGGCGTCGCATAAGTTGATTATCAACTGTATGCCAGATGCCGAATCTATAAGCCTCACGCGAAGATAATTGCTCAGGCTATTTACAACACAGAACGTCCGCTGTATTATTAGTCAGCGACATTTCATAGATCTTCACAGAAATCAACTATTCGTATAAATTGCTAATATACAATCCCGGACGACGATACGATTATCTACATGCGTGACCATTACAGCATATCTGCAGACAATTCAATATCGAGAAATTGAACAGCAGCCTTGTTACAGCGAGTATAACTCTTAATCGTCAAAGTTTCTGAGAAGAAATATGTACAACAAGTTCAACGTTAATTCTACAATTATGACGATACATTCATGTATACAGTCTACAAGCTCACAACTTGCAAGTTGTTTATACCCTTATATATAAGGAAGTGAATTATATTCAAAACTGAAATTACTTTCCGCGACAACCAGGAAAATAACCTACCCAGCATAAAATTACAGAAGCGAGATATTTTCGCCGGAGGTTTCAGCGGTTACCATTAACCCTCGAAACACGTGGTCACTCGGATAACCCGGGAAGCTACGGTGAAGACCGGCGTTTATGCTAATATCAGCGGCGACAAGAATTTATTCAAGGTGGGTTTTCCGCTACACCGGTGACATCTGGCGGGTATTATACAGAATCAAAATGCCTTGTTCTGATTGGACGCTGAGGACAGCGACCTACACAGAGGTCGATCTCTATTCACAGTTCAAGACTTACGTCACAAGTGACAACTATATATCAGTGAGCGAGCAAGCCTCATTACAGTCCAGTTAACCTGAACATTCATGATTAGACTGCCTTTCTTCAAGATAGAGACCTCCCTGTCAAGTTAAGGCGAGGATCGGCAGTCAGGCGATTTTACATAAAGCTCAAGCGAGGACAGACACACCTGGTTGTGCACCTACATCGTCAAGGACTTATGGCGAATTACCTGAGCGAAAGATACAAGTGGATCTAAATCCTGGCGTTTCAGACTACAGCTGAATTTCATCAGCGACTAACACAACTAGATGGTTAGTAAACCTACTAAACTTCTGTTTGGAGAATAAGCGGAAATTTCCGCCCAACCTGGGGATATGAATATAGTGCTCCAACACCTCACAAGTGAGGTTTATGAACACGCCTGGATGACATACTTGGACCCCATGATACGATGATTCTATCAAGATGGCCAGCAAGAGCACTGTAAATTTATCTCCACCAAACCAAACAGGAGTAAAAATGCAACAGATTATTTCCTCTATCATCAACTTACGCAGAGAGAAGTCTCATGTACTATATCTCCATTTGGATCAGAACTGTCATACTACGTGCATATCGCGGATGGACCTATTCCGACCCTCCATGAGCTTAATACTCATGATATTATAGCTAACTTACTTCTACAATTGTTCCACACAAATGTGATTGAAATATTGGAGGGTTTTATTTCTGGAAATCGATATGGTGGTTGCAAACCATTATCTGAGAGATATCACCACCGAGGGCGTCTCAGGTATACACCAATTGATCCCATGGTCCTCGCACAACAGCTGACAGTTCTCGGGAGAAGATAAGTCAATCTAACAGATTTTTACTTATCTTATAACAATACTAAATAGCTTCATGCTATATATAATTTACTTAAGTTCCTTTTATCATCACAGTACTATGATTATTACATCATACAATATATAAGTTAACAACTCTACAGAGTTTGTTATTATATATATTTACCTTAAGTTATTCATATTTTAAGAGTAATATTATGGTTACATGATAAATGCATCAGCTAACAAACTCTACAGAGAGTTTGGCTATTTTATACATAGCTTAAGTTAATTAAGCTAACAAACTCTCACGGAGTTTTACTATATATAGGTAACTTAAGCTAATTATACCTTAAGCATAGTACTATACTCATATTATTAAAATATATTGGCTAACAAACTCTAAGGAGTTTTGCTATTATATAGGTAGCTTAAGCTTATTCATATCTTAAGCTTAGTACTATGTTTATATCATATAAGTAGATTAGCTAACAAACTCTAAAGAGTTTTTGCTATTTGGCTTAAGTATCATCATATTTCTAAGCAATATGGTTATATTATAACATGTATTAGCTAACAAACTCTACAGAGTTTTAGCTATTATATATGTAACTTAAGCTTATTCATATCTTAAAGCAGTACTATGTTTATATCATATAGGTATATTAGCTATCAAAACTCTAAAAGAGGGTTTTGCTATTATATATTTAAGCTTAAGTTTCATCATATTTTAAGCTTTATAGTTACATTATAACATGTATTAGCTAACAAACTCACGGAGTTCTTGCTATTATATATGTAGCTTAAGTTTTCCTTCATAAGCTCAATACTAGGTTTATATCATAGCTAACAAACTCTAAAGGGTTGTTTTAAGCTATTATACAATTAGCTTAAGTTTTCATCATATCTTAAGCAGTATGGTTACATTATAAAGGTATTAGCTAACAAAACTTCGGCCGGAGTTTTGTTATTATATATATATAGCTTAAGTTTCATCATAACTTAAGCTCAGTACTATAAGCTTAGTACTATGGTTACACTATAAACATATTAGCTAATAAACTCTACAGAGTTTTTGGCTGTTATATATGTAGCTTAAGTTAATAATATCTTAAGCACAATACTATACTCATATTGTAAAATATATTAGCTAACAAACTCTACTGAGGAGTTCTGCTATTATATATGTTGCTTAAGTTCATTATATCTTAAGCACACTACTATACTCATATTGTAAAATATATTAGCTAACAAACTCTCACGGAGTTTTGCTATTATATATGTAGCTTAAGTTAATTATATCTTAAGCACACTACTATACTCATATTGTAAAAATATATTAGCTAACAAAACCCTACAGAGTTTTGCTATATATATGTAGCTTAAGTTAATTATATCTTAAGCTCAGTACTATACTAATATTATAAATATATATTAGCTAACAAACTCTACAGAGTTTGGCTATTATATATGTAGCTTAAGTTAATTATAGCTTAAGCACAGTACTATACTCATATTATAAAAATATATTAGCTAACAAACTCTACAGAGTTTGGCTATTATATATGTAGCTTAAGTTAATTATAGCTTAAGCACAGTACTATACTCATATTATAAAAATATATTAGCTAACAAACTCTACAGAGTTTTTGCTATTATATATGTAGCTAAAGCTTATTCATATCTTAAGCTCAGCATTATATCTATATCATATAAGTATATTAACTAACAAACTCTAAAGAGTTTGCTATTATATAATTAGCTTAAGTTTAATCATATCTTAAGCTTAGTACTATGTTATATCTTAAAGTATTTTAGCTAACAAACTCTAAGGAGTTTATACTAGCATATTAACAAGCTTAAGTCTATTAGTCTTAAGCATTGTATTAATGTTATATATACTTTATCATAATAAGTACATGGTAATAACCTTTATATGGCAGCTGATAAGTTAGCAGCAGGAATTCATCAATTCAGTGCCTTTATGAAGTTCCCATAGGGTTATTACAATCATCACAGTTCAAATCACTAATTATTAAAAATCCAAAGTATTAGATATTCCCACCTCCGTTCCGTAGGATGCTACAAGCAAAAAGAGCATGAGTCAGGATAAGGAAAAATATGTAATTTTTGGAGTAAAATTGATATTTTATACTTATCCTGACTCATGAGGTCAGCCCTCCCATCCTCCCCAAATAACACTTTGGATTTCCCTGTAAATTCAAATGTTGGGCTCAGTATATGAGGAGAGAGTGAGGCACATGGGTAGAGGTGGCGCCCTCGTTCCCGAGCTTGTGGAAAGGAGGTAACTCGTGGTGAATACTAATTAGTGATTTTAAATTGAAGGGAGCTTCAATTAGGGAGATACAAGTGTTCCACTATGTTCGCAAGAAGAAGAAGACAAGCAAAAAGAGCATGAGTCAGGATAAGTATAAAATATCAATTTTACTCCAAAAATTACATATTTGAGACAGACTGAAGTGCCATGTCTACATGGTAGAGTGACCTGTCAGTCACTGAGTGCAACTGAGTGGAGTAATTTGTTTAGACTGGGGGAGAGAGATTCCTGATTGGCTCTGCCAGTGTGTAACCCTACACCAACCACCACTAGGGTCACTAATCAGCATGCAGTTCTATAGGGAGAAGTGTCTATACTGTATAATGCACGCCATATGGACAGGTAAATAGGGTGATAATATAGCATAGGGCCACATATGCATATCAGATACTGTATATATTTCTCTACCATTTAATAAGAACACCAACATGATCTGAATTTATCATTCTGTATACAGAGAATGTTAATGAGTTCTAGCTACATTTTCACTCAGGTTGAAAGAACAGTTAACAGTTTGTAACAAACATACTTATAACAAGGTAATGGATATACTGAACAGTTTTATTTATAAGTATTTTACTCAAAATTGTATGATTATAATTATGGTTGTAAACAACTGCATTTAGTTAGAATTGTAGTTTACTTAAAGGCGCTAGTTCACACCTCATTTCTCTAAAAAGTAGATAATGCATTTCACTCAATAATACTATCGGCCCTCAGGGAAGCTACCATATAAATTGGGGGTGACTGAGTATGGTTTTACGCCGCTTTTAGCAATATTCCAGCTATTTCGGGGACACCAGAAATAGGCTTCACATGTTGTACCCATGTGGGGAATCGAACCCGGGTCTTCGGCGTGACGAGCGAATGCTTTATCCACTAGGTTACCCCACCGGCCCATTTATTGTAGAACAATGTTGTCATTGTATTTCATTGTCTCTTGAATATCATAGTCCTATGCAGCTTAGAAAAGAAGTTCCTGGAAACAGTATAAGTATAAGTATAAGTAACACAATATATGACATACCTTAATGTCTTCCTGTTAAGGTGCACATATTGTAGAAGGAAAGCAGCACCGTACATTTATGCAGAGTGATTTTAAGTTTTGACTTCTCAGGCAGTCCTTTTTTATGGCAGAATAATATTTACATGTTATTTACACATTTCATTGTTTGGGTATATTTGAGTGTCTGCCTTGTTCAATCATTAAACCATTAAAACTACATCAAACTATCTAAAAATAAATGTTAATGTAGTGTATCACAGTAGCTTGTAAATAATCAAACCAATGGTTGAGAGCATGAGCAGCAACACATGCCTTCAGATGATGTGAGGGGGGTGGGGTAGCCTAGTGGTTAAAGCATTCGCTCGTCACGCCGAAGACCTGGGTTCAATTCCCTACATGGGTACAATGTGTGAAGCCCATTTCTGGTGTCCCCTGCTGTGATATTGCTGGAATATTGCTGAAAGTGGCGCAAAACTGAAAACCCACTCACTCACTCAGATGATATGAAGTGAGCTAAGTCCTGCACCTGACTTGATATAATGAATATTGCTCAGACTGATACTCTGTCATGAATCCTTGTCACAAAGAAACCTCCGTCTGATGGATACTATGAAAGTTACCATGGTGATACTTTTTGTAATGTTTCCTTTCTCTATGTATCCATCAGTTACTGAGTGAGTGAGTGAGTTTAGTTTTATGCCGCACTCAGCAATATTCCCGCTATATGGCGGCGGTCTGTAAATAATCTGGACCATACAATCCAGTGATCAACAGCATGAGCATCGATCTGCGCAATTGGGAACCGATGACATGTGTTAACAAAGTCGGCGAGCCTGACCACCTGATCCCGTTAGTCGCCTCTTACGACAAGCATAGTCGCCGTTTGTGGCAAGCATGGGTTGTTGAAGACCTATTCTACCCTGGATCTTCACGGGTCCATTAGTTACTGAGAAGACATGATCTGATAATAGTCATTTAGAAGATGTCTCTTCACCAGTTGGGTGTGGACAAGCGTTCGATTTGTCTAACAGGGTATTTGGTCTTTCAGAGGGGTTAGGTTTAACAACAGGGCAACACAGGAATTGGTAAGGACAGGGTCTTGTCTTGCAGGAGTTCGGTCTATGATGTTGCGGACAAGGTGTATTCTACTGGTTAAAACGTTCGCTCGTCATGCCGAAGACCCGGGTTCGATTCCCCACAGGTACAATGTGTGAAGCCCATTCTGGTGTCCCCTGCAATGATGTTGCTGGAATATTGCTAAATGTTGCATCCACCTCACCCACTCACTCTTTCAGTGTGTGGACTTTTGTGGGTTTGGTCTTTCAGGATTTGGACTTTCAGGGGTTTTGTCTTACAGGGCCTTGTCTAGCTCAGTACATACATGTGACTTAGTCTCCCTGTTTGTTTGCTGCAGATTCAGCTAAATGTGTCTGAACATCCGCTGCTGGTGAAGGATGAGGCCACCTCGATGGAGGGAGGCAATCCAGGCTACTCCACACGGCATCCAGTCAGGAATGGAGGAGGAACTCATGGGGAGGAGGAACAGGTTCACTCCTTGGGCAGCAAATCAAGTAAGTGGGATTGTTTCAGAACACAGTGTTTCACACTTATTGTTATCAGAGGTACAGATAAGCTGCGTATCTGCGTAAATTACGCAAACATTTATGTGAAAACTCAATTCTTACCAAGCCTGTTGCGTACAAGTACGCTTGAATTTTTGTAAATACTCAATATATTTTATCTTACATGCGTACACACAAAAATGTCAAATCTTTGTTTGCGTACAGGTGCATAGATAAAATAACTGAGGTACATTGAGAGGTTCTATTTCAACACATGAACTAGGCAACTTGCAGTCTTTCTTATAGTTTCTCATATTACAGATCCAATATAAATAACATTTAAGCGTCATTATATTTGTACAATTAATGGAAAATGACGAAATACCCAATTGAGTTTGAATGAGGTGGGTACAATTTATTTGATTACTCAAAGGAAAATTAGGATACCCAATTGAGATGAGCACAAGCGAGTACATAACTCAATGACCCAAAATGTTATCTGTAGCTCTGTGTTATATTGTGCAGGAAAGCTACTTTTAAGATTGAGTCATTCAAATCATTTCCAATGAGGAGAGTGGAGATGTAACTGGGATGACGGTCTCCTTAAGATTTCAGTGTATAATGCTACTCAAAAGAACTTAAAGATCAGCTGATTCTTTCATATTACTGTAGTTAATCGATACAAGGTCCTGGTGTTCTTTGCTGGTTTTGAGATATACATTTTCGAGTCAACTATTTTAAACATTGCTTTTACGTAATGTGTTAATTTTCAGACAATATGGCTCCTGGAGTGGCTCAGTCTCCTGGAACCGGGCACTTCCACCACCTGTCTTCCCAACACTTGCCACTCTGCCTCACAACCAAGGATCTTCCACCCTCACTTCCTGTCTACTGTGGGTCATGCACACAACATGATGTCATCATCTCCCAGGATGGACTGCAGCCTGGAATCATCACATCCTGCTCAATGCCACTGGCCATGCCACCTATTAATGAACCAGTGATGATGACGTCAGTGATTGGTCCATCAAGTGTCCCCCTCCCGCCTCTAGTTGACCTCTCATCAATGAAGGTAACTGAATTTAACATTACATGTAAGAAGGGATTAGTGGTTGTAGTGGCAGCCATTGTGGATTATTATTATAGGATATTTATATAGCGCACATATCCACGCAACTAGTGCATGCTCAAGGTTCTGGTATTTTTTCCCTCGATCATTGGATGTCAATCTCAATGGCTCATCGTATTATCAATCTCAACTCCCTGGGGAGTACAATGTATACAACTCTTGCTGCCACTAGGCGCACCAAGTTATTGTTGTTTTCTCATCCTAATGAGGTGCCCATTCACAGCTGGGTGGACTGGGACACATAGTCACAGTACTTTGTCCAAGTTCACTGCACGTTGCTGTACCCGCAACTAGGTGTTTGCATGTATTCATGTGGCCACCATCTGGTCTGTTACCAACAGATTCGTAGGTTGTTTTAAGTGCACAGGGTTGTGTACTGTACACTAGGGGTTGTGACAACACTGAAAGAGTCTGCACACAAAGTTGACTCCAAGGTTTTTACACCCAGTCACAGGTGGACTCGATCCCGTCACCTCAACCTCGCTGGATCACTAGCCTGGCGCCTTAGCCAGCTCGCCCTCCGCACCCCATAATGTCTGATTACAATGGTTTGCATGAATGAATTGGCTGGCGACAATGTCTTCAGTGCAGGTTATGGTGATTACTTTAGGGGAGTCCCATGGGATTATTGTGGCTTTGATATGGATACGGTGGAAACCAAGACCTTAGATATCCAGAAACCTTCCATACCGGATGATATTTACATGAAACAAAATATGTCCTTTATAAAATACTTCAGTTAGCGGGAAATCCTGCTTGGATCTGGACAGTGATCTTAAATACCATCAGTTGAAAATATAAAGTACTTACCTGACAACAACTATGTGATGTTTGTTGGGCAGCCCATCATCTCGCATGCAACATCAACGGGATGGGTATAATGTCTAAATCTACTCATGTCAATCTATTTTATCATGTTTATTCTATTTTATTAATTTCATTCAAAATTTCACTGCAACTAAAACAACACGATATTGGAATATATTATTGCTGATACCAAATTAGTTTCAGATACAAATTTATTACAACCACTGTGTTAGCCTTTCTTGTGCTGTATTATTGGTTGTTTAACTAAATCACCGTAGATTGGGAGAAAACACCCAATTGCTATTTCCGGCTTAGTTTTGTCTCAAATTTCACATTGACATTAGCCAAGTTTGTTAATCCCTGTTCCATCACATGAAATGTTGAAGGTATATGATGTAGTGTTTGACTGAGCATGATACAATAAGATCATGTGCATAAAATAATAGAGATTTGTTGTTTTTGCACCTGTAGAATTTAGGAAGTGAACGGATTTGGCTTTACTGAAATTTGTTTTCAGCAAAAGAAAGGTTTGACTCTAATGGAATTATTTGTTGTTTAAATGTTAGAAGCTTGAGACAAATGTATGTCTGATTATTAATAACATCATGAGACAATTTGGTAACATTATGTGTCATTTTAGTTGCAGTTATCTCCCCCCTGACAAGGAGCAGATGTCACCACCAGGTGGAACCGAGTGGGAGTGTAGATGGATGCAGTGCGAGCGTCGGTTCTCTGCTCTGGATGACCTGGTCAATCACGTCAATGACCAACATGTAAAGGTGGAGCGCCCAGACATTGACTACCAGTGTAAATGGACGGGATGTCCCAGGCAGGGGAAGGGCTTCAATGCAAGGTGGGTTCAGCCTCCAACATCACTGTCCTCGCATGGGTCCAATGCTGGCCACATGAGGGTACTAGGTTCGCACGGGCATGAAAAAAACTTATATTTGGACATATTACCCCAAAAGGCCTTAAATTTGTTTCACCCTTGAAAAGGCCCTAATTGCCAGTGATTTGCCCTAGAAAGTTTGTATATCTAGCAAAACTTGTCAAGTTATGTTTTTACCGGAAACTAGTACATACTGAAAGTACCTCGCAGTGACAGTATTTGTTAATCAATTTCCATTGCAAAGCAAAACTTTCCTAGTGCAGCGATGTAGCTAAGGGTTATTTCCTTCTATTGGACGGTCGCACATTTGACCTTGTATGTATTCAATACTTATTTGTGATATGTGTTTCTATAGTTCCTGAAAATTGATGATTGGGCCTGGAAAAGCCCCTAAAAAAGCCTTTAATTTGATTTATGAACCTTGGGTTATCGAAATGAGGATTTGGAGGTCACTCGGTGTTGTTCAGCTGGGATGTGGCCATCAAATGAGGTTTCATGTTGCTTTTAGCAATATTCCAACAATATCATAGCGAAGAACACCAGAAATAGGCTTCACACGTTGTACCCATGTGGGGAATGATAACCCCCGTCTTTAGCTTGACGAGTGAATGTTTGAACCATTAGGCAACCCCCCTCAATTGGGATGAAAATGAGGATTGGATGGTCACTTGGTGTCATTCAGCTACGTTGTGACAGTCATGAATGAATTATTGGGATGGGTGGGTGAGTGAGTAGTGAGTGACTGAGTGAGAGTGCTGTTAGCAATATTCCAGAAATATCTTGGTGAGGGAAATATCTTGGCGTCACTCATTGTACCAATGTGAGAAATCGAACCAGGGGCTTAGCGTGATGAGCGAATGCCTTAACAATCTGGCTACTCTACCACCCCTGAGACAGGGGACCAAAATGAGGGTTGGGTGTTCGCTGAGTGCCATTCAGCTGGGTATTACTGGTCATTATGCAATGGCTTAGACTTCATTTTGTATTGATAAAGGTGCAGGATTGCTAATTAATAGAGAAAGGACTTCCAAACCCATGATAGCAAAGACTCTACCTTGACATAGCTGGCTCGAGTTGCACTATAGAGAACTGTTACTAATGATGAGGCAGTGTTGTGACATAATATACATGTATAGGATGTGATGCTGTTGACAGATACAAGATGCTGATACACATTCGGACTCACACCAATGAGAAGCCTCATCGATGTGGTCTGTGTGGCAAGTGCTTCTCACGCCTGGAAAACCTCAAGATTCATAACCGATCTCACACAGGTAATGAACATCTAATTCTGGATGCAACCAGTTGAGGACAACTAACTTATGGTATCATACAATTATAAACAGTCAACTTAGTGACTTGGTTGTTTCTGGCTAGTTGCGTGTTTGGGTGGTTGGTTGGTTGGTTTGTTTAATGCCGCACCCAGCAATATTCCAGCTATATGGTGCTGGTCTGTAAATAATTGAGTCTGGACCTGACAATCCAGTGATCAACAGCATCAATCTACTGGTTGTTTCTGTGTCAATGTACGCGACAATGTTGATCTTGGTTTAAAACATTAGTCACCACTGCATTTTCAGGTCCAGTCAGGATGTTTTTCCAGGCAGCTGGATTCCTTACAGTGTTAAGCAACAAACCAACAAAGTCTTTGATTGGTGTTTCAGGAGAGAAGCCATATGTGTGTCCAGTTCAGGGCTGTCACAAAGCATACTCCAACTCCAGCGACCGTTTTAAGCATGTGCGCACACACCAG
Organism: Haliotis rubra; assembly: GCF_003918875.1. Lineage (NCBI taxonomy): Eukaryota > Metazoa > Mollusca > Gastropoda > Lepetellida > Haliotidae > Haliotis > Haliotis rubra. The sequence continues at coordinate 316,003 of NW_025767222.1, forward strand.
GAGGAGAAGCCGTATGTGTGTAAGATGCCAGGATGTCATAAGAGCTACACTGACCCAAGCTCGTTAAGGAAACACGTGCGGACAATTGGACACCATTTCCGTGGTGATGGATCAGTAACGCCAAAGTTGCAGCGGAGTTCTCCCCCTTCCCCAGTGCCTACTCCTCCGATTACAGTCAACAATCTCATCAATCTTACGCCTTCCAGTGGAATGCTGGGAAGTCTTTCCCCCCATTTCCTGCCTCTATCACCCAATCTTTTCCCCGTGTCATCTCTTCATTCATTGTTCTCACCACCTGTCTTATCCTCATCTCATTCATCATCATCATCAAGTATCAGCATACAAGCAAATCATTCAGGAATAATTGTGTCAGACTCACGATCCATCCATTCTGAAAAAACTGATAGTCCCGTTGATATAAAGACTACCTTACCTTCTCCAAGATGCCAAGATGGTCCCCTCGACCTATCAAGAAGTCCATTACCTCAGCAAGCCAAAGACGATGAAACATCAGACATGGACTATGTCCAGGTTGACTGACATAGAAGGGGAATGCTTGGCCCTGATTGTGTATGATATAAAATATTTATTTTTACCCAGAATATTCCGTTTCGTCACATACAGATATGGGAACATTTTATCACCTTGTTTTCATGTGTTGGTACAAATACAGCAAATGATTTAAGGTAGGAATAAGTCCTGATTGTATCAGCAACACCCTTGATGTGTCTTTGGTCTGCTTTTATTTTATTTGAACAAATTCATTTTTTCTTTGTTTTAGAAGTTTCTACATGCTGATACCTTTTTTTCCCATTTCTGGAAAATCACTTTACTTTTTTCATCACTTATTTAGTGACATTTTTTTAAAAGAGCAGGAACCAGAGATATCACAATCTGTCTGCCCGCCACGTGATTCCCATTCTGATTAATAGTAAGCAACTGATCATTGGGAGATGTAGACTTCATAAACACATCGGTATGTCACTATGATATTCTTGGTGATGAGTTTGACAGTCGCCATTTTGTCCTTGACCTTGTCTTTTGTTATCACAAAATGGAGTGGAAACTCATCACTGGAATGACCTTGGACAAATCCCATTTTGAATGAGGCTATCAGTCCAGGTATTTTCTGTTCATAAGTGAAACTGCTCGGTTGTCTAGTTGAAGCTAAGACCATGTGTGTCTGGTGTGCCTACCTGGATACCTATAAAATACATTAATGATACTGATACATCTCCCAGACTGGAACAATCATTCTTTGTGGTCAGACATAAGTGCTATGTTTTATTTATTGTATTTAACTCTCATCTTTGTGAAGATTGTTTGAACTGATTATATTTATGGTTATGTTACATTACTCAACAAAATGCTCATTTAGGCATTTAACTGAAGTAAGACATATACTTAAGGGAGGTAACTCCTGCTTATTCCAGGCAATACTGACAGGTGAAAGGCAGTATTGGGATTTATCAGAGACGATTATAATCCTGTGTCACTGTCTAGGTGGACAGGATGGGATGCAGGTATGTGGAATGTGTACTTCAGTGAGCGGCATTCCGTTATCTGCATGGGCAGAAGTCTTGTTAGTCTTTGTTTTGTTCATTTATTATCTTGTGTTCTTGTTTTGCTGTTTATTAACAAACATTCTGCTCCATTTAAGAATGTATATACTTTTTAAGGTGAAGTGTTTTGAAGTAGGTGTATAGGTGTACACTACCAATTTAGTTATTTTGGAAGGTTTTTAGTTGAAACTGAAACTTGAAGTGTGCTTATTAGTGCTACCAGTTTAATATGAACTATAATCAAATAAATTCCACAGGTTGTGCTACAGAGGTTTGTGATTTCAGTTTTATGAAAGAAATTTCAAATTGGGGACTAGTCATTTCTTACAGGAGTGGAGGCTAACTGTCAGAGATGATTAATTTTTATTGAGACTTGCATCCCCATTGATTTGCTTACCTGTAGAATAAGTGACTGGTCTTGTTGATCTTCTCACCTGTACAATAAAGTATTGGTCTTTTTGATCTACTCTCCTGTACAATAACATATGGTCTCTTTGATCTACTCACCTGTAGAATAAGTCTCTTTGATCTTACATGGGCTGCAGGTTAAAGCCGAGGTCATGCTAGATGTCTCAGTCAGAGAGGGATCCATTTAAATGTGCGTGCTCAGATCTGCATTACTTTTCTGAACTGTGATTCTGCATATTGTGATAGAGAAACTTGTTTGTCCAGTAGCCTTTTTTTATTAATTTATGACCTCAAAGAATGTTTTATTTAACAAAAATTCAAGATGCATGGTACAAAATATCCCAGCATGTATGTCAACATACATGGCCATGGCTTGGAGACTTGTTCCTATCTGTCATTGCCCGGTGTCATTTGTTTTCCAATCGTGGATACAAAATAAATGCTAATAATTTGATTTTTATACAATAATTGTTTCTGTTTATGCATCAATTAATTTATATTTGTGTTGGGAAACATGCCTACAAATGATTCTGTTTATTTTTTAAGTATGGTAACTTCTTGACTGGTACGTTTAAAAAAGTTAAGGTGCTACCTTACCCATCTGAATCTGTGTGTACAATTGGAAGCTTGATTTTGCACATTCAGTGGATTTTCGGTGCCATCGTTTGACTTGAGTAAATCAAGTCTTTTGTTCCGATTTCTTTAGTTACCATATGTATATAATCAAGTTATCTACCTTTTCATTAATACTGACAAATTACGGATTGATGACTCTCAGGGAATTAGATCACATGATAACCATTGTAAGTTTACCTCAACTATCAAGCATAATTTATCAATTCATATTGCCAGAGCTGAAGTACTGGAAGTCTACTTGCTTCGCCCTTGAATGTGGAAGCAAGGTTAACCAGTCTTCTATTATTATGCAGAGTTGCATCCCTTCTGCATGCCAGGAACCTATGGTAGTAGAGCATGTGATGATTTGTTCCCCATTATGTTTCTAAGTTTGTCGGGGAGGTGGGTTAGCCTAATGGTTAAAGCGTTTGTTCGACACGCTGAACTCCCGGGTTCGATTCCCCACATGGTTACAGTGTGTAAAGCCCATTTCTGGTGTCCCCGGCTGTGATATTGCTGGAATATTGCTAAAAGCAGCGTAAAACCATACTCATTCTAAGTTTGTCCACATCATATCCTTGCTCATGAGGGTAACCAGTATGATAAATATAACTTGACTATCCCCAAATCACTTCAATATCGCACCCGACTTTTAAGATATCCTTTGAAAATATGGTTACGAAATTGTATTGAGTTACTTTTCAACAACCGACCTTATGGTATTGTATGTCAAATCAGCAAGTTTAGAAGAAAGTAGTGCTTATTTAAATAATGTCATGACAAACTACGGGGAGAGTTCTATGGATATACTTTGTACAGCTTCTTTATTATTATGTGAGCAACATTTGGGTGTAGCTGCTAACACCGTTATCAAGCAAGTGATGTACGATACTACAGGAAAAGTTTATACATGAGTCAAGTCTGAACAGTCAGCTGATTGATGTGATGACCATGACAGATGAACTATTGTAAGGTAAATAAACTGGTGGTCCTTCACTTTTTGTATTTAGTAGTGTATGGGTTATTTAAACGAACATGGGCATATTAACCACACAGCAAATACATATTGCCATGATATTGCTAAAAGCAGCGTAAAATCATACTCACTCACTCACTTTATGTTGAAATATTCCAGTTGTTACAGTGATACAGGGGCTGATACTGCTTTTTGAGAAAGGGGGGATGCACACTTCATGTTCACGCAAGTTTCAATGGTCATTTAATAAACTTTCAGGACAAAAGGGGGGTGCACACCCCTGCACCCCCCCTCTGGATCTGCCTATGGTGATACAGTTGTATCTTTCGTTCTACAGAAAACCCCTAAATCAAATATAATGTACTTAATGCCATGATGTGCAAATGTCAGCATGACCTTTCAGAAATATGTATCAACTGTCACAATGTATGTCAATATTGTAATCATCAAATACAAGTTAGGATTCCTTTTCTGCACCTTATTTAGTATTTTCAATGGGAATGGAGGATGTCTGCCACGGATCTAAGGCAAATTAATTTCTATTCATGGAATATGAATATCACATTGGATTTAAGTGCTGTGGCCAGTTGTTTTGTGTTTATTACTGTTTTTAAGAATGTAAGAATAATGTATATAAAACATAAATTGAAGGGCAAATCAAACATCAACATTCGTTTCATGATTTGCTATATGTCAAATATTCATTATACTTATGGTACGTTTATATTGATAAATGACACACTGCTTCTTTCAAGATATTGTTACCATTCCATTCATATGTTAATAACTTGGCATTTTCAACAAGACTCTAATATACTTGTCAGTGTCAGTACATGTATATCATTAGGGGTGAAATGGTACACTCTTACTACTGTACGGTACGTATTGTGGTACAAGGCCTTCGGTTCGGTCCATTTTGGTTTGGTAACTTATTTCCCGGAAAATAGCGGCCGTCTAGCAAAGAAATGCATAGATTTTGACAAAATTATTAAATTTCTAGACATTTTAGAAAAAGGTTAATGAAATGATGGTACGAAAACCGAAAATGCATAGATTTGGACAAAATGATTCAATTTCTAGACATTTTTAAAAAAAGTTTAAAAAGGTTAAGAAAAAGACGAAAACCGAAAATGATGAATTTTTTGGATTGCGTTATGGTTAAACGACAGGAAGACAAAATACTGCGGTTCTACTTATAGCGCTGTACACCGTTTCACCCCTTATATAACATACTATCAGTACTGAGTTAATACTAGCATGAAATGCATTTTTAAGTTCCTGGTTGTCAGCATTTATTGTAGAATTGCATTCACTCATTGATGCATTGTAGTGTAGTGACCTGAGTTGGCCGGTATATATCTTTCTGAAATCCACTTCATAACAAACCATGCATGATGTGGAATAGTATCTATGCCCTTGTGGGGATTCCATCTTAGAACAGGTTCAAAGTAACCTCTGCCTGTTGTATGAGGTGATGAAATTGATCAGGTGGACAGGCCCATTGTCTTGTTTGATTGAGTGTCATTGTATCTAAAAGGCATGGGATACTGCAGATAATATACAATGGCTTGATTGTCTGTTCCAGTCATGGTTATTAACTGGCTGCTGTCACATCACTGGAATATTACTGAATGTAGTTTCAAAATTAACACATCCTAACAGGAATTGCGTGGAAAGTAAGGGCTCCGGATTCACATGGTATCACTATATACAGTATCACCATGTTAAGTGGTATCAGTTCATAGTGAATATAGAGCAGAACAAAGTTATATGACAACTGTGTAGTATGTCATTCATATGACTTCATGTTTTGGATAAATTATTTCAAGGTATATAGTTTATGGTCTGGCATCTGTTCCTGGAAGTTTTACACAGAATAGATTACAAAATGGCATTGTTTCCTTTGTATCAAAGCAGAGTGTTGATAATATTCATATATATAGTCATGTGTCTGAATATATTTGTTTATATATATGGGTGATGAAATGTGTTGTATGAAGTGCATTGATACATCGGGAGTTGTTGTGATTGAGAGTGTTGGTTGTTGAATGAATGTTGTTGAAATAAATACTTGTTGATCTCTTTCACGTTGGTTGTTACATCATTTCCAGAATCTTGCATCCTCAGTTATCATGGGAATTGTCTCCTTGCTCTTCCATTTCATACCATGGACCATCCTCGATAATCTCCAGGGTATATGTTACGATCACTCTCCACTATACCCTTGATGCATCCACGGCTTGGCCCAAAGATTTTATTACCTCCCTTTGCTGGCTCCGCATTCTCACAGTAGCCAGTCAGCTAAGCCGCCGTTACATCCGAGCTTGCCAGTGTCAACAAAGATAGCGGTCGCAGTCGCGAAGGTTTGTTCGCAGTGACACTCCGATTTTTTAGGAAATAATACAAATTGACAGATCTGTAACTTTAAAAAAATATATAAAAGAACTCCTTCTACTTCTTTCAGAGTACCTCTGCATCAATTGTGTTGCCAAGTTTAAACGGTTAGATAATATAGTGGAGAGTGATCGTAATGTATACCCTAGAGATTATCGAGGATGACCATGGACCTACTTGCACCATAACTTCACTTATTGTCAAATCTGAATGACTTGACTTCCATAAAACCTGTCAAGCAAATGTTGTTTTTTGTTGATGAAAAGCAACAATGATTCAAAACGGACAAGTTTTGTTTCTCTTGCTGTGAAATTGTTGGAATATGTCTAATAACAGCCAAAAGAAACTCGGGGTAAACATCGTTTCCAGCTATGCATTCTGTAAGATTCTTCTGTCTCAGTCCCCCTCATGGGCACAATGTGTGATGCCATCCCCCTGCTGATGGAATATTGCTAAAAACAGCCCAAACCCGCTCATTTGTTTTACCAGCTGAACATACCACTGAAAAGGAGGATCGAACAACTCTCTCGTATTACTATGGATAATCTGAATGGTCTTTAACTTTTTAGAGCTGTATATGATTAATATGAAGGATTTCCTTTTAAGTGGCTGAAGCTTTGAATGAAGATCTAAGGTATATTCCAGTGAAAGAGGCATTTTGTGTGATTTTAACTCTCTGCTCACTTCCTGATAGAGGTGGTGATTCCACTTCCAAAATACAGTTTTAACTAATACTAATAGGTTGAGGGTATTTGTCACAATAAAATGGAGATACCTTTGATAACTGTGGATGAGAATCTCGACACAGACACTCAGGATGCAGAAAACACAAGATACTTGTCCTGCAGCTGTTTTGCTGTGTGGGCTGCTTCAAACCAATCACACGTCTTAATTACATTCTTACTCTTAACTCAGCAGCCATGACAAAACGCTAATGACATCATTCACTGTTTATTCCTTCATGTAAGATGAGATGCGCTATCCAATATATAATAACATGAACACTCCACATACTAGTACACTGTACATATTTACAGACAAACTGAAGACGTGGATCACAACGGAGTCTATTCAGGAGAAGATAATTTGGTACTGACACTGCTTCCTATAGTTAAACATGTTAAAATATTAATGCATCTGGTATTTGTCTTTAGAGATATTTATTATTCAGGATAATATTTAAACAAAACAGCCAGTAGCATTATTACAATTAGGCTAAACAAATATTTGGTTCTTTGAAAATTAACTATTTGTACTTGAGAAAGTTCTTGAACAATTTGTACATCTCAGATGTTAAAAAATTCCACACAACCTGAAAGCCAGACATTTACCCTGCAGATTACTTCCTATGTATGCTGCTTGACACAAAATCTTCATAAATAAGATCTTCTACAACTGTTTCATGTTTGGTGGTCCATGGTGGCCAGTGCCAGTCTTGTATTCACAAGGCAATCCTAGCTCTATGACTGTTGTAAACCAATGTTGAAATATAGGAGTTTGGTAGTCATAGTGCTTTGAGAGCTTGGTAAAGCAGGGCCCAGATGGACAAGACCGCATTATGGTGGTTCAAGGGAGCATACTCTCTCTGTGCATCATACATGCAAATGTGGGCCCACACTCGAAACTAAACGACATTTGAAACCATGTCAACATCGAGTTATGAGTGTCTGCCGAAATAAATACTCATAAATACAATCTAAGTGTCACTTATTCACTATTCCCAAAAATTCTTTTCAAGAAAAATAAAAAAGTTTTCACTTTGATTTTCCCACAACCTTCTGATTTTTCAGTAAAATTTAAACATCTTTACAATTGTTAACAAATGCTGTTCTTCATATACATGATTTCTAAATTGTATAGTGATAGATCATTGTTCTTGATGGATCAAGCAATGGACATGCCAGGTCAATCATGCATTTTCTGAACTAAACAGCATACCTCCAGTGTGTATTTAGAGTTGGCTCCCTTTGAAACTCGAACCACTGATAACTTGCATATCTCAGTTTGTCTTTCTTCAGCAACAAATGCCAGGTAATCAAGTGAACTATGTGGGTACTAATGAAAATTACCATGTAGGTTAATGCCCTTATGCACAAATTTGGACCAGAACTGGACCAGAATCGTCAGCTTCTTGCATCTTTGGTTCTGAGGGTAAATGTATCACAAGAAGACTGAAGAATAGAAAGACTTCCTGCATATCAAGTAACCATGGTAACTGTGCAAGACATACAACATCTTAATGATAATTTCAGTTTGAGGCTATCTCCTTAATTCCAAATCAAGCATACTGAACCAATCTCCAAAACACTGTCATCATGGTAGGTTGATCTGCAGCGGGTACAAATTTGGCCCTGATTGCAATCCTGATCATCCACACAAACACACACACTGTCTAGGAGATGGTGACGTCATGTTTCTTCCTTCTTGTTTTTAGGTTCAGGGTTGGTTATCTCCATGTCAATCCTCTCCTTAGCCCGCACGACCTGAAGTTGTCACAAGAATTCAAATACTAGTGAGTAGTCATGTCATGATTCACTGATACATCACTGGCATGCTTCGAATGATACGATACATGATTGATTTGTTTTAGTATTGATTCATATTGACAAGAATCAATTATTATTTTAATGTTGCAGTGATATTTCATATAAATCATTTTTGTTAAATACAAACAAGACATTACTAAATGTGAACTTAACACATTTTTCTCTTGTAATTGTGACTAGACTTGGTGAGTGGTTGGTGGATACTTGGCTGTTGGTCAGTCTTCCCTTCTCTTGTAATCTCTCCCAAAATATTTGGCAAATGGTGAACTATGGTATGAGCTTGCCATCAAGGTAATGGCTGCTTGTTACGTGGAAAATGTTGGAAATGTAGTATTGCGATACATATCGTATTGTGACATCAGTATCAGCATATGTATCGTCTTGTGTTTGGCACCTGAATCATGACATCCCTGTTAGTGAAAATATTGCTGAACTGTTGCCAAGTTTGCAGGTTTTAATATTCCAACAATACTGTCAATAATAACCTCACAAACTGATTACTAATATGACTGACTGACTGAGTTTAGTTTTACGTCGCTTTTAGCAATATTCCAGCAATATCATGGCAGGGGACACCAGAAATGGGCTTCACACATTGCACCCATGTGGGGAATCAAACCCAGGTCTTCGGCGTGACGGGCCAACGCTTTAACCACTAGGCTACCCCCCCACGCCCCGATTACTAATATGATAAACTTAAGACAAGAACCCAAAACAGTCACATTGTTCAACACAATTAGGCAACGCAAGTTCTGCCCATTTATCACAGGGGCGGTGTGTGTCATGCCGAAGGCCTGGGTTGGATTCCATGTGTGTAAACCAATTTCGGGTGTCCCTCACCATGATATTGCTAAAAGTGGTGTAAAACGCAGGGCCTGTTTTGTTAGTTTATGGAAGTCTAAATTTAAAAACATTTGCCTGGTCAGCCAATCAAATGCAATAGTGGCATTATCTATATGTTCAAGTCTGAACCAGAAAAAACAGGGATTCAAGCATGTATATAAGAACCACACATCTCTTATTGACATTCTGTTGTAGGATAGATAACATACCTTAGACTGCACATAGAATGAGCCACCCTTGGACTTCTCATTGACAGCAAACAAGTGGTCATATTTACTCTGTATCAATTCTTTGTCTGTGATTTCCGACACATTAAGTACCTGCTTTGCCTCCTGCAATATTCAAATGAGTGAGTGAGTGAGTGAACAAGTAGGGTAGTGATAACATCATATTGAACAGTACTTCAGTTCTTCATGCTTGGGGTGTCAGTTTTATGTTAGAGAAAGAAACGGTCTTAAACACCTACCACTTAGATGATACCATACATTGTCAGGATGAATATTACAGTACTTTCATAAAAGTATTATTTTTTCCAAACTGTATTAAAAAGCTCTGAAAAATGATATAAAGCTTGGGAAACTGAAACTAAGATTCTATCACTTTTCCACTATGTCTGAGTTGCATTCACAGCACCACTTTGTCTGACTATGGGCTGAATATAAGACAGATAATTTAGTAAGTTCAGGACATTCAATTTAAACTATCCCTGCATAACAGTATTCAGTTTCATGTATTGACAAAGGACTTGATTTAAATATCTAGCAAATATTATTAGTACTTCGCCATTATTATACTGTAAACACTATGTCAACAAAATGGAATACTGGTTCATCCTGAAACAAGATAACAAGGATGTGACCTTAATCATGTCATTACTGAAAGTCCTGTCAATGAGGGATATATAGTATAACATTATCACAGCAATATGATTCCACCTAGAACGACATTATACTTGTAAGCAGGGGGTGGAAATAACTTTCAAATTGCTAGTGTAATACAGTGGGATGTAAATCACTTGCCCTGATAATTTTTCCACTCACAGCAATATGATTTTAAATAAACAACATAATTAATATTGGAAAGTCAACTGGACACCGGTACAGTGTGATATACAAATTTGCTTGCCCGACAGAAAAAACCACTGGACTCGGGCGTCGGGCAATGGGTTATTTCCACCCCTGGTAAGGCCAAAGAAATCCCCAGTAGCAACATCATACCAGATGAAGAGGCAAGAAGTAGTTCTCAAACAGTCACACAGTTGAAAAGATATTGTTCTCCGTAATAAAGTGTCATGTATTTAACATCACACCTGCAACAACATTATACCTGTAACGTCATCCCTGTAGCTGTGTCTGCAGCTGCTCTCCTAGCTCCCTGTCTCCCTCCCCCAGCCTTCTGGGCTGCCTGTTGGCTGGCTGCATACTCCTGCTTCAGCGCACGTGCAAATGCTCGACCAACAACCTGTGTCCCAGCGACCAGGATCTGTGCTAGATACTTGGCCTATAACAAGATACCCGTGAAGATTCAGGTTAAAATTTGTCTTCAGCAACCCATGCTTGTCGTACAAGGCAACTAACATGATTGGGTTGTCAGGCACGATGACTTGGTTGACACATGTCATCGTATCTAAATTGCATAGAGCGATGTTCATGCTGTTAATCATGGGATTGTCTTGTCCAGACTTGATTGTTTACAGACCGCCGCCGCCATATAGCTGGAATATTGCGGAGCGAAGGGTTAAACAAACAAACCAAACCAACCTATAACAAGAGAAGCATAAGTGAACAATTTCCATGACGCTTTTCTGTGCAATCATTAAAGGTAACACTACAGTTACTCCAATGAACAATAGTCAAACATATTCAGGGATTAAACTAGCAGTGTAAGTTAATGTTCTGTGAATCTGATTACTGTAATCGTATATATTTTCACGGGGTGCAATTTTCGCGGAAAGTTCACAAAAGACCTGTTAGCGCAGTTGTTTTTTCGCTCATTTCAAATACCTGATTGGTTTCACTCAAGCTGGACTATTGTGATTTATGACTGAAGTAAGTGAGCTTCGTTCATTTTGGGATTACGAGTAATCAGATATCAATTAACTGATAAACTGACAACAAACATTTGCTGATTGTGATCGCTATTACTGGTATATATGCCTCTATTCCTTTATATATTGTTTTGATGTTGTTGTCTGAGAGAATAAACAAATTGCATGTTGTTCCTACTTGAGTATTTGTCATGACTTGACCATGAATATTTCCCTTGGTATAATTATTGGCGCACAATCTTTTTGCGCAAAAAGCGCGAAAATTAATCCCACATGAAAATAACTACAATTACAGTATTAAGCAATCAGTGCAATAATCATGGTAAGAAATTAAAATATATTCTGCAAAAACGATCCGCTACATTGGTGCGGTCTCCTAAAAGTACAAATATTACCCAACAAAGAATTCTACTGGCAAACATATGTTAATTTTGAGCCATGCTTACTAATCTGTTTCATCAATTGTCTGTCTTCTGATTTCTTTAATTCAAAGATCTATATTTGAGCTATGGCTATCAAAACAGTCTTTCTGACACATATTGAGTGTATAAATCTAAAATGTCACTTCAACAAAACATCAACAGTCGAAAACATTAATAACTGGCAAGAACGGAGCCTGCCAATAGCCAGAATTGCTGCTGTTGTGGGTGGAAGCCTACTGTTGGTGTTCAGAGTTTTCAATAAATTCGAAAGCAACAATATCATTTCTTCTCATAAGATATGAAAATTATCCATACCAACTGGACACCATTAATTCAGACACAGTAATGAAGTGGAGAAAAAGTTGTGTAACAAAATGAACTGTAACCGTTGGTGTTCTAATGTCTGTTACAAGTTAGTGAAGTCTGATGTACATGGTATAACCTTACTTTGTTGCATAACGCGCAATGGGCAACTATTCCTGAGAATCCCAGATCAGTAAAGCGAGATAGCCAGTACAAATTAGCTCCATTGGCGCATCCACTATACCGTGTCATCCCCAATACGTGATACGGTTTTCTTTCCGTAAAATATTCAACTGCTAAAACGTCGGATGAAATGTCATTTGATCAGTATGTCTGGTACGGATTCTCACCGGAACACCAGAGTGTGAATTCGAGGGGGCCAACTCGACATTTTAAATCATGGGCAGGTTTACTTACTGCAACTGTTGTACTCATATCTCCAACACGCCGAAACAGATTATATTCAACTGCACTACCCGTTGAATCACATGACATACTAACCATTTATCTGCTGTAATACTGCTAGACCTTGCACATGTCCTCTATTGACACCGGAAACAACGCGATTCCCTCCCGCACTAAATGTTCGTAAATTCCTCACAGTGGGTATTTCACGGAAAGAGGGGTCGCTTGAATGAAATTGCGAATGAGTTTGCTCATCAACACCATTATGAGTTAAGATACAGTGTAGATATACATTAATCTCTCGGTGATATATGAGTTCTTTAGGCCCAGAACAGAATCATTATTTGACATTAAAAATAGTTTGGCTTTTAATATCCTGGGATCACTTCTTTCAACATTTTTCCAAAATTTACCCCGGTTCTTTATTGGTGAATGAACTTCCGGTTTTGCGTGTCACGTTATCAACACAGCAGATTCTGACTCGCCACTGGTGCAATACGTACGAGGAAAATATTCACATTCGCCATGCCGAAAGACAATTTGAGAGAATATCTGGATGGGAATGAACTGGATCTTAGTCTCAATAACCTGTCCGTTGTCCCTGTAAAAGAACTGGTAGGAAATGTTGTCAAGTTTTATGCTAGTTGAAAGTGAAACCGCTCATTTGTTTAACTATTTAAAACCACTTTGCTGTTTCCATTTTCAACCGGCTTGATCTTTCCTGATTTATAGTACGGAGATTTGTTGAATAACCGGGTAGCATTCTCATGTATGCTTTGCATCTTGCCTTTGGTGCATGCATTTCTTTGCTGCGGTAGTTCTCAAATTACCCATCTACAATCAGACTTCAGTGCGTAAACATGATAAATGGTGGCTATTATGCAAGTCAGCATAATTCAGTTACATGATCATGGTCATGGCATCTTGAAAATGGTTGAGGTTTGCCATCTAACCATTTACATAACCGATCCAGGTTTTAGAGGTTTTAGAGTTTGTTTGCTAGTCATCTTGTGCCATCAAGTGAAGCCATATGATATGAAACTGGTTGTGGCTGCAGTTCACCAAGTGCTTCTGTCTGTCTATATGGAGCTGGGACAGGTCAAACTTTTTATCTGGGTAGCCAATGTAGCATTACCAGACCCAACCTTGGCATCCATATCAGCTATATTACGTTTTTGTGTTCGTTCCATTTTCTGACATTCATCATGTTCATGGCGACTGAAACCAAATGGAAAGTGGTGTTTGGTCATATATTTGTAATATATGCTCCAAATGTTTATTTTAGCCACATCAGCAGGGACCTTTGCCTCTATTGCCTCTTTTTTTTAAACATTGGATGTTTGAAGCCTGATGTGTCCACATAGAAGATGTTCCATCAACCTTAACATTGTTTAAAGCTCAGTTCTGTACTGCACAAGTTGGATTTGTTTTTTTCTGATTCGTGGAGTTTAGATCTCAATATGTTTCTTCTGTGAGCATATACTGATTATATATATGTAGCTACATATATTTGCTTCCTTATATATGGAGAATCCAATGATTTGAATCCTTCTTCAAAAGAAAAAAAAAATTTTTGGGGACTAAGCTGGTTATCATGGTTATTGTGCTGTTCAGGATACTCAGGTTCACTTGGGACACTATTCACACTATTATTATTAACCACTTGCTTGCTTCGTCCAGACACTCCATCACTTAAATTGAATGTGTGAGTGATTACTTACCATGTATTCATCTGTGTAAACATTGTTTCATTGTAGAGTGCCATACCCAAAGCCACACATCTGGATTTATCCTGCAATGTATTGACGTCATTACCTGTGAGTAATACATTAGCAACTCTTCAGTATGTTCAACAAGATTTATGTTTTCATTATTATCCACATGTTGTTCCAGTTCTTCAGTTGTGTCAGACTGTCTCATGGTCTGGTGGATAGAGCTTCTGCTTTGAACTCAAACTGTAAAAGACATTTTAAAGATGGTCCTTGTTGTTTCCAAATGTGGCACTATTGATTAAAGGGCTAAAATATGCACTTGTTAACTTGCAGTCTTTTTAAGTGTCCATGATCAATCAACTTATTTTATTCAGTATTGTATGGAAAATATGAATACAGATACAAAAGCATGAGCAGTGCTGATAAGGGACAGTGTTTCTAGGCATATTGCTGAGATAGTGTTTCAGTACCTATTGGTGAAAAAACAATCAATGCCCATTGCTTAGACAGTGTCTCAAGGCCAGTAACATAAATTGTATGACTGAGATAGTGTCCAAGGCCAACTGTTGAGATAGTGTCCAAAACCAATCATCATGTCTCTGTGAATTCACCTGAGGTTGAATCATGAGGTTATGTTTTAATTGTTTCAAGGACCCCTTCTGCAACCTGACTCATTTGGTCAAGATTGACCTCAGCAAGAACCAATTGACCTCTCTACCAACCCGGTTTGGCAATCTGACCCACCTTCAACATTTGGACCTGCTAGGCAACCAGCTGACCATTCTCCCCATCAGCTTCTTCAACCTCCAGAAACTGAAATGGCTGGACCTAAAGGACAACCCCCCTTGACCCTGGTTTGAAGCAAGCAGCTGGGGACTGCCTGGATGAAACACAGTGTCGCAAGTGTGCTAAAAATGTAGGTTATCAATCATATAGTCATCATATTAAATATGACCGCCTCCGTGGTGTAGTGGTTAGAGTGTCTGACTGGAGAGCGGAAGGTCGCGGGTTCGATCTCTGACCGCGTCATACCAAAAGACGTTAAAATATGGTACTTGTTGGTCCCTGCCTGGCATTTGGCATTAATGGGTACATCAAGGACTTGTCAGCTCGGAGTCAGTATTATGTGTCTGAGCGGGGTATTCTTGCTTCACTGTGGCATGGTATCTCAGTGGGCTAGCATTATAAAACCAGCTTCAGTCTGGGCTAGTACAAGCAGCCGCACATACACACACATGCACGTCGTCATATGAGCGAAATATTATCAAGCACAACGTTAAACCAAAATTCACCTCATATTAAGTATACTTCCCATCTTTTGATAGTGTGATGGGATAGCTTAGTTGTTAAGCATTTGTTCATCATACTGAAGACCTAGGTTTGATTTAACTATTTTGTACAGTATGTGAAGCCCATTTCTGGTGTCCTCCTTTGTGATATGTTGCTGGACGAGTACCCAAAGTGCCTTAACCCAGACTCATTCACTCTCATATTCTTGTCTGGAAGCAGAGATCATTATGTTGCGTAAGTCAGGACTTGTTGAAATGTATACATATGACTATTTTTTAAAGCAACATTATTTGTAAATGTCAGGTTTAACAGATATGTCAGTGTGCAAATTATGCATGACAATAATAAGCTCCTTGTTATAGCCCAAGATAAAAAATGTAGCTGGTCCTAAATTTCAAGCAAAACAGAGGGAAAGTTTAGTCTTCAACGTCTTTTATACCATTACAAAGCTATCAGTTACACTCAGAGTATCACTTTCTAACTTCTGTAGCATAAGAATATGTTTTATGTTTTGTAGAGAGTTAATGACTTGTTTTTAGAGAGTAATCGTTCAGAGAGTAACTTACTCTGTCATCCAGAAGGGATACAGAAGCCAGATGGTTATAAGCCTGTAGTCCTGTGATCACTGACCTTTTGGTCCAGAATGTCTAAAACATTTTGATTTACATTGAGTGAACTTGTGAGCAGTTTCTCTGCAGTGTTCAAGGTTTTGAGTTGAGGTGGTGGTTATAATCATGATTATACTGCAGCTTCATGAAATGTAATAGTTATGAACTGATCATGCAACATCAGTTACAGTAATTGTGTGGAATGAGAAAAAAGCGAAGGATCATCTTCAGTGGGCTGACCAACATTCCTGCTGTGTGTACGATGGTGTATTGTTCCTTACAGGTTCTGCTGTACATGAAACAAGTCAACTCAGAGGCAGAGAGGCGAAAACAGAAACAGTTACAGGAAGCTAGAGGTGAGGGTTGAGCTTTTCACTCACCATTGTCATCATATGTAAAGTTATTGGTCCAGCTTTGTGTGGGATGTCACTATCATGAGCATGAGCATGCTTACGAGCGTGGATTTGTGCGCACTATAAATAGGCACTATTTTTCCTTATCCTGACTCATGCTCTTTTGCTTGTCTCCTTCCTCTTGCGAACATAGTGGAACACTTGTATCTCCCTAATTGAAGTTCCCTTCAATGTAAAATCACTAATTAGTACACCACCAAGAGTTACCTCCCTTCCACTGGCTGAACGAGGTGCTATACCCACCTACCCATGTGCCTTCACTCTCCTTCTTAGCCCAGTGAGCTGGGCGTGAGAGCCTGTGTGTCTCCCGACACACTATATCCTTTGATTATATTTAGTTAGTTACCTCTTATAGACATCTATAGAGGTTTAGCTAGTATCTTCAACAATTATATATTGATATTTAGTCGTATTTCTACTGTTTATTCACGGGACGCCCGTGTTGTTTCAGTGGATTACGTTGATAAAAATTCTGTACTGTTGCACATTACGCTTTTTATTCTGCTGCTGATCCGCATTTAATATGCCCTAGCTGTACTGCCATGTTTCATGTTATTCACATTGCAGTTCGCGGTACTAATTTATCCAATTCTGCCTTTAATAAATATTACTGCGTTTGAGAGGCGCGCAGCAGATAGGTCGCGTATGCAGAGTCTAGCCATGACTGATAAACCTGAACCCCTCGCCAGTCTACTGCTGTTGGTCGACCCCCTCCTGTCTGGTGTTCGCTAGAGTGGTGGAGAGGCGGGGACGAGTCCCCGCCTCCAAGAAGCGTCCTGCTTCCCCAGACATCCCATCGTCGCAGCCGAAGACTGGAGGGTTTCTACTGCATCTCAACGCGACCTCTGAGGGGAATCAATGAAGTCTACTTGAACTTTCTCAGCCGAGATTGTTCCGTCGCGAGATTTGGGCCTGTATGATGATCAGCCGATCATCATACCTGATGTACATCAAAAGAATGACCGATGTCGACAACAGTGATGTCAGCGCGAGATCAACATGCAGCCTGATGTACCAACGCTGATATTCTTCCTGAGGGTCCCGTCGCTACCAACACTCCAAGCGCAGACTTCGCACCCCAGGGCAGCGTGTCGACCTCTGAGGGGAAATCAACGAAGTCTACTAGGACTTTCTCAACCGAGATTGTTCCAGCCGCTGAACTGGGCCTCTACGATGATCAGCCCGATCATCATCCCCGATATACGCCACAAGAAGCGACCGGAGACAGCTACAGTGACATCAGCAGAGATCGACATGCAGCCTGAGGTCTCTACACTGACGTCAGATGACTTCCTGAGGGCCCCGCCTCTAACATCGCGAGAGAGGGCACCGACTAATTCGGCCGCAGACCATCCCAGATGAACTGTTGCGGCAAATCATGATCATGATGGAGGGCCACTACAGACTGGAGAAGCAGCCAGCCCAAGGCCTGAGCCTTCGCGAAGGTTCCAACGCAGACGACACCCCAGAGGCACCCCCATCAGCGTAGCAGCCACGACGAAGCCACCTTCGCGAAGGAAGTCGCAGACCACCTCGACGAAGGACCCAGATGTACAGCCTTCGCGAAGGCCTTCGCGAAGGCAGGATAGATCATCACCTTCCTTGGCTTCATCCTTAGATGCGGACTCAGACCATCAGACCTCACGGAAGCCTTCGCGAAGGTCAAATCGCCGTTCCCCAGGACCGGACGCAGAGGAAGCTTCGCGAAGGCCTTCGCGAAGGACACCTGACTACACAAGAGCTTCAGCGAAGCTATCAACATTCTCCTCACAGGTCTCCGAAGAAGGTCAACCCATAGGTCGCCAGATCACCCATAGCGATCTCCGCTGTTCGCCGCGCTCACCGATCTCCTCGCACATCACCACGCCGACATCGTCTCACAGGTCACCACACAAGTCTGCACACAAGTCTACAGTCAGGTCTCCCGAAGCGTCACCCGACATAGAGATAGAAATACACAGTCAACCATCAGAAGAGCATCAACCTCTCATCAGCGATGCTGGGATAGAAAATGATGGAGGCATCTTTTCTCAGACGCTGAGATCACGATATTGGATGGTGAACAACCTAGATCTCTCTTCACCTTCCAAGAGTGGCAACTTCGGCGCAGACATACCTGATAAAGGAAGACGAGGCAGACGCCATCACCTTACCTCCGATCGACTTCGATTGCTGCGGTGCCACAGTATGTGGACACAGCCTACCATAAAGCCATAACAGTTCAAACGCCAGAGGCGATATGTTCTTGGCCTTAATAGATCTAGAACGATCAATGAGATTCTTATCACCAGATTTAGGTGACACGACTTCTGAAGATGATAGGATGATCTACTCGGCTCTACTTATGCAGAACCAGCAAGAACCACACCCTGTATGAAGCTAGCGCCATATATTGATCGGATTCTAGACACTTCGCTAAGGAAGTCCCAGGCCACCTCAGCGAAGGAGCTAGAGCCTCACCAGTTACAAGGGACGCCACGGAGGAGTAGCGCCACCGACCCCACATATTGCTGAGTGCGGCGAAAACAAAACACTCACTCACTCACTCCTGTTGAACACAGAGGTCGATTCGCTGAAGCAAAGCCATATATTATATATATACTGATGGGGCTCTGACTCGATACCTTCGAAGGTCGCGAGAGGCTAAGTGGCTCCAAGTCTACCTCACACAGAAAATCTAGAATGGATACTTTCGAGCTTAGCGAAGTCTCGGCATCCAACAAGGAAATCTCCTCCAAGGTCTCCATATATTAGCCACTCGTCATATATAGCTACTCGTCAGTCCGTTCAAGACATCGCATAAGTTGTCTATCAACTGTATGCCATATGCCGCCTATAAGCCTCACGAAAGACAATTGCACAGGCTATTTACAACACAGAAGCGCCGCTATATTAATTAGTCAACGACGTTTCATAGATCTTCACAGAAATCAACCTTTCTGTATAGATTGCTAGAATATGCAATCCCGAACTACGATACGATTATCTACATGCGTGACCATTACGCAGATCTGCAGACAATTCAATATCGAAATTGAACAGCAGCCTTGTTACAGCGAGTATAACTCATAATCGTCAAGTTTCTGAGAAGAAATATGTACAACAAGTTCAGCTTTAATTCTACAATTATGACGATACATTCATGTATACAGTCTACAAGCTGACAACTTGCAAGTTTATTGTACCTTTATATAAGGAAGTCGGAATGATATTCAAAACTGAAGTTACTTTCACGACAGACAGAAAAATAACCTACCCAGCATTAATATTACAGAGCGAGGTATTTCAAGGCCGAGGTTTCGTTTACCTTTAACCCTCAAACACGCGGGTCACTTGGGTAACTTCGGGAAGCTACGGTGAAGACCGACGATTATGCTAATATCAACGACGGCAAGATTTTTATACAAGGTTTTTTCCTGCTACACCGGTGACATCACAGCGGGTATTCTACAGAATCAAAATGCCTTGTTCTGATTGGACCACGTTGGACAACGCACTCCGCGAGAGGTCGATCTTAGTTCACAGTTCAAGACTTACGTTACAAGTGACAACTATATATCAGTGAATCGAGCAAGCCTCCTTACAGTCCAGTTAATCTGAACCTTCATGATTGGGCTGCTTTCTTCAGGTTAGAGACCTCCCCTGTCAAGTTAGGACGAGAGGCACGGCAGTCAGGCAATTTTACATAAAGTTCAACGAGGACAGACACACCTGGTTGTGCACCTACACATAGTCAAGGACTTAGCGAGCGAATAACCTAGACGACGGGATACAAGTGGATCTAAATCCACAGCGCCTCAGACTACAGCTGAATTTCATAATCAAGCTACTAACACAACTAGATGGTTAGTAAAACTACTTAAACTTTCTGATTGGAGAATTAAAACGGAAGTTTCACCCTCCAACTTGGGGATCTGAATATAGTGCTCCAACACCTCACAAGTGAGGTTTATGAACACGCTTGGATGACATACTTGGACTTCATGATACGATGATTCTATCCACGATGGCCAGCAAGAGCACTGTAAATTTATCTCCACCGAACCAAACAGAAGGGAATAATGCAACAGATTATTTCCTCTATCATCAACTTACGAGAATGAAATCTCACGTACTATATCTCCGTTTGGATCAGAACTGTCATACTACGTGCATACAAGACGGATGGACCCAATCCGACCCTCCATGAGCTTTTAATACTCATGATATTAGAGCTTAACTTCTACAATTGATCTACACAATGTTATTTGAAATAATGGAGGGTTTATTTTCTGGAGATCCGATATGGTGGTTACCAACCATTATCTGAGAGATATCATCACCGAGGGGCGCCTCAGGTATCCACCAATTCGATCCCATGGTCCTCGCACAACAGTTGACAGTTCTCGGAGAAGATAAGTCAATCTTACAGATTTCTACTTATCTTATAACAGTACTAAATAGCTACATGCTATATATAATTTGCTTAAGTTCTTTTTATCATCACAGTACCATGATTATTACATCATACAATATATAAGTGAACAACTCTACAGAGTTGGTTATTATATATTTACCTTAACTTAATTATATCTTAAGCATAGTACTATACTCAGATTGTAAAAATATATAAGCTAACAAACTCTACAGAGTTTGGGCTATTATATAGGTAGCTTAAGCTTATTCATATCTTAAGCTCAGTACTATGTTTATATCATATAAGTATATTAGCTAACAAACTCTAAACAGTTTTTGCTATTTGGCTTAAGTCTCATCATATCTTAAGCAATATGGTTACATTATAACATGTATTAGCTAACAAACTCTACGGAGTTTTTTTGGCTATTATATATGTAACTTAACCTTATTCATATCTTAAGCAGTAGTACTATGTTTATATCATATAGGTATATTAGCTATCAAAACTCTAAAAGAGTTTTTGCCATTATATATTTGGCTTAAGTTTCATCATAATTTAAGCTTTATGGTTACATTATAACTTGTATTAGCTAACAAACTCTCTAATGGAGTTTTGCTATTATATATGTAGCTTAAGTTTTCCTTCAAATCTTAAGCTCAATACTATGTTTATATCATATAAGTATATTGGTTAACAAACTCTCACGGAGTTTTTGCTATTATATATGTAGCTTAAGGTTTCCTTCAAAGCTCAATACTATGTTTATATCATATAAGTATATTAGCTAACAAACTCACGGAGTTTTTTTGCTATTATATATGTAGTTTGTTGTTTCCTTCATAAACTCAATACTAGGTTTATATCATATAAGTATTTTAGCTAACAAACTCTAAAGGGTTTTTGCTATTATACAATTAGCTTAAGTTTCATCATATCTTAAGCAGTATGGTTACATTATAAAATGTAGTTAACTAACAAAACTCTACTGAGTTTTGCTATTATATATATAGCTTAAGTTTAATTATATCTTAAGCTCAGTACTATGGTTATAACATAAAAGTATATTAGTTAATAAACTCTAAGGAGTTTTTTCTTTTTTTTGCTATATACATTTAGCTTAAGTCTAATCTTATCTTAAGCTTAGTACTATGGTTACATTATTAATCTATAAGCTAATAAACTCTACAGAGTTTTGGCTATTATATATGTAGCTTAAGTTAATTATATCTTAAGCACAGTACTATACTCATATTGTAAAAATATATTAGCTAACAAACTCTACAGAGTTTTGCTATTATATAGGTAGCTAAAGCTTATTCATATCTTAAGCTCAGCACTATGTCTATATCATATAAGTACATTAACTAACAAACTCTAAAAAGAGTTTTGCTATTATATAATTAGCTTAAGTTTAATCATATCTTAAGCTTAGTACTATGTTTATATTTTAAAGTAATTTAGCTAACAAACTCTAAGGAGTTTATACTAGCATATTAACAAGCTTAAGTCTATTAGTCTTAAGCATTGTATTAATGTTATATATACTTTATCATAATAAGTACATTGTAATAACCTTTATATGGCAGCTGATAAGTTAGCAGCAGGAATTCATCAGTTCAGTGCCTTTATGAAGTTCCCATAGGGTTATTACAATCATCACAGTTCAAATCACTAATTATTAAAATCCAAAGTATTATATACTACCCATCAAAAGTTTAGACTCACTTAAAGCACTCACTATATGTTATGTATATGTCCACCTCCAATCTGTAGGATTCTACAAACAAAAGAGCATGAGTCAGGATAAGGAAAAATATGTAATTTTTAGAGTAAAATTGATATTTTATACTTATCCTGACTCATGAGGTTAGCCCTCCCATCCTCCCACATAACACTTTGGATTTCCCTGTAAGTTCAAGTGTTGGGCTCGCTAAATCAGGAGAGAGTGGAGCACATGGCCAGAGGGTGGCGACACCTTTCCCGCCAGGGGAAACAAAGGGGAGCAACTCGTGGTGAGTACCAATTAGTGATTTTATTTTGAAGGGAGCTTCAAATAAGGAGATACAAGTGTTCCACTATGTTCGCAAGAAGAAGAAGACAAGCAAAAGAGCATGAGTCAGGATAAGTATAAAATATCAATTTTACTCTAAAAATTACATTTTTACTCTAAAAATTACATTATTATTATCCTCCAAGTGAGGAAATTATATATATTTTTTAGATATTGGGAAAAAAACAGTAAAAACATGTAGTCAAATTTTCATCTTGGGTCACCGTCCTGCTTCCTTTGCTAGTAATATGAACATGTCAAATGTCTAACACATCTTTGATTTAACCGGTGTAAAGAGCCAAATGGCCCCCCTCCTTCAGCAGTGAGCAAGTGACAGCAGTTAGACTCTCTAAATATAGTTGGAATTATGACATTTTTCTTTTCTAATGTAACAATTATCTCCCACAACACATGCAGTGTCAGTGTTCAAACACAAATTAGCCTTCAGGGGCTCAGTCTGGATGTCATTTGATGAATCTGAGACTTGGACCCTTCTACTAGTACTAGGAAATGTTTGGTACCATGAGTGAAAATTATGCTCATGTGTGTTCACTATTTTGTCAGTTAATAGACTAAAGTAACAGGGTGGCAAGAGACTAAGGCACTTATTTGAAAAAACAACCTTTGCGAAAATACAAGTTGATCAAGCTTACTCCGACAGTCAATGTGCATGGACTGACTGTTGCAGTTTCCTGGATCCTTTATGAAAGCACCCAGTTCTTTTAGAAAGTGATCAGTCGTTTATGGAAATAACAATCCTGTATGAAATTTGAACCTGTCTGTTGTGAAAGTTTCCTGTCCTTTATGAAAATGGCCAATGTGTTTTAGGAAAATGACCAATTTTGATGAAAATCATGTCTTTTGTTAGGGCACTCATTGGCTCTGATATACTTGAGGATCCTGCTTAGTCTGCAGCCAGGACGGCCATGGACACTGTCACATATCCTTGTGTAGATTGTACATGTACCAAGTATTTCAATTATTCAGAAAAGGAAGCTGCAGAGAAGCTGAAGGAAGAGGAAGAACTGAAGAAGAAGAAAGCTGAAAAACTAGCTGAGAAAGAACGAAGGAGAAAAGAACACCAGGCCCGGAAAGCCCAGGAGAAGAAAGAGAAGAGGGAAGAAGAAGGGGAGAAACTTGGTGAGAATTGTGACACATCAGTGGTTAGGATGACGTGGTCAAACACAGTGACTTGGTTGATTGACTCCTTTCAAAATAACACTCCATGTTTTGTCTGTGATTGGCTGTTACACACTTGAGAGCCATGCATTTTCTAAACAAATGATCCTGGGCTGTGATACATCTTGCTAAAAACCAAATATCAACATAAGAAATATATCTACTGTATCAGAGTATGAATCGTATCACACCCACAGTGCATGGTTGGGGGTTACACGATTGTTACATCCCAAGTGTGTACCATCTGCATCACTTCCTGCGCATGGGGTCATATGTTTCTATCTTTGCTTTCAGAAGAAAAAGAAGTTCGTGAAAATGGTGTCAACAAAACCAAGGAGACAACAAAAGGTATGTACTGTGTTTAGAGACTTTATTTACCTGAAAACATTTTGAACAGGAAGTTTTTGTTTCAGCAGCATGTTGTCAGAAGAAAAGAGAAAAAGTACCCATTTCTGGATCAGTGCCACATTTGCTTATAATACATTGGCAACTAATACTTAGTTGGTTTTTGAATGTGCTTGAGTTGGTTCTAAAGGTATAGTGTACATTCATTTCATAAGCCAAGTGGAAGAAGTTGAAATGTGTTCCCTCAGCCTTTCACACATACACTTTGCTCTTGTGTGACAGGGTATTTTCTCAGAGTTTGGCATACAGTTCCTGAATATCTGAAATATGTTCATCAGTATATGGTTGTTTAGCAACATGAGTTGGGTATTGAGGATGTTTTTATTTCAGCACCAGTTTAAATAGTTCACAGACCCTTGATGTCTTATCACTAAAGCTGTTAGTGAGATCCCTTGGTTGTAACAAACTCAATGCTGTATTTGATAGCCCTAATAAAGGAGGTCGACCTCCCTGACTGTTGATATCATTGGAACTGTTAATTAGATCACTGGTGGTAGCAATTATTAACACTCTGAGTTTTGAGTGTATTTCTTTGAGTTATCAGCTATGTATGGTGTACAGGTTTCATTTCTTTTTCACTTTAGTGGACTAGCCATGAAAGTCTCACATTGTAATTTAATCATGTTCTGTAATGCTACAATATCGGTTGTCTTCTGAAAGGTTTCATCACTTAGGCGGTAACGTTTAGACGTTTCATAGGTTCTTTTTCTGTTTCAGAAGGAGGCTGCCTAGGAAGATGTTGTTTCTTGTTTTTCTCGATGATGGTGTTGTTGCTTGCCATCGTGGTTGGAGTACAGTACTATTGCAGTCAGAATGAGGCTCAGCAGTATTGCAAGACATACTACCAACCCGCGAAGAATTTTACACAGCAACACTATAGATGTTCAAGAGACTTTGTTATAAATCTTTTAGAAACCAAGTTTGGTAAAACTCCTGTAACAGACTTCATGACCAGATCAATGTAATTGCAAATTTCATCAGAGTTAATCCAAAGCATTCTTTCACCAAATGTGCCACGTTCATAGAATGATTATATCAGTGAAAACGGTCTGTTTGATCTGATTGTGAATCATGAGATTATACTGCGAATGTATGTGTTGTGTGTCGGGAATGTTTTGGTGTGGTCCTTCCCATTAGTGGAAATGGCCTCTGTTCACTCAGCAGTGAATGGGTACCTGGTGGGATGAGATGGTGATGACTGTTGACCTTCCAGAGCCTCACAGGCAGCTTGGTTTATGGTGCACATGGATCCATTGACCGGGGTATAATGTCAGAGCTTTGAGCATACACCTTGTGTATGGGAATTAACACACTATATGCACACTCATTATTATTATTATTAGAGGCAGCCAACCATGGGATCATCTGGTCACAATGACAGTAAAACTGTAAGGCGATAACCATATCAGTGGTGATGGATGTGTCATGTTTTGATCGGAGTACATGTATAATTTCGTTGAGCGCTGGTTTGATGGTCCCAGGTCTTGTCCACCTTACTGGTCAGCTGCCTATGTGTCTCTAGTTAAAAACTCATTTATACATCTGATCTTTGTGGCCAGGCATTAATATTCATGACTGGCAGTTTTGAACTGAGGGGACATTCCTTTCAATGTTCCCCAATAAGATTTCGTATCTAAGACTTCAATTAATTATTTCTTCCAAAATCTGAGGTCTAATTATGTCTCTCTTTTTGACGTATATTTTTTAAACAAACTATTCAAGGCATCTGTGAATATTAATTGCTGACTGATGTGATTCAAGGAGAGAAAGGAGGGGAGATGCTCATTAAAATGATATGAGGCAGGGCATTGATAGTGACACAGTCGATAGTGCCCAGGGTGCTTAGAGAATTGACTGAGGCTTTTAAAATGTGTACACTACAAGTGTCAGAGGTTGGATGGTTTGAGAGCAAGCTTGGTTCAAGGGTCACAGAAACATGGTGTGAGGGTTACTAGTCAAATATATGTACATGTACCCTTTCTACATGGTTTCCTGTAAAATAACCAAGAAAATTAGAAATTACATGAAAGTTTTTGAGCTCAGAAAAGTAGACTTAGGAATATATTTTACAGATTTGTGTAAAATTTGATCTAAACCTGTTGGAGTAGATCAGTTATGGCCAGTACTGTAATTAATTTAATTATGGTCTGAGGGTATGACACTTGTTGGCATTAACTATGGAAGGAATAAGATGGCTGACAGGATTGGAACGATGCATGATACATGATATTATATGTATCACCACATTGAACATATGATGATTGAATTTAAATGTAAACACATTTAAGACACAATGTAAACACAATGAAAATAGTAACAGGAATAGTAATTATGAATCATAAGTAACAACAATGTAAGTATATATGTTGCGCTCAGTAATATTCATGGGATATGATGGTGTTCTGGAGATAATCTTAACTAGAGATTGCTATCATGAGCTTTATCTACACACTGCTATGGGATATTATGACATACATCAACCAAGTCAGACATTCTGATTACCTGACCCCATTTGTCACCTCTTACAACAGGGGCTTACCCGGGCGATTGGGGGAGCCTAGTGGTTAAAGTCTTCTCTCGTCACGCCAAAGACCCGTGTTCGATTCCCCACATGGGTACAATGTGTGAAGCCCATTTCTGGTGTCCCTCCACTGTGATATTGCTGGATTATTGCTAAAGCGGCATAAATCCCAACTCACTCATCTCTTACAACAAGCATAGGTTTATGAAGACCTCTCCTAACAAGGATTTTTACAGATAGCAGGATGAGATAGTCTTATTATGAAGAGGAAGCTGCAGTGTTTTCGTTTTTGGGACCTGTGAAGGTCTGGGTTTGAATATTGATCTTTAGTAACCCATGCTTGTCGTAAGAGGTGACTTACAGGTTTGGGTGGTCAGGCTCGCTGACTTGGTTGACACATGTCATCGGTTCCCAACAGCGAAGATCGATGCTCATGCTGTTGATCACTGGATTGTCTGGTCCAGACTCGATTATTTACAGACCGGGGCCATATAGCTGGTATATTGCTGAGTGCGGTGTAAAACTAAACTCACTCACTCACTTCTTTTCTGGGGGGATGAGTTTCAGAACACTGGCTTGGTTGCATCAGATAAAGTGTTTATCAAAGCGTAAATTACAATAGAAATACTTAGTTGTATGAAGCCAGAAACAATGCAGACCATTGGAACCGAAATTTTCATGGAATAAGTTGAGCAGAGTTGAATTAGCTTTTGAAATAGAGGCTTAGAAGAATGAAAAGTTGATAATTAAACTATTGAATGAGTATCTGCCTGAAGACTTGTGGAAACTTCTTGATGAAGGAATTTACAACTTAATGTATCAAGATGTATGTTGGAAGTAATTATAGGTTCTAAGATTCAGATAGCACAGTTCACTGTTTGCAGATACATACATATAGATATATATGTATATGTCCTAATCAAAGGCAATTAATTGGCTAACAACACCATTGGTTTTAATTCCAAAATCTTAGGATAGTCCAACTGGACTAATGGATAGTGATTTGCTGATAAGATTGGACAGGTTTTTGCACTGATGCACTAAATTCTGCCACTGACTTTGACATTTTTTGTGTTAACGATTAATTAATCTTTCTGTGAAGGTTCTACAGTGGAAGCCCTCTAAACCGGCATTCATTGGGACCGGCAAAAATTGTCGGTATAGAGGGCGTGCTGGTTGAGAGAAATTTTCCCTTTTTTATGTTGATAGTCATCATATTCTTTATGCACCAATAAAGATAACATCCGGTAAAGCACAGAAAAACAAACCAGTCTCATCGCAGTTAAAGACATCTTCAGGCGCAAATCCATCAAAGTCTGGAAGCGGGACTTAAACTTGTCAACATCACTCTGATCAACACTGGCACTTTCGCCGCTCACACTGCACTGTTTGATGTCGTATCGTGTCTTCCTGCGTGCCAGCCAACCATCTGATGCCTTAGACTCGTTGACATTTAATTCTGAAGCAAACTGAATAGCTTTCTCTTTCAAAACAGGGCCAGAAATGCAGTGCAGTAAAAATACTGAGTGTAAATTTTGTCAAATTTACTGTTTTCATTCACACGACAACTAATTCATAATACAAGTGACACTTGTCACTCACCAATTTACCTCACCTACTTAGGCCTAATCTTTATCCATACTCCTTTTATCAGGCAGCATCAATGAGCTTAATGCCGATGGTAATGCACTGTGTTGTTAATACACGTTCAGCTGATCAGCCAATCAACAGAAGAGCCGAGATACTAGATGCCGGTTTAAAGAGCATTAATTACTGTACAAACAGTATGTCTATTGGGCAGTCTTTGTTGTGCCGAAATACGGAATAGATTGATGCCGGATTACAGGGTATGTATATGATCATAAATTAACTAGCTTCTGCCGGGACCAAATTCTAGTGCCGGTATTGAGAGCATGCCGGATTGGAGGGCTGTCGGTTTTGGGGGCTTCCACTGTATTTATTATAAACAAAGTTCAGTGTAAGAATTGACAGAGTTTTGTGCTTCTGTTTGTATAAACATTAACTATGGTTCTTTGCATTAATTTGAATTGTACAATGTTCACACCAGTTTACATGTTTGTACCTCTATAAACGCCCAATATATGTCAGTTCTTAAGTCAATAAAGCAAGCAGTTATTGGTCTGAACATACCCACACCTTCGTGTGTGGTATATATAATATATGTGTGATGTTTCTAAGCAAATGGTGAAGGTTTTATGTCATTCTTATAAGCTTGTTTCAGAATGTTTGAATCAAGAAACAGCTCAACAGCATGTAAATATGGAAGACAAGGTGTTTCACTTAGGTTTACTGCTGTGCAGTAGAAACATTTTCGTGTTTTCTTTTAGTGTTTGAGGCCATGTGTGGCTCATTTGTCTACTGCACAGTGCAGAGCTGCATGTTAATGCTACACCCGTGGTCTTTGGTTTCTTCAGAGTAGCGGCACCTTAGACCAGCTGCATTCTAGGTTTTCTTCGGAGTAACCTGCCATTCCATGATACAACTGAAATACTGTTCAAGGTGGCGTTAGAGGCAGTACATTCACTCAAGAACGTATATCTCCCAGGACAAGGAGAGTTTGCTGTAGAGTATCTGGAATATTTGCTTTTCCCATTTTTTAACTGTCAAAAGTGTATTTTTGTTGTGAAACATGCTATTTATTAAACTTTTAAGTAATGAGCCCTCATTTACCACAAGCTTCATAGTATGAATGGAAGAAATTTAAGCTGGTTTTATATTTAAGGTATCATGATTGTTTGCATTTTAAATGTTAACTATCTACATGCATTGGTTTGATTTTATCTGCAAATAACCAGAAGCCTGCTCCCATAATGTAACCATAGTAACATAGAATTACGATCTTTATACCATCAGGTGCAGTGGGGTAGCCTAGTGGTTAAACCGTTTTGCTTGTCACGCCAAAGACACGGTTCATTTCCCCGCTTGTGTGAAGCCTATTTCTGGTGTCCCGTTGTGATATTGCTGGAATGCTGCTAAAATGGCGTAAATCTCACTCACTTACTCATACCATCACTTCTTGATCCTAGGTTTTCATGTTTAAACATGTCATAATTGTCTGTAGTTATGCATATAATATACTGCTCAAATGAAGTAAAGACAATACATTCTTGCATGTTGCTGTTGTTAATCTGTTTCGTTTGTTGTCACGTGTATATGGAAACTGATGCTACACAGCAACAATCTTCTTAACCATAGATACCAGGTATCTCAGTTTGTCACGGTGAAATATGTCTTGAATAATGATCATGTTGTCCCAAAATGTGCCCCATTTTGTAATTAGTTCCACGCATGCTTAAGTATTGGTGCAATGCATATTTCCGCAGAGCTTCTTACAAAGTGAGAATGTAACATTTATGTTTTTGTTAAATTGTATAGAAATACAATGTACAGGTCTATGTAAATTAAGAATATTTGAAAATAAAAGATGAAAGGATTGAAATTTGTGATATTTTGAACAGGGAATAAAGGGTTATGACTGAATGTGTCTGTTAGTTCATGATACTTTCTTTTAGAAAAGTGTAGATCCACAGATTAAGGTGCATTGACAGTGAGGGGGAAATGTATTGTGTCATTGTATAAAGGACTAGTGCCAGCCCACCAATACCTGGACGAAGTGTACAATTGTCACGCCGAAGACCCAGGTTTGATTCCCCACATGGGTACAATGTGTGAAGCCCATTTTGGTGTCCTCCGCTACGATATTGCTAAAAGCGGCGTAAAAACATTCTCACTCACGATGTGTACAGTCTACCAGTTTTAGTACCCTTAATGCCAAGCGGGCTGGCTATTGCATTCTGGTGTGTTTTACTGCTCCATATAGTTATTTTCAGTATATACTTGTCTGGCATTCTAGACAAAGATGGACTGCATTGCAGTGCAACTATTAATGCATGCATGTCAGTAAGTATTGTCCATAGACCCTTCCACGGACAATACACAGAAAGGTTCTGGCAGCCATGGTGTCCTGCCCATATCATGACACACCAGGTCTAAAATCTGTGATGTTGCCTTACACTGACATTCACAGATGTAAGGAAAACACCCAAATTTGTCCATTCCTGATAGAGGGAATTTCCACTCCTCTTAAAACCTTACATGAGACCATTGTGACTCCCTTTTATTCTGGGCAATGCAAGTATCTGGCAAGAATGTCTGGAGTTGTTAGTGGTGGTACAACATGTGATTGCTGAGCATCTGCACAATTTCTAACTCTGCTGACCTGATTTTGGATTAATTGATCCTGAACCCTTCTTGTTGATATTGGCCATTTTCTGTCAGCATGTTAAGACACAATAAACATATTGGCTACTTGATGACGGTTTCAAACATACCAGTAGCCCTTAGGCATTCTTCTCATTGTAGATGCTGCTTGTTTCATCGCATTGAAGCAAGGTAACCGGAATAGTTTAGATTCAGTGCAAGACAAAACGGACATATTTGACAAGCTAAATCAGATGAACACAATTTTATTATCATGAATCATTCAGATAACATAATAATCAATTACAGCAGGCAGTGGACAGCTATACTGGCTAGAGAATCAGCCCATCAGTTTACCAGTTGGACATACAGTACCTGCAAGAAATTCACAAGCGGTGTCTATTTTACCAGCATCAGCTTATTTTGGGAGGAAGTTAGTTGAGTTACAAGTCTTCTCAGTGATATTGATAATAATAATATGGCAACTTATATAGCGCTGAACTCCAAGCCGCAGAGACATGCTCTAGGCGCATTCAACATGGACATTTTTATCCCAGCTAAACCCAACCTACCTGTGAGGCGCTAGAAGGTTAAGAGTCATATGACTTATCCTGCCAGGTACCCATTTTCTGCTGGGTAAGCTCGGTCAATTTTGAGTTTGAGTGAGTGACTTTAGTTTTACACCACACTCAGCAATATGCCAGCTGTATGGCGACAGAGGCAATTTTTAACAAACTCTCTTGCCTAAGGTGAGTCCACATACGTGCTTCGTTGTGTGGCATGACAGAAGTCCTAGAAACTCTCAAGAGTCAAGCTGTCAACATGGTCACCAATCAAAGGACTCTACGTGACCAACATTGCTTAACTTCAACTGTTTTGTGACCTACAGGACCACCACATGGCGTGGACATACATACATATTGAGGATGACTTGGCCATTCATGGCTCTAATGGACACCTGACAAGGGAGGTAAGAAAGGGAGACAACTTCTTTATTATATAATGATGTGATGTTTCGGGATAGGATCTTATGCCATTGTCAAGCGTGGGTGTACAAGAACCTGTGCCGAAATGTTGCATCAAAATATTTGAAAAAAGAAAGTTGTCATCCATAAAGTATCTTACCTTCTTATCATTCATCAACTTCAACCAAACTGATGACAAAGTTGAGTCTAAAAGTTGATTATTTTGTTCTTAAGTGTTCATTTAACTTAATTTTGCGTGCATCCAGAAACAGGCTGTCTATATTAGACTAGTTTATATCGATTCTTGTCTCACATGACCTGTCCCTAAAGTGTCATAAAAATACAATTCACATTATTTTACAATCACTTTGTGGAAGAATAACCTCTACAACAAAATACAAAATGTCCCGCCCCTACTCTCTCAATTTAGAAAGCAATCATTAGGAATAACGACTGAAGCTGGCTCTATTGAGTCACACAGCTAAATATGCTGTCTTCAATCCCTGAACATGGTGACTACTCCATTGATCACGGAGATTGTAAAATTTTGAATTGTAAGTAAGCATGTTACGGCCAATAAGCAAAGTGACAAGCTACCAGTGAGGACAACAAGTGTACTTCTAATATACATACACAGTATTCAGATAAGCACCATACTGCTTGTTTACCAATCCGGTTCCTCTTTTGGAAATAAATATGTTTAAACCATACATACACATATGTAGGAGACATGGCCTCACTGTTTCACAGCAAGGACCAAATGCATATAAAAAGTGATTCACAATAATAGTTAACAACAAATAATTCCACTTATTACACTGTCAAACTTAACACCACTTAAACAACAAGAACCAAGTGTAGATCACAATCATCCATATTAATCTTTTATTGAGTTCTAAACTCAAAATGACCTCTGTTGAATAAAGTTTTGATTGATGCTTATTTGAAAAGTTTTGATTATATTTCATCATCATAACTGAAAACAATTAAATTCATCCATATAAATCAAAGAAATTTTTTGGGGTAGGATTCAGACCCAAGGCCAGCTAATCCTTCCGAAGGGAGACAATTCTGGATAGCCACTGTACCATCAATGCAACTGAACAGCTGAGTGAGTGAGTTTAGTCTTACGCCACTTTTAGCAATGATCCAGCAATATCACGGTGGGGAACACCAGAAATGGGTTTCACACATTGTACCCATGTGGGGAATCAAACACGGTCTTCAGCGTGATGAGCGAACGCTTTAACCACTAGGCTACCCCACCACCCCACTAAACAGCTAAAATATGAACATGGATATGATTCCTGGGAAAGACCTCTTGAAAATAAATGACTCAAATTAAATTATGTCACTTGGTCTGATAAATTTGATAACTCATAACAATCAGACGACATCAACAAACTTAACAAATGGCAGACTTTCACCAACAATAATACATACAATAATGAAATGGTTTCTCATATACCCACATCGTTCCAAGTAAATACAGAATACTGAAATGCTTAAAATACCCAAGTCCATTGTATTCATGTTAACCACTGGAATCTGAAGCCTTTCAGAACTTCAAATTCCTCTGCATGAGAGTGAATCAGTGTGTGACAGTGACTTGTGTATCTTGCAACTTCAGACATGAGCTGTATGATGATCCAGTATTGATAAATCCAGCCAGATTAACATTCTATGTAGATCCACAACATGAGGAGTGAGTGTGCATGGTTTCATGGCACTTTTTTTTAAATATTTCAATGAAACAATCGCAGCGGAAACGACA
Source organism: Haliotis rubra (assembly GCF_003918875.1). Classification (NCBI taxonomy): domain Eukaryota; kingdom Metazoa; phylum Mollusca; class Gastropoda; order Lepetellida; family Haliotidae; genus Haliotis; species Haliotis rubra. The sequence goes on from NW_025767222.1 coordinate 350,061, forward strand.
AATCGGATTCACACACAGTACTTATGAGGACAATTGAACGTGGATCTTCAGCTCAACACCTTAACCACTCGGCTTCCCAACAGCCCATACTGTAGACGTGGATCAATGGAAACAACTACCACCACCACCAAGACTAACTCAGACCCCCATTTTGGTTATTTGTAATATTCCAGCTATATATGTGGCACCCGGCAAATAACCAAGTTTTAGCAGTCAAACCTGTAAAACATGAGCAGTGATGTGAGTCTCTGAAGAAGGGTGAGATGAGTCACAGTCCGACCACACATGAGCAGTGATGTGAGTCTCTGAAGAAGGTGAGATGAGTCACAGTCCCACATGAGCATGTGAGTCTCTGAAGCAGTGATGTGAGTCTCTGAAGAAGGGTGAGATGAGTCACAGTCCGACCACACATGAGCAGTGATGTGAGTCTCTGAAGAAGGGTGAGATGAGTCACAGTCCGACCACACAATCAAATATAATTTCTTCTTACAACCAGCAAATGAACGCTGGGGACCAATTCTAATATATTTCTGTAATAAAAAGCTAATTAAAAAAAAGAAGAAGATAAAAAAATGATAGACAACATATTCTGCCATGTCAGTGTAGCCTTAGTGTAATGCTTTACGTCACTGATGGGGTGTTTGCACAGAATCAGGCGCTCAGGCAAGTCTATCATGCAAACCAAAACAGTTTCACCTACTGTGACCACAGACATTAAGGATGGGGGAGTGACTTTTGTATCATGCAGCAGACGGCACAAAAAATTTTGGTTGTCTCAAAATACCACAAGAATCTTATAATCATCGGAATCTAAATAAAGAAATTAAAGTAAATTTTTTACTGTCAAACAATTGTCTCAAGAAACATTTGATTTTCTAATCCAAATTTCTGATTGTAAAATTTCTGTTCTAATGTGGAGGACAAATTTGAGGTACTGGTGAGTTTGACATGACTATGTAGTTTTTCAATTCATGCAGGGACTGACAAAACAGTTGCTGATTGGTTCGATTTTGAATTGACATGTGACAGGAGTGATGCATGACATTTTGAGGGACAGATCTGTTGTCCTGTGTTTTTCTATAGAGAGTAGTATTCAACTGGATCGGGTGGTCAGGTTCTGTGATGTGCTTGCTCGCCTGTGATTGTATTGCTCATTATCCATCACTGCCTATTAACTGCTATATAGCTGGAATATTAGTATGTGTGTAAATATACAACCAAAGTAGAATACAATGTCGTTTAACTTAATTCTCCATATTCCTGTGCAAGAATTAAAAACCCTCATAAACTACTACTAAAAGTGAAGGATCATCCAAGTTTTTCAAATTACTACAGTTAAACTGATATGCCAAACCTTTTTCAAAACATGAGAGAGTTAGATGATCCTTTACTTTGTTTTGAGTATTATATATCCAAGGGAATCTAATAGCTGATATTGCCTTCTCACAATAATTAAAGTTGAAATTTTAAATTAGCATATTCAGTGAATATTGACTACACAAGCTACAGCCGAGAGGACTGCACAGAGATACACTCTTCTCAATCCTGATTATCAAAGCTGATACTGCAGACACGATCAACAATAAATTAAGAGTAAAGACTTAAAAGTTCATTTTGTCTTTCAGCATACATCATGAAGCTCCCAGCCACAACAGGAATACTGCCACAAAGACTGTGACAAGTGAGGAGACAATGATAATGACTGTTTTGTTTTTCTCCCAAAATGTTAATTCCACAGTTTCCTCCAGATGCTTGCGCTTCTTCCTCCTGCCTTTCATCTTCCTCTCAAATTCTTCCAGCTCCTGCTTTTGTTTCTTCTCTTCTTCCTCCTTCTTCTCCCTTTCAGCAGACTCTTTCATCTATAAATGAAGTATTTACCTTTAAGCAATGAAGAGACATTTTTCACTTGGACAGATTTGCTTTATCTCATTTTCATTCCATCCCCTGAGATGAACTTCTCTATAATTAGGGTTCAGAAAAATAGGATTCTTTGCTGATCAACTAACAGTACCAATCAATTGCACACAAGCCTATACCAGGCACCGATGCCACACACACAAGCCACACACAGTAAGTGCAATATCAATAAATATCAAGCACACAAACTACACACATCAAGCCACATAGATCAAGCACACAAACAGCATAGATCAACCACACAAACAGCACAGATCAAGCACACAAGCCACATACATCAAGCACACAAGCCACATATATCAATCATACTAGCAACATATATCAAGCACACAAGCCACATAGATCAACCACACAAACAGCATAGATCAACCACACAAACAGCATAGATCAAGCACACAAGTCACACACATCAAGCACGCAAGCCACATAAATAAGCACATACGACACATACATCAAGCACACAAGCCACATATATCAATCATACTAGCAACATATATCAAGCACACAAGCCACATAGATCAACCACACAAACAGCATAGATCAACCACACAAACAGCATAGATCAAGCACACAAGTCACACACATCAAGCACGCAAGGCACATAAATAAGCACATACGACACATACATCAAGCACACAAGCCACATACATCGAGCACACAAGAACATATATCAAGCACACAAGCCATACAAAATCAAGCACACAAGCCACAAACATCAAGCACACAAGTCAAATATCAAGCACACAAGTCAAATATCAAGCACACAAGCCACATACATCAAGCACACAAGTTACATACATCAATCACACAATCAACATACATCAAGCACACAAGTCACAAACATCAAGCACACAAGCAACATACATCATGCACACAAGCCACATAATCAAGCACACAAGCCATACAAGATCAAGCACACAAGCCACACACATAAAGCACACAAGCCATACACATCAAGCACACACACATCAAGCACACAAGCCACACACATCAAGCACACACAAATCAAGCACACAAGCAATACACATAAAGCACACACACATCAAGCACACAAGCCACACACATAAAGCACACAAGCCACATACATCAAGCACACAAGTCACATTCATCAAACACACAAGTCACATTCATCAAACATACAAGTCACATACATCAAGCACACAAGCCACACACATCAAGCACACAAGCCACACACATCAAGCACACAAACAACCATACACATCAAGCACACACACATAAAGGACACAAGCCACACACATCAAGCACACACACACATCAAGCACACACACACATCAAGCCACACAAGACACACACATCAAACACACACACATCAAGCACACACACATCAAGCACACAAGCCACACACATCAAGCACACACACACATCAAGCACACAAGCCACACACATCAAGCACAGAAGCCATACACATCAAGCACACACAAATCAAGCACACAAGCCACATACATCAAGCACACAAGTCACATTCATCAAGCACACAAGTCACAAACATCAAGCACAGAAGCAACATACACATACATCATAGCACATAGTCACAAACATCCACATAGCAACATACATCAGGCACACATACATCAAACACACAAGGTCATCAAGCACACATCAACATCAACACACAAGCCACATAGCACACAAGCCAAGATCAAGCACACAAGCCACAAACACAAGCACACAAGCACACACACACATCAAGCACACATCAAACACACAAGCCACATACATCAAGCACACAAGCAACATACATCAAACACATCAAGTCACAAACATCAAGCCACACACATCAAGCACACAAGCCATACACATCAAGCACACACACATCAATCACACAAGCCACACACATCAAGCACACAAGCAACATACATCAAGCACACAAGCCACAAACATCAATCACACAAGTCACATACATCAAGCACACAAGCCACACACATCAAGCACACACACATCAATCACACAAGCCACACACATCAAGCACACAAGCAACATACATCAAGCACACAAGCCATACAAAATCAAGCACACAAGCCACACACATAAAGCACATAAGCCATACACATCAAGCACACACACATCAATCACACAAGCCACACACATCAAGCACACAAGCAACATACATCAAGCACACAAATCAATCACAAACATCAATCACACACATCAAGTCACACAAGCCATACATCAAGCACACAAACATACATCACACATCAATCCACACAAGACACATACATCAAGCACACAAGCAACATACATCAAGCACACAAGCCACAAACATCAAGCACACAAGTCACATACATCAAGCACAAGCCACACAAGCACACAACACACACATCAATCAACACACAAGACACATACATCAAGCAAGCACACACAAGCACACATACACATCAAGCACACACAAGTCACAAACATCAAGCACACAAGCCACATACATCAATGCACACAAACCACATAATCAAGCACACATCAAGCACACAAGACCACATACATCAAGCACACAAGCACACATACATCAAACACACAAAGCCATACAAGATCAAGCACTTCACACACAACATAAAGCCACACACACACATCAAGCACACAAGTCACACACATCAAGCACACAAGCCACATACATCAAGCACACAAGTCACATACATCAATCACACAAGTCACATACATCAAACACACAAGCCACATACATCAACACTCAATCACACAAGCCACATACATCAAGCACACAAGTCACAAGCATTCATCAAATCACACACAAGTCACATACATCAATCACACAAGCAACATACATCAAGCACATAATACATCAAGCACACAAGTCCACAAACATCAAGCACACAAGCCACACACATCAAGCACACAAGCCATACACATCAAGCACACACACATCAATCACACAAGCCACACACATCAAGCACACAAGCAACATACATCAAGCACACAAGCCATACAAGATTCAAGCACACAAGCCACCACAAGCACACAGCCACAAGCATCAAGCACACAAAGCCATACACATCAAGCACACACATCAATCACACAAGCCACACACATCAATCACACAAGCCACACACATCAAGCACACAAGCAACATACATCAAGCACACAAGCCACAAACATCAATCACACAAGTCACATACATCAAGCACACAAGCCACACACATCAAGCCACACAAGACACATACATCAAGCACACAAGTCACACACATCAAGCACACAAGCAACATACATCAAGCACACAAGCAACATACATCAAGCACACAAGCCATACACATCAAGGACACAAGCCACACACATCAAGCACACAAGTCGCACACATCAAGCACACAAGTCACATCAAGCACACAAGTCACACACATCAAGCACACAAGCCACACACATCAAGCATTCAAGCCACACACATCAAGCACACAAGCCACACACATCAAGCATACCAGCCACACACATCAAGCACACAAGACACATAGCTCAACCATAGAAACCACACACGCCAGCCGAAGTCAAACATTCCAGCCAAAGCCACACACAGTGTACATCAGTGTATCTCACTTTCTCCTCCTGCATGTCTTGTTCTCCTCTATCTCACCTTTTTCTTCTCATCCTTTGTCTTCTAGCACACATCATCACAGTCTAACACAGCCTTCTCCCCTCCATCTTGTCGCCGCACAGTGTTGCAGATCACCTCCTTCTTCTTGCGGCGGCATGAACAGAGCACCATCACCTTCTTCTTACACTGGCCAGGACTTGGGCAGTCTCCGCTGTGACACGTTGATGGACACTGGTGGCCGCATGAGAGCTGCAGACAGACGGTAAGTCAGTATGGCAAAAAGGAACTACACATACTTGGGACAATCCAGTATTTGAACCTAGACCTCTGATGTTGACACACTGGTAAGAAGTGAGGTATTTCCCACCTTAACAAGCTGAAGAACTGGATGGTGAATAGCAGTACTGTTATCTTCACAACTTCTTGAGTGTTGTTGACAGTAAAGTGGACTTCTGCTGAACATTTTGAACATTAGTTTAGACTGACTGACTGAGTTTGGTTTTATGCCGCTTTTAGCAATATTCCAGCAATATCACGGCGGGGAACACCAGAAATGGGCTTCACACATTGTACCCATGTGGGGATTCGAACCCGGGTCTTTGGCGTGATGAGCCAACGCTTTAACCACTAGGCTACCCCACCGCCCCACACATTAGTTTAGAGTGATTGCAGCCAAAATAGAGGATTTATAGCAATGATGTAATTGGAGGTAGAGGGTAAATTAAAATCATAGGTTTCTGTGACTTGCATCACCTGGATCACTCATGCCCTCAGATACAGTGAAGATGATATACTACTCACTGTGTTGGTGCACTGTCCAACACAGGACTGGAGTTTGTCTTGCTGGTCCTTCATGGTGACAGTCCAGTCATGGCAGGGGATGTGTTTGACGACGGCCTTACAGTGGCATCTCATCCGCACCATGCTCGTACAGTTGGGACAATCACCGGGGTGACATGGGAGGCGACAGGGGTGCTTGCATCCCACCGGGCGGCCCCTCTCACATGGTCTCTCACATGCCTCACAGTTCTCTCCTGCCTGGAAGAGGTAAGTTTCTCAGATTAAAGCATATTCTTTAAACTTAATTTATTATTAACTTGCTAAAATGTTTAAAAAAAGGCAATTTTGGGTGCATTGTATCAAATCAGACATGACCACAACTGAGAAACTGTTATAAGAGTTAGGAGACTTAAGTCTTTAGGAAGTATACTAGACACATTTCCACAAGAGCAAGTCCAAGATGATTTTCTACGGAGATGTAGATTTAGAAAGGACTAACATTCAGTTAAAGAAACCTACTCCTGGCTAGATTTTCTCTGGAAGTAGGATAAACACAGCCTTTTCTCTCAACGTGACCCCAATGGAAACCTACCATGTTCTGGTCGACAGGTCCAGTGACAATGTGACCCCAATGGAAACTACCATGTGCTGGTCAACAGATTCAGTGACAATGAGACCCCAATGGAAACTTACTGTGTGCTGGTCCACAGATCCGGTAACGATGTGACACAGGATGGGACATGTGTGATTCCCACATGCCAGCTGACGATCACATGGCCGTGCACAGGAATATGGTGCAACTTCAGCACATGGAATGTTTGACACCTGTGAAAACAAATCATGGTTAGCACCTAATACCATGTGTATAGGCATGATCTATTGGCAGGGCTCCAGATAAGGGCTGTATCAGCGTATGTACAGATAGAAAATATGCACGATATGGTAGGAAATATTTGTGGAAAACGTAGCAGATACGCACCACAGCAGTGGTGTACGGTCTTAGAATCATTTTTAGTCGTATTTATCGGAAAAAAGTATTGTTTTATTGTTCATTGACCTGTTTACACAAGAGTAGCAATGTTGTGGTGCATATACGAAACGAAACACAAGATTACCGATACTCCAATAATTTCCATTTAGTACTCTAAATGGACTCTAAGGTTTTCCCGTACTCATATACTGAAAAAATAAGGAGTACGTACTCCTGATGTTGAAAAATTATCTGGAGCCCTGTATTGGGATGTTGTACTGTGGTAAAGGACCTGTGAAGACCTGTGTTAGGGATGGGGTGATCAGACTTGCTGACTTGGTTGATGTCTTTGTGTCCTATTTGTGGAGACTGATGCTGATAATGCAATCACAGGGTTGTTATGTTTAGACAGAGGTTTAGATCTTTCAGAGACTACACTGATATAGCTAAAATATGGCTGAGAGCAGCGTTAAACAACAAAGAGTAATGCACTAATCTTAAATACCACTACGCATTCAGGTGCAAATATATTATAACCCTGTTTAATAAGAGTTGTTACTTCCCTTGAAAGTTGTCTCCCCTGTCAAACTCTTTCTTGGTAAAAACAATGAAGTATTTCCGGGGAGCAAAAACAACCAAAAAGGAATGGATGTCATTCCTGTTGCATATGGAACAATTATCGTGGGAAACAAATCAATGGAAAATACATATCGTTCAAGTGAGCACCTAAAAATAATTTAACCCAGCTCCAGAAAAACTTGCTGTTGTGAGGTTTTACAGATCTGACACATATTTATCGCTGTTGTAGGCTTACACTACATCTGACAATCAGGGTCTGTGCTAAGCAATATTCATTGCACAGAAACAATCACTTACAGCTCATTATACAAAGCCTTTGCCACATTAGGCAGAGATTAGAGTTACCTCCCTTACCTCGTGTTTACCCATGCATTCTGTAGGTATGGGAACCTGGCATGGGGGACAGGGCTTCTTCATTGTCTGTATCACATAGGCAGGCCTAGCCTCCCAGGGGCCTGCTCGGGGTCGCTGTAGGGGAAGGATGGAGTCATTACACAGATCAACCAGAAGTACCAATGATCACATGATCTCATTTTATCTGAGAGGTAACCCCTACATGGCACAAGCTTTTACAGTAGGAGGCTGACTAGAATCTGACATCTTTAGTTGACATTTCAACTGAAAAACCTTCTCATCTTTCCTGCAACTAAAATACTTTCTCATCTTCTCTTCATCTAAGTTACCTGTGAAGGTCCGGGTTAGAATTGATCTTCAGTAACCCATGGTTGTCGTAAGAGGCGACTAACGGGATTGGGTGGTCAGGCTCGCTGACTTGGTTGACATATGTCATTGTATCCCATTTGCGTAGGTCGATGCTCATGCTGTTGATCACTGTATTGTCTGGTCCAGACTCGTTTATTTACAGACCACCACCATATAGCTGGAATACTGCCGAGTACGGCTTAAAAATAAACTCACTCACTAGATCTAAGTTTTCTCACTCATCTTCCCTCCAATTTAAAATCTTCAAGGTCTCTACCAAGGATCTTCTGAGGAGGCCACAGAAACACAACTCTGGATTGTGTGGAACAGATATACAGAAACCTACACACGTCTCATAAAACCAATAGGGCAACAATCGTAACTCATACCCAACCACATTTATACACCACTCAACCAAACTCTAGCATGGTTGATAAACATTTTTCTACAATCACTGAAGATTTCTCCACCTGGTCTTCCACCTTGACCTTGACAGCATCGTGACATTTGACTGGGCACGTGTGTTCACACTTCGGTAGGGGCAGTAGACACTTCTGTTGACACGGTGGGCACTCGTCAAAGTGACATCGATGTTTGTCTCGCGTTGGGTGGTGGCAGTTCGGGGCTATCCTAGACAGGGACACAACAATCTCAACAAAGATGGGCATACAAATACATTCCATGATATGACGGTAAATTGGTATATTCCAACAATTACTTGGATTGAAATGTTTTCAAGGTTTTTTGTCTATACACGGTTGAAGGAGCAACTGATACTGTTGAACTTACTGGCATTTCTTGTTGCATTTGGGTGGTGTCATGTCCTTCTCCCTCCCACACGGCACTGTGATGGACGTGGACTTGCAGAAACATGACACAGTCACTGTCAGAGGGCACGGGTAACATGGGCCTGCCATACAAACAATCAAAGGTGAAAATTGTAATAAATTTGGCAATTTTAACTATAAATTCTATATTTATATACTTATTCCATCTCACATGATACTGTGTGGACAATACAACCATTGGAAGTGTCACAGATGAGGAAAATACAACCACTGCAAGTGTCACAGATGAGGACAATACAACCACAGGAAGCATCACAGGTGAGGACAATACAACCACTGGAAGTGTCACAGATGAGGACAATACAACCACTGCAAGTGTCACAGATGAGGACAATACAACCACTGGAAGTGTCACAGGTGAGGACAATACAACCATAGGAAGTATCCCAGGTGAGGACAATACAACCACAGGAAGTATCACAGGTGAGGACAATACAACCACTGGAAGTGTCACAGATGAGGACAATACAGCCCCAGGAAGCATCACAGGTGAGGACAATACAACCACAGGAAGTATCACAGGTGAGGACAATACAGCCCCAGGTGAAGTGTCACAGGTGAGGACAATACAGCCCCAGGAAGTGTCACAGGTGAGGACAATACACCCCCAGGAAGTGTCACAGGTGAGGACAATACAACCACAGGAAGTGTCACAGGTGAGGACAATACAGCCCCAGGAAGTGTCACAAGTGAGGACAATACAACCCCAGGAAGTGTCACAGGTGAGGACAATACAGCCACAGGAAGTGTCAGATGAGGACAATACAGCCACATGAAACATCACAGGTGAGGACAATTCAACCACATGAAGCATCACAGGTGAACACAATATAACCATAGGAAGTGTCACAGGTGAGGACAATATAACCCCAGGCAGTGTCACAGGTGAGGACAATACAACCCCAGGAAGTATCACAGGTGAGCACAATACAACCACAGGAAGTGTCACAGGTGAGGACAATACAGCCCCAGGAAGTGTCAGATGAGGACAATACAGCCACATGAAACATCACAGGTGAGGACAATTCAACCACATGAAGCATCACAGGTGAACACAATATAACCACAGGAAGTGTCAGATGAGGACAATACAGCCACATGAAACATCACAGGTGAGGACAATTCAACCACATGAAGCATCACAGGTGAACACAATATAACCATAGGAAGTGTCACAGGTGAGGACAATATAACCCCAGGCAGTGTCACAGGTGAGGACAATACAGCCCCAGGAAGTGTCACAGGTGAGGACAATACAGCCCCAGGAAGTGTCACAGGTGAGGACAATATAACAACAGGAAGTGTCACAGGTGAGCACAATACAACCACAGGAAGTGTCAGATGAGGACAATATAACCACATGAAACATAACAGGTGAGGACAATTTAACCACATGAAGCATCACAGGTGAACACAATTTAACCACATGAAGTGTCACAGGTGAGGACAATATAACCACAGGAAGTGTCACAGGTGAGGACAATACAACCACAGGAAGTATCACAGGTGAGGACAATACAGCCCCAGGAAGTGTCACAGGTGAGGACAATACAGCCTCAGGAAGTGTCACAGGTGAGGACAATACAGCCCCAGGAAGTGTCACAGGTGAGGACAATACAACCATAGGAAGTGTCACAGGTGAGGACAATATAACAACAGGAAGTGTCACAGGTGAGCACAATACAACCACAGGAAGTGTCAGATGAGGACAATATAACCACATGAAACATCACAGGTGAGGACAATTTAACCACATGAAGCATCACAGGTGAACACAATATAACCATAGGAAGTGTCACAGGTGAGGACAATATAACCACAGGAAGTGTCACAGGTGAGGACAATACAACCACAGGAAGTGTCACAGGTGAGGACAATACAGCCCCAGGAAGTGTCACAGGTGAGGACAATACAACCATAGGAAGTGTCACAGGTGAGGACAATATAACAACAGGAAGTGTCACAGGTGAGCACAATACAACCACAGGAAGTGTCAGATGAGGACAATATAACCACATGAAACATCACAGGTGAGGACAATTTAACCACATGAAGCATCACAGGTGAACACAATATAACCATAGGAAGTGTCACAGGTGAGGACAATATAACCACAGGAAGTGTCACAGGTGAGGACAATACAACCACAGGAAGTATCACAGGTGAGGACAATACAGCCCCAGGAAGTGTCACAGGTGAGGACAATACAGCCCCAGGAAGTGTCACAGGTGAGGACAATACAGCCCCAGGAAGTGTCACAGGTGAGCACAATACAACCACAGGAAGTGTCACAGGTGAGGACAATATAACCACAGGAAGTGTCGCAGGTGAGGACAATACAACCACAATACATCAGAGGCAAATATATATAGGAGATTGTATTAATGTCCTTGGAAATAGAAACAACAATACCTTTTCCACATCCATGAGAAATCTCTGCTAAAAGCATAGTCAATTGTACAACTCTGACAGTGTGTTTGACACCCCACATTCAGCAGTATTACAGCTGTACGACGCGGTCTGTAAGCAATATATTGTTTTTATCAATATGAAAAAGAAAGAAAGTGATTAAATGTATCTTCCTCATTTCTTCATTTATGGTATCCATGTTAACTACTGACATTACAAGCCATGAACTACTGCCATGCTCTGATACTGGTGATCCCCACCACGTACTGACCTCTGTGACACCGGCTGGCACACTTGTGGTTGCGGCATCGCAGCGTCTTCCCACACACCTGCTCACAGGTTGGGCAGCTTCCATCACAACACTGCAACCAAACACAGCATGTGAACATCACAGAACATAACTCTCTAATATCAGCTATTTACTCTTTCAAACACTGTTGTGTTGAACTTTGATGTTGATCTTAAGTTGTCTTGAAGTAAACATTGGTAATTGTGTATTCCTACTTCATTCATGATTTTAGATATGTTGAGCCTCGGATAACACAGTGTTTTTGTAGGTCCCGTCAACTTTGACAGTGGTTAACTGCAGTTGGTAATTTTCCAACAATGGGTAGTTTCATTAGACTACGCCAACACATAGAAACTGTAGCTGTTATTTATGCAAACAAGAAAGTCAGGTGGGAAGTCCTTTCCGTGTTCACAAACAGATTGTTCAGTTACAAAATTTAAGGGGTCATAAAATAAATCCCAAATGCACAAGTTTGAATCTAATGGTCCAAAGAATTTGATAACAATTAGTGATTAGCAATCATAGTGACCATGGGATTCACTGTACCTTTCTCTTGCAGTAGTGCTTGCCACAGTCCCTCATGATGGAACACTTGACGTCGCACAGATACTCCTTGCTACACAGGACCTCCTTCTGCTTCTGCCCACACCGACAGCGCTTCAAGGTCATCTGACGACACTGGAACATAACATAAGACAATCACAGTTATTGTAACTTCAACGAACCAATGCTGTTTTGTGACACTGATTTGCTATGTCCAAGAAAACACTAAATAATGAAGTGTTGTTTGTTTGTTTATGCCTCACTCAGCAACATTCACGCTATATGCACTAGTCTGTAAATCGAGTCTGGACCAGACAATCCAATGATCAACAGCATGAGCATCGATCTACGCAATTGGGACATGGCTGTGTCAACCAAGTCTAACCACCCAATCCCGTTAGTCGTCTCTTACGACAAACATGGGTTACTAAAGTCCAATTCTCTACTGGTAAATGAAGCATTGACCAGATACAGCAGTTGTTGATAGTTATGACAAACATTGAGGTAGGTAACAAGTTGTAATTACAAGATGCATTTGAAATATCATAGAGCACTTATTAAATACTTAAGAGAAGTCTATATAGCCTGCGGTCATTAGACTAATATTGGGGTTCATTAGGCTTTAAAGATTTCGAAAGTCTGCCCAACATTATTGGCATATACCACTACTTGTGGAGATTGAAACAACTGTTAACTGTAAAGATTATTTATCCTAGATTGCATCAACACTGACCGATCCACACTCTCCCTGGTGACATCGCTGTGTACAGGTGTGTTGCCCACACATCAGAGTCTTGCCGCAGGTATCGCCACACGTCGGGATATCCTCGGTACATGGGAGTTCATACTCTGACAAAAGACACAGGTAAACAATCTGGTTCCACATAATACTGACTGACTGAGTTTGCTTTTACGCCGCTTTTAGCAATATTCCAGCAACATCACGGCGGGGGACACCAGAAATGGGCTTCACACATTGCACCCACGTGGGGATTCGAACCCGGGTCTTCGGCGTGACGAGCCAACGCTTTAACCACTAGGCTACCCCACCGCCCTCCACATAATATACATAATTGAAAAAGAATTCACAATTCACTGGCGATGATACCATAATTATTTGAATGGTCGTTTAGCTCATTGGTTTGTGCATGTGGCAATTGAAGAGATCTATGTGAATCTTTTGAGCCATCCTACGTACATCACTGTTGCAAAGTGATGACTGAATATGCAGTTACTGCTCAGAGAATCTACACTGAAACGTCGCTGTATGCAATAAACAAGAGGCTGTTATCCATAAAGTCAAATTATACAATTATAGACTGGTGATGAGGTCAATACCTGTTTTTATGGACCTGCGAAGGGCAAATATTGACCGAGGACAAAGTCGAAGTCCGAGGTCAATATTGCTTTTCCCGGGTCCAGAAAAACAGGTATTGACCGAATTCACCAGTCCATAATTGTTTTATTATGTAATTACCGAATAAAAAGCTTCTAAAAACCAAAACATGTCCATTTAGTCAAGAAAAGTAATTTTATTTTCGCTACAAACCAATAATGCTGTCAACAATACATGTAAACCATCGAATGACGTCATAGCTTGACGTCAAAATCTATTTTTAGTAACTCAAGTCAATGTGACTTTTGGTGGGACCTTAGTTGGAGTCAATATGCTTTTCTGTCGACGGTCACGTGACCGCCTCTAGACCAATCAGGTAGCCGGGAAAATATGCTTACATAATAAACTTCATTATTACTCAGAGACAACCATAGAATTGATACATTAAAGTTCGACACAACAGTATTTGGTTTCACACTAGACAAACTTTATGGATAACAACTTCTTTATTACGAGAGTGTTATGTTTTGATACAGATTCTTGTACCGTGGTCAAGCAGGAATGTAACATGAAGTGGAGGCAAAGTAAAAGTATTTGGTTTCAGTTCAGAAACAACAGCAAACAGGGTATTTTCTATTGCACAACTGAGAATAAAGTGAATTATCTGTCAGACGTGTTACCTGTTTTTTCACAAGGACATCTTCTCTTCCCCGATCTTGGACAATCACCACAGGCTCCCTGATGACAGATGTCCTCGCACAGATGATTGCCACATCGCAGAGCTTTGCCACATGGCTAGGAACAAATCAGTGAGAGTGAGTGATTTCAGTTTCCAGCTGTTTTAAACTTTATTTGAGATACATCAATACATGTCAACTTGATGGTGAAGGAAAGCTTTGGTGACATCAAAAGCACAGACATTTTCCAGACAAACCTAGAAATATAACGTAGGCAAGAAGGGAATTCGAACTCAGATTATACGTCACTGGCATGCCTAAGGGAAGCAACTCTGAAGAGCAAATTGAGGGGTCCAATACACCATCCTAACACCTGTCCCTCACAAGGAACCTACAGATGTGTACATTTTCAATACATGTTAACAGAGAACATTCTTTATCATATTTAGCAAACAATTCAAAACTTTGGAAACAGAAAAATAGGTAAGTAATCCCAATCAAAACTACTATTTGTGTTTGTTTATGTTTATCTGTTGTTTACACTGCACTAGTAATACAGGTGTGTAATACAGGGCCCCATTTCACAAAGCTATCGTAGTGTAACTGTTGTAACTCCTATACTGAAACATAGACTTATGACAGTCGTAGCGCTGCGATAGCTTTGTGAAACGAGCCCCAGGTCTGTAAAGAATCCAAAGTAGATCAGACAATTCAGTGATTGACATCATGAGCATTAAGCCATGCAATTTGACCTCACGGACATCTAATCAACAAAGTCACTGAGTCAGAGCGCCGGATCCACTTAGCCTTAATAAAGGCATAGACTGCTGGATACACCTTCCTCCCTTGAATCTCCATTGGTCTAATGTACATGAATTTGTTGAGTAAACAGAACATTTTGGACAACTATTAAATTCAAAACAAGCTTGGCATGTGTGCCATAGCGGCTCTCCCCACCTGGTCACACTTCCACTGTGGGGTGGCACATGGTCGAGTGGAGGTCTTCTTCCCACACAGACAACTCTGAACACTTGTCTTAGGACACGGCTGACATTCCCCTGACAAAACAATTTACTGTTATTGTGGACATGGATAAAAAGACAATCAGTCACAAACTACAAGCCTTGACAAAGACAAATGACAACATATGTTAAATATATCATTCCTTTGATCACATTCCTCATTAACATTTATTCATCAACACTTTGGGTGTTTTCATTTTGTTATTAGATTCCTGAAAATCAAAATCGAGGTAAAACAGGTGAAAAAGGAGAAAAACCTAATGTAAAAAACACATTTCACTGGCAATAATGCAAGAGTTTTGTGTAAATGTCTGTCTGTGGATTAAGCTACCTGGGTGACAGGGCTGTTGACAGTTGTGTTGTCCACAAGACAGTTTGTGGCCACATGGCTGACCACACGCCCACTCTCTCCCACTGCATCTCTTGACCTGCGGCTGCTGGCGTCCACAGTAACACTTGGACTTGACCATCTGTGGACATGGCGGACAAGGCCCTGGAAGGCAGGAGGACAGGTTACTATGGTGACCATTGTGGTTTCAGTGTGATACAGAAACAGTTGTTTGAAGATACAGTTCAAACAGTGCTTGTTATCTACAATGTCAGACAGAAGAGATCAGGCGCGTTAAGTTCAGTTTAACGTAGGGGTGAAACGGTATACCGTGGTATTAGTAGAACCGCGGTATTTTGCCTTCGGTTCGGTATACCGTAATGCAATCTAAAAACTCAGTATTTTCGGTTTTCGTACCGTTGTTTTATTAACCTTTTTAAACTTTTCTAAAATGTCTAGAAATCAAATCATTTTGTCAAAATCTGTGCATTTCTGCATTATGATCATATCTCATATACCGAACCGAAACGGACTGAACTGAAGGCCTTGTACCGCAATACGTATCGTACCGTGGTAAGAGCGTACCGTTTCACCCCTAGGTCAACGTCAGTTTGAATAACAGTTCCTATGGTGTGTCAGGTCATGTTGGGAAAAATAAGCTGCATATCTCAGATGTTAATGAAGCCTACAGGCATGGGTCAGGTATTGTCGTACCAAAACCATAATGATGGTGAACCTGGGATTTGAACCCATGAATATAGGATTATATTTCATCTAAGGGATACAACTCTGCATGGCGAATTGCTGCACCTAAGATGACCAGGGCCCCGTTCCTCAAAGCGATCGTAGCGCTACGACAGTCGTAAGTCTATGTTAAAGTATGGGAGTTACCGATCACCTTACCGCTACGACAGTCGTAAGTCTATGTTAAAGTATGGGAGTTACGACTGTCGTAGCGCTACGATCGCTTTGAGGAATGGGACCCTGGCCATATTTGACTCTATATCCTAATGCAGTCATCAAACAGTGCCAGAAACCAAGGTGGAATAACTCCAGCACTGTTGCAATACTGATAACTCTAATTTGAAATTCTATGATTGATGGAATTGTAGTCACCTTTTTGTTAAATATTATCTCCAAAAGTTACATTCACAGTATATAAATTCATCAAGTACACATTAACTGTAAACATTAATGCTATATGCATATGTAGAAGCATGACTATCATAATTCACTGTTCACATGCGCATCACAGGCAAAATGAATTATCTCCCCTTGCCTTACGAGCCAGCAATGGAACACAGTTGTAAGGTGTCACAAGATTACAACAGCACTGTATTGCTGGTGTATGTAAGTGTACATGGAAAGACTAATATATTTAGAAATTGATTTGCTCCTGTGAAATGGCCATCTATCTCAAAAACAAGAAAATTCATTCAAGTTGACTGGGTTCCTCTGTACTAAAACAGATATACAGGTACAGCAAACGTCTCGTAGATTGTGATTGGATGAAACCCAACACAGTACTCTTTAGTACTCAATATCATAAACAGAAATATCAGAAAACATGAAGTTTGTACAGGAAGTAAACTTGTTCTTCCCAAAATTTACATCATCAGAGCAATTATTATCCGATGTTTCTATTATTCAAAACAAGGATGTTTTGTATGCACACCTATAACATTACATGATACAGATTTGTACCACAGTTTTGGGCTGCCAGCTGTTGGCTAATGCAAGGGGAATGAAATTTTTAGAGTAAAATTAATATTTTTATACTTATCCTGACTCATGCTTATTTGCTTGTCTTCTTCTTCTGGCTTAACCTAGTGGAACACTTGTATCTCCCAATTGAAGTTCCCTTCAATAAAGAATCACTCATTAGTACTCACCACGAAGTTACCTCCCTTCTGTAAGCTGGAACGAGGGGGCCACCCAAGCCCATGTGCCTCACTCTCCTTTTTGCTTTTGAGCCCAACACTTTCTTTTTCCCGAGAAATCCAAAGTGTTAAGTGGGGAGGACGGAGGGAGTTTATTCATGAGTCAGGATAAGTATAAAAATATTAATTTTACTCTAAAAATTTCATATTTTTCTTATCCTGACTCATGCTTATTTGCTTGTAGAATCCTACGGATTAGGAGGTGGGATTATATATACTTTGGATTTTACTAATTAGTGATTTGAACTGATATGATTGTAATAACCCTATGGGAACTTCATGAAGGCACTGAACTGAATTCCTGCTGTTAATATAACAGCTGCCTTTAAAGAAGGTTATTACAATTTACTGCATATAATAAAAGTATATAGAACATTAATTAAGCTAAAGCCATTAATGTGATAGTATAAACTGTTGATAGTTTATAATGAATACTTTTATAAGAACCAAAGTAGTAAGCTTACAATATGTATATATATAAGCTATAACAGAATTGTGCTTAAGGTATAAAGATAACTTAAGCTGTATAATAGTAACCAACTACTGATAGTTTGTTAACTTATACATGTTATGAAATGAACATATGACTGAGCTTAAGGAAGAACTTAAGCTGAACATATATATAATAGTAGAAACTCGTAAGAGTTGTAGGTATATATATATTATGATATAAATCATAGTACTGAGCTTAAGATAATATTTTAACTTAAGCAAATATATATAGATAGCATGTAGCTATTAGTACTGTTATCAGATAAGTATAAAATCAACAAGATAGACTTATCTTCTCCGTGGAACTGTCAACTGTTGAGCGAGGACCATGGGACCGAAATGGTGGATACCTGAGACATCCTTGGTGGTGATATCTCTCAGATAGTGGTTGGCAAACACCATATCGGATCTCCAAAACATCCCTCCATGATGGTATTCAATGAGCAATTTCCATGTAAAGCCAAAGTTGAAGCTAGTGCTCTAATTTCGTGAGGATTAGTAGCACTTGGAGGGTCCAGTCCAGCTGCCTTGTAGGCTCTTAGTATGACAGTTCTGATCCAAATAGAAATGGTAGTGCGCGACACTTCTGTCTGTGAGGCGGTAGATATAGGGATAAACAATCTTTGAATTTCCCTCTACTTTGCTTGGATCTTTGGAGATATATTTTCAGTGCACGACAGGGCAAAGTGATAAGTCCATCGTATCCCGCGGTCCAAGCATGGATGAGAGAGCTGGGACATGGAACAACCTGTCTGGTTGACCTGGTAGTTGATTTTTCGCTATAAAATCCCAGCTTAAGTCCCAGATGAGCCATGTTATGAATATCATCAAATCGTTCTCTCGTAATCCAAAGCTGAATTTCAGACATCCCATGCAGTGGCTAACGCTAGCAGGAATAAGGTTTTGTGGGTCAATGATTCATATGACGCAGATAACAATGGCTCGTAAGCCTCACTTGTGAGGTGTTGAAGTACCACATTTAGATCCCAGGCTGGCGCTTGAAACTTCCCGCTGGTCTTCCAATCGAAAGGCACGTAACAAGGCGAAGTAACTCCGTGTTTTGGTCAATTTGACTCGCTCATTGTTATGACTGAACTTATGGCTGCAAGATAAGTGGACAGTGTAGATCCTTTTAGATTCTTAGTTTGACGAGGAAACATAAGAAATCTGCCACTTGAGGATGTGTAGCAAATCTGGCTGAAAATCCTTTCTTAGCAGCATAATTGACAAATCTGAGCCATTTGTCATCGTGATAAGTTACTTAGTAGAGTTACGTTAGTGTAAGCGTGACCGCTTCGCCGCGCCTGGTGGAATAACCTCTTATTCAAACATGCCTTGATACAATCCACACGTGAAGTCGGAATGCTTCTGGTGTTTTGTGCACTTGTTTGGTGTGCGGATGTATCAGTAGATTGAGCGTAGTGGGAGCTGAAGTACTGGTTTTCCGATTCCTAGTATGAGGTCTGGAAACCACGCTCGCTGGCCAGTATGCAGACCAAAATCAGATCGAGGCTCTTCGCTTGACTGATTTTTAGCAAGACTTGTGGGATTAACGCAGGAGGCGGGAAAGCGTACGCGTTTAGTCCCTCCCATGATATGCTTAGTGCGTCCGTTGCCCAAGCTAACGGATCTGGCACTGGCGATACGAAGGTTGTCAGTTGATTGTTGAATCGGGTGGCAAATAGGTCTATCAGAGGAGATCCTATTTCCATGATTATCTGATTGAATATCTCTGTGTGGAGCATCCATTCTGTCGGCGACGGTTGGTGCGGCCGAGAGAGACCGTCTGCTAACACATTCTTTGCTCCTGGAATGTGGCAGGCTTTGATACGTATGTTTAGACTGTCGACTAAATCGAACAGTTTGAAACATCGAGTGAGAAGATTCAGTGATCTTGTTGACCCTTGTTTGTTCACATAAAACGCCACTGTTGAGTTGTCTGTGTGAATCATTAACTGAGCGTTCTGTAATAGGTTGCTCCAGTGACCTATGGCGTTTATGACTGCTTGCATCTCTAGCAGATTTATGTGACATAAGCTCTCTTGAATGCTCCATAGGCCTGACGCTGTCCTGCCGGTAAGGTGGGCTCCCCAACCTTTTAGTGACGCTGGTCCACGTAGAGATGTGTTTTCGATTCCGGCTCTACTAAGGAGACGCCTGCGCAAACATTCAATCTCTTGGTCCACCAGAGTAGATGTGGTTTGATGTAATCTGGTAGACTGAACGGTAGAGGGTCCTCGAGATGGGCATTGATGAGGACTTGTAATGGACGTAATTGAAGCCTGCCTCTGAGTGTCAAGTCTTGAGCTGATGTGAGTAGTCCCAGTAGCCTCTGCCACTGACGTAGTGGTAACGGAGAGAGTAGGGCTTGGGGGATCAGTTGTTGTATCTTGATCCATCTGTCCTCCGGGACTACCATACGATTCTGCGCTGTAAGGAATCGTGATACCTAGAAACTGCAGATCCCGCGGGCTCTAGGTCCGACTTGAGTAGATTTATTAACCAGCCTAACTGCGCTAGTAGCTTGATTGTAAAGTTCAGCTGTAGTCTGAGACGCTGTGGATCTGGATCCACCTGTATACCGTCGCTCTAGGTAAAATGCATTCCGCAGGCCTTGACGATGTAGGTATGAGACAATAGGCTTGGTTACTCTTGTGAATATCCATCCATAAATCAAGTGATTCCAAGGGAAGTACTTTCCATTGGTAGTGTATGCCGCCTAGCATAAATCTCAGATATTTCCTTGAACTGGGATGAATCGAATGTGTAGGTATGCGCCCTGCAGATCTATACTTACCATGTAATCTAGTGGACCTAATTAGATGACGGAGTTGAGGTAAATGTATCATGCTAAACGCTGGTGGTTTGCATAGAAATTCTCTGTTGAATGTGCTCATGTTGTAAATGAGACGATACTTCTCTTTGGAATTCTTTTTCGCACTAGGAAAACTGGGGAGTAGAAACCTGGTATGATGTTTTGCTGATCGAGAACTTCTAAGGCCTGTTTGTTTAGTAGAGACTGAACTGTTTCTCTTAACATCGGAAGTTGTGCCAGATGAACGTTGAACCCTGGTGGGTTGACTGTTAACGGTGGCTTGGCCTTGAGTTGTAGACGATATCCGTACTGAAGGATGTTGGATACATACGGATCTTGAAGTATTCCCCAGTTTTCCCAGTGTAGTTGTAGACGTCCACCCACTTGAGAAGGTTGTACTGGGACGACTGGGGGTGGAAGACTCCAGTCGTTCCGAACCTGACTTTCATCGTTTAAATCCACGGGCACCTCTGGATGATCTGCCTCTAGCTGATCCTCCTCTGAACTTGTTGTACGGGCGACGAAAGGAATCCTTGGGATTATTAACGGCCGCTAATTTCTTATCCCGTGCTCTCTGTAGCCCTGAAAACTTGGACTTGCCCGAGTACCTCTGTGCTGATTGTTTAAAGACGTGCGCTAATGTATCCATAGATTTAATCATGAGTACTTCTCTAGAATCTTTTGATACTTCCTTGGAGACCTTGTTAATGTTGCCACCAAACAGTAAGGGTGAAGACCATGGAGCTGTGTATAGGGGCTCTGTGAATTGTTTATTCCAAGAGCAGGAGGCTAGTAATCCTTGCCGACGTGTCATGGTAGTAGTTTCAGTAAGTGCTGAAAGATGGTCTGTAAGGAATTGTTGATCTTTTTCTGCATAAGTAGAGCTGAATAGATCATCCTGTCTTCCTCATCCGTGGAGTTCTTGAACTTGGTGATGAGAGTTTCGTTAACAGTCCTAGATCTGTTGAGTCCAAAGAACATCCTTCTGGAAATGGTATCTAACTGGGCCATCTTGCGATCGTCTACCCTATAACTTCTGGACTTGGAATCACTGATAAGTTTAAAGTTTTCATCAATCTCCTGAGTCTTGAAAAGGGCTCCATATTATGTCCATAAAAACTCTTGGCATTGAAGAATGGTAAATGGGTAAGTTGAGTTTTAGCAGATTTGGAGTAGGCTGTATCCAGTTTAGCAGGAACGGCTGCGTATAGGATCCATAGGAGGCACGGTGATATGATCTACATCATCATCTAACATCAGGTAAGTTTGGGCTGTATCCTCGCTCTTAGAGGGAGAGGCCAGTTGTAATTCGCTTTACCATCCAATACCTTATCTCA
This sequence comes from Haliotis rubra, assembly GCF_003918875.1. NCBI lineage: Eukaryota > Metazoa > Mollusca > Gastropoda > Lepetellida > Haliotidae > Haliotis > Haliotis rubra. The sequence goes on from NW_025767222.1 coordinate 372,598, forward strand.
GCCTCTGAGAAAATGATACCATCGCCCTCCTCTGACGATGGTCGATATGTCGGAGTCCTCGATCTGTAAGAAGATCTATGTGAGGACTGAGGAGAACGGACTGACGAGTGGCTAGTGTATGTAGACCTTGGAGAAGACATCCTTCGCGGAGATTGTGGGCTTCGTGGAACGGTGATGGCTTCGCAGACGCTTCTGGACTTCTCGAACGCTGAGGGCTACGCTGATCGCCTTCTAGGCGATGTAGAACCACTTAGCCTTCGGCCCCACGCTAATGTCTGGAGTCAGTGTCCGATCCGACATATGAGCTTTGCTTCGCTGGACGCCTTCGCATGACGACAAAGGTGCGTGCTCGGGCGAAGCGCTCCTTCTCCTCGCAAGCCTCTTGCAAAAGGTGAGGCTCTGGCTCCTTCACGGAGGCGCCTGGGATACCTTATGCAAAGAGCTCACCCGGCAGGGTTGCTCTTCGCGGAGGCGCTGCCTATGGGCTCAGAGGCCCCACGCTGAAGCCAAGGCGGGCTCTGAGGCCCTGTATGACTTAATATGGGGTGGGCTCTGAGGCCCGTGGCTCTGAGGCCTCTGTAAGCCGTAGCAGTCTTCCATCACCCCTCATTATGTGGTTGATCAAGTCGCCTGAAGCGGTTGCGCTGATGAGGGATGTCTCTCTGCAGAGGTGACGGACCCTCAGATAAAATTTCTGGAGATAGAGTCGGCATCTCCGGTTGTGTGTTCATCTGCGCTGAGGTGACAGTCGCAGAAACGGGCCGCTTCTTGTGATCTAACTTCTGAATGATAATTGGCAAATCATCATCATATAATGCTAATTCTGTAACTGGTAAGATATCAGAGGCAAAATTATTAGATTTTGTTGACTTCCCTTTAGATGAAGGTGTAGATCTTGGTGTACGAGTGTATGTAGATGATATGGATGGTTTCCTCGACTTGACTGAGAAGACGGCAGCTCTTGAGATGCAGGTCGCTTCTTGGACATAGCGGATCAAGGCCCCACGCTTATCCGCCGAGGGAAACTCAGGCATGCCACCAGCCGGTGGCGGTCCTCAGTCAACAGTTGACATGAAACATTAATTTGCGATCTATTAGCCATGTTTGAATTCTGTTTACGGGATTTATCTGCCTTCCGTCTATAAACGGAACATAAATATTTGTCAAAGGCAGAGATAGGTAAATTGATACAAAATTTACAACGAGAATCAAAGGAACATGGAGTAATGCAACTAGGGCATTTTAAATGTGGATCGGTATCAGAATAACGAAGTTTACATTCTGTGCAATTTTTCATTAATGTAGCCTACTGAACAAACACGACTAACCGTGAATAAAACAGCAGAAACACAATTAATAATCAATGCAAATTGAATAATTATATTAGTACTACCTCTATACTAACGTATAAGAGGAACTAACTAAATATAATTAAAGGATATAGTGTGTTGGGAGACACAGGGCTCTCACGCCCAGCTCACTGGGCTTAAGAAGGAGAGAGTGAGGCACATGGGCTTGGGTGGTGCCCTCGCTCCGCTTAGAAGGGAGGTAACTCGTGGTGAGTACTAATGAGTGATTCTTTATTGAAGGAACTTCAATTGGGAGATACAAGTGTTCCACTAGGTTCGCCAGAAGAAGAAGACAAGCAAATAAGCATGAGTCAGGATAAGAAAAATCCTCTAATTGCTGAGTTACTTCTCACTCCACTGTATTGAAGGTACATAACATCAGCCAGTAAATTACAGCAAGCATCTACGCGAGTCATGAGTCTGACTACTCAAACCTATATTACATAAAGCACAGCATACAAGGAACCCATCTTATGAGGAACTCCCTAATGGTTAGGAAGGACTCAGCTATTACTGCCAGCATTCTAGTGAGCTGATATGGGTTTCGAGGAATTATCCCTCAATACCTACCAAAACCAGGGTAGAGCCGATGTAGGTCCAATATCCTTGTCGGACTGATATACTTGTTGGTAGACGCCCTCTCGCACCCACTTCTGGATACAAGGGATGTGGAACATGCAGAAACATCCTTTACAGTTCCAGATCTGAACACAAACAGTGACACATGTAAAATCATTTTAGCAGTCTTTTATGTCAAACAAGAAGACATAATAATCAATGTTTTTTAACTACACCATGACATTCATGTCATGAAAACACATACCACATTTGTTTTCCCTATCTATAACGGCTTTTGAGAAAATCTGTCCCCATCATGGGGATATCATGCACTAAGTCAAGAAACGCATCACAAGGGCCATAACTCCGTAACAAATTGTAACACGGTTTCCGTTTTCGTACTCCATCAAGGCATTCATGTCCCTGAAAACACATACCAAATTTGGTTTTCCTATCTATAATGTTTTTTTAGAAAGTCTGTCCCCCTCATCTTGGACGGATGGAGCTCAAACCTGTATCCCCCTCCTGGTTGTCTCCCATTAGTTACACAGTTTGAAATTGCCAATTGTTACACAGTCAGATTACAACAATACCCTCGGCCTTAATAGACTCTTCCATTCTGATGAGCTGAAGGAATAGCACCCAAGCCAACTCCCTTCATACAATACAAAGCTCTTTACATGTTATTCCATTCAATGCAGAGTGCGAAATAGTTTCCAAATTTTGCTAGCCATATGGACTAGCTTTGCCTGGAAGTTACTAGCCCACAAAATTATTCACTGGCCCGAAATTTGAATGTAATATGATGAACATTTTTATCAGGCCATAATCTTGCATGATTTAATAGTGTATTACAACTTAACAAGTCGGAGAGAGTGATATACATGTATTTACAAAATGACCCCATGAAAATTCACTAGCCATTCGGGCCAGTGACTGTGGAGATTTACTGGCCCGACTGGATTTTTACTAGCCACGAGCTAGCGGGCTAGTGGCTATTTCGAACACTGACTCAATGTAAGATTATTTTTTCATTAGCTTTAGATACAAATTACATACAATACAAAACTCTTTACATATTTGCATGAACATCAATTCTTCCACGCAAGGTGAGATTATCTCTTTCCTCAGTTTTACATACAATTGTAATTGAGTTAACTCAATTATACTGAGGAATGGAATCTTGCTATAAATATGCTTTTCCAGCAATATTCCAAATTGCCATACACACATGCTGCCCATGTGAAGCGATTTCGATATGCTTGGCAACCACTAGGCCAAATACACCATGCTGTGGAAGCCAAATTGCCCACAGCAGAGATCAAGGGATGCTATATTCATTGCACACAAGCCATCTGATGCAAGACGCAAGACCTAGGACTAGTGGGACAGTAGAAGGATGACCCTGATGTTCAACAATGGATCCGGCGTGCTGCTCCTGCCACTTTTTCCCTTGACGTTAACCTTACTGAGGACTTCAATGATTATATGGTTGTGAACTGGATAGACTATGATGCCAGATTTCCTCTCCACCTGTGGAACCTTCACCAAGCACGAGGCCCTCGCACAAACAACAACCTTGATGGCTTTCACAACAGACTCAACTGAACCTTGCCTCATAACCACCCGAACTTATACAGATTCACTGCCGTTTTTCGGAAGATAGAGACCACAGATCAAGTCAAGCTTGCACAGATTGACTTTCGGGCAGCTCCATCTACACAGAAACGGGTCTACAGGGAGCTAGAGAACAGGATCCAGAGATTGAAAGACCAACTCCAGCAGAGAGCCAAGTCACCGCTAGAATTCCTTGACGCCATCGGACACTATGGCTAAACCTCGTTTTCAGATTCTGTGACTTTGTCTTGTTCTATCGTGCTTTGTCATATTCTGATTTGTCCAGTGCTTCTTATGTTGTCTTATTCTCGGATTCAATATGGTTTGTCCATATTGTTGTAAATAGTTTGATAAATCTTAGTCTAGTGCTTATAGTGCTTTGTCTTATTTGTCATACACAAGTGTGGGTTATTCCATTCTAAACTATTAAAGGGTAATAGGAAGGAGATTAGATATGCAATCATCTGTAAAGTTGTTTGTATAAGGGTGTGAAACTACTGGCAGATGTAACTAATGGGATAATGGTGGGGGATAATATTCCTCTGCACTCTAGGGCTCATTCCCACTTACCCAACTTGCTGGGGGGATTAAAAGAGATTAACAGTGACGGGTCAGTGATTGTGCAGAGTGAATTTGTTACCCCTGCTATGGTTGTGACATAAGGTCACCCAGCACTCCAATCAGGGCCGATCAGAGCAACCTGATGACCACCGGTGAACATATTTCACAAGATAAACTATATGAACCATATTCATATCATTTGCTACAAATTGAATTTTAATTAAGTGAACTATGCCAACAACAAGTATTATAAAGTATGGAGATTTCCTTGTTTCTCCATTGCACTATGGCAAACTTTCACGTAAACACTTGTTTCATTCCCAATGGACACGGCGATCAGTACTTGGTCTACAGGGGCTGTAAGTTCAGTATCAAGAGTGAATGAGTGAGTTAATATTTAACGTCACATCGGCAATATTTCAGCCATATCGTGACGAGAACATGTTTGATATTGAAATGGAATGTGTGTATATTATATAACCCTGTCGACAAAGGACAGTAAACAACTAGAATTTCACAATTACAATTAAATCTAGTGTGGAAAGTTAAAACTAATAGCACTATGTGGACAATACAATATAAAAACAGGCTACAGATTATCAACAACTGAAGGTAGATCACCACACTAGGGACTTAGTATCAAGACCCGACGAAGGACTGTGTTTTCCACCCCGACATTAAGGCCATTGGCTTTTTAAAGATGGAACAATGCTGGGTGGAGGCATGTGTTCTACAGCTAAGAAACGGTGCCAGACCTCCACCTAGGAGAGAAGATGAGTTGCACTGAACCGTGCCTTGGAAATGTACAAGAGACTCAGTATCACATTTAACTGGTAATTAAGTGTGAAAGGTGTGCTGTGAAATACTGATGTATAATATGTGACATGATGTTGTATTAAGTTGTATAAATGGATAACTTGTATGCATATAATTAATAAATACAGACAAACATTGAATCAAACGTAGAGGCATTTTATCCCATTTGGCCCCGGTTACTATTTCACAGGGAACCAAATAAGGGATTAAAGGGGATTATCACACCCCAGTGATTTCTTCTACTGAAACAATAGGAGTTGGGTAAGTGGGAAGACCCCCACTCTAGCACACCTGAATATGTGGTCAGCAATGGTCAACAAAGGCAGACACTTAGTCAAGTTGACATTCGAACATTTTCTGCAGAAATACCACGATGTAAAAGGTGGCAAAGGACTCCATTGGCAATCTCAGGGGAGAAAATACAAATCTGAACTTACGAGCTTTGACAAACTTGGTTGAAATTAATTTATCGTATAAGTTGAATCCAACAACTAACTAAATACCTAATGTTATTATGGTTTATACAAAATGTTTGATAAAAATAAAACAAATGAACATGTATGTTGTTGAAACATGCTAACCGAGTATAGACTTTTACCACATACCATCTGTAACATGAGATATTTGGGATTACACTTTCTCAGTAATCTAGGACTTCCAGCAGCCATATAAAAAAAACCACTTGAACCTACGGAACAAGTATGGGTGCCATCACTTTCATGGATATAGAGCAGAAAAATTAAGATAGACTATGCCACTCCACTGTACCTCACTGTATATACGAAGTCAGCAGTGTAAAATGTCAACAAAGGCAGACACTCAAAAACACTGATATTCAATATTTGTAGCATTTCACTTACTGGTTCTTCTCTCTTGATGGTGTCGATACACACAAGGCAAGCTGATGTGCTCGATCGGAACGAGTGAAGTAGGTCATCCTGGGCCTTGTTCACATCAACACTGCCACCACCTGAACATGGTCAAGGTCATACAATTGAAGTAGATATTTGGCTGATCTTGTTCTGTCAGGAGGGTGAGTGAGTGAGTGAGTGAGTGAGTGAGTGAGTGAGTGAGTGAGTGAGTGAGTGAGTGAGTGAGTGAGTGAGTGAGTAGTGAGTGAGTGAGTGAGTGAGTGAGTGAGTGAGTGAGTGAGTGAGTGAGAGTAATTTAGCAAGTACTGTGGCAACACTGTATTCATTATGCAAACTTAGTGAAAACTTATTTTGCACAATTTGAGTGAGTGAGTGAGTGAGTGAGTGAGAGTGAGTGAGTGAGTGAGTGAGTGAGTGAGTGGAGAGTGAGTGAGTGAGTGAGTGTGGCAACACTGTATTCACATTATGCAAACTTAGTGACAAGTACAATGAGCACAATGAGTGAGTAGTGAGTGAGTGAGTGAGTGAGGGCAACACTGTATTCATTATGCAAACTTAGTGAAAAGTGGAGGTGAGGTGAGTGAGTGGTGAGTGAGTGGTGAGTGAGTGGTGAGTGAGTGAGTGAGTGAGTGAGTGAGTGAGTGAGAAGATTTTAAGTCACATCGGTAAATATTTCAGCCATATGGTGACTAAATACAATGATTGAAATTCATGAAAACATGGTTAGTGATCTGAGCAGATTTTTTAAATAACCTTGTTCATTTTAGTATATTTACAGTTGTGCCCCGTTTACCCGAACTCAAATATCCGGAAAACTTGCCTTCCGAACAAAAGTTCCTTAAAACGAATTCACAACGTTGTAAAATTACTCACTTATCCAGAAACCCGGTTTCCGTAAACCGGACGGTCATTTTCACATACAAAACGCTAAATTATATGCATTTTTTTCTCGTTTATCAGGAAGGCTGAGCACCTGTCAGTATGTTTACACACGCATTTTACCAAGTGGCCTTGCGTGCCCTAACAAAAAAAATGTCGTCAGTCTTTGAAGCATGAGAGGATTAACTACCTGTAATTAGCAAGGTGACACAGAGTTAATTTTGAGTTGCTTTTGAGGCGTGTCAATTTGTGGGTCACTATAATTACGCTGATAAACTAGGCTAGATGTCCCCGTTATTTTGGTAGTGACTTTAATCTGGAAGTTTATGTTAGATACAGGAACCACGCAAAAGCATGCATAAAATAAAAACTGTTTCAAGATTGGTTGCTAGCATTTGACAGACAGATGAGATTGAGAGGTAGGTGTGTTATATTACTGATGGACAATGCAGCTCACCACACCCCCAATGTGAAGTTGACACATGTCAGATTGCACTTCCTGCCGACCAACACAACGGCACACATTCAGCCGATGGATGCAGGAATCAACCGTGCTTTTCAAGCACATTACCGCAAGCTCGTTGTGAGACACTTCTTTGTATGTGTTTTAACATATGGTCCTTGGAAAAACACAAGTGTCAGGATAAACAGGGCACGACTGTACATTGAAAAAAATTCTTCTGGTAGGCACAATTAAATTCCAAAAAGTGAACGCCTAAATGTTTTTATGTCAGCACCATGTGGCACACTTGCAAAATATACCTTTCTATTGGTTTAAATATTAGAAACTATCTCACTCTTGTGACAGGTATACTTGAGCAAAACAGTATTCCTTGGAAAAAGGGCTTACTATAATTTTTGAGTATCCACTGAAGATTGATTCCAAGACATTGTTTCCAATGTCATCTTCCTCCTCGGAACTGTCTGACTGATCACAATTGTCCTGCAGATGGCGCTGTATTGACTGCTGATGGGACTCACTGACTTCCTTGAACCGATGCTGGGCAGATTTATTATCTTAAAAGAAACATTTTTCTAAAGAAACAAAAAATACAATTCGACAACAATAATTTTAACATAATGTACATTTAGTAACAATTCTTTATATTTTTATTTAAAGAGAGAATACTGTACCAGTACATATTCTGATCTTGACATTCTTCAGAAAGATAATAAGTGGTGAATAATAAATTACTGAAACGATTTAATAGAAAAAAAATTCTTGTCACTTTAGACTACTATTTTTTTTTAAAACAACTTTAATGGCCAATATTCAACCACAAGTCCACTGAAAATTTCAGTATAATTTCGAATTTGGGTGAGTGAGTGAGTTTAGTTTTACCCCGCACTCAGCAATATTCCATCTTTATGGAGGCGGTCTGTAAATAATTGAGCCTGGACCAGATAATCCAGTGGTCAACAGAATGAGCACTGATCTACGCAATTGGGATACGATGACATGTGTCAAACAAGTCAGCAGGCCTGACCACCTGTTAATCACCTCTTACGACAATTTGAAATTTGGATTATATAATAGTTCAGTTCCTGTTATTAAAGTTCTAAATGATGTTTTCAGTGAGTGAGTGAGTTAATATTTATCGTCACATCGGCAATATTGCAGCCATATGATGACGAGACCAATTAATTATTGTATTAGAGAAAAATAAAAGTAGAAATTAAAAGCCTGCTGACAAAGAACAGTAAAACTACCAGTGTATCACAGATATTCAAGTAAAACTAGCATGTTATCATAAAACGATATTTATAAAGTGAACAATACAATACAAAACCAGGCTATAGATTGCCAACAACTGAAGGTAGATCACCATACTAGGGACCTTGGGGACTTACAGTACCGATGTTTTGAGTGAGCAGAATTGACTTGAATGGTTTGAATGGTTTATTATACAATCTCACATTGAATGTAATATCAAAACACTTGAACTTAATAAAATAAAGACGTTACCATCAGCCCTGTTATTGTTCCAAGCAGAGCTGCCAACTTGTTTGTTCTTGTTTTGTTGCTGGTCCCCTGCACCCCGCCCTCTTCCACGACCCCTCCCTTTCAAATATGCCGGAGTGACATCCATCTACAAACTAAAGGGGAGGGGTTTCAGCGAGCTGAACAGTACAGGCATTTATCGGGACCAGTTCAATCACACGTTGACATTCAACCCCAAGCCTGCAGCAAATGCCTAAAGCGTCTCAACATATATGAGCATAAATAGTAACTGTTATAATATTTGCCATGTATTGGAAAATGTTGTCAATGTGATAAACCAATCTGATGAACCAGGTATCTGATAAACATGCAAATGAAGTCACCTAGCAGGAATGTTTTGTAAGTTTAGATACTGGCCGTTCTTCTCCAAGGTTATGATAACATACATAGCTGAAAATCATTCACCACTTTAAGAGACTGTTCACTCATTCACTGTTTTTATGTGCAATGTGCAACTTCCTTCATGCATCCTTTTAAGTTAGTTAGTGAGTTTAGTTTTATGCCACACTCAGCAATATTCCAGCTATATGGACCAGACAATCCAGTGATCAACAGCATGAGCATCGATCTGCGCAATTGAGAAACGATGACATGTGTCAACCAAGTCAGCGAGCCTGACCACCCGATCCTGTTAGTCGCCTCTTACGACAAGCATGGGTTACTGAAAGTTCATTCTAACCCGGACCTACACGGGTTCCTTTTAAGAGGACATTCTAAGATATACATGTATTACCTTTAAGATATTATGATACAGAAACACACTCAGATAATGAATCTCTTTCAACAACTACATAAGAAACATTATCTTCCTGAGTCAAGGGAGTTAACTCAGTATAAAAGTCCAAGTCAAATTCCAGCCGTGTGCGAAATATGCATTATGTTGGAAAGCGCCAAATCATCATATCCACCCTTGTCGAATTTGGCTTTAATAGTGGAGATACATTTAGGCTTGACGGAAGAGTCTATATAGTAAAATATAAATCACAAAGAAATTGATGTCCGATTTGAACAGTGAACTGAAGGATTTGCAAAGCATGGGTATGATCAACCATGCATTGACAGATACTTTACATATCATTTCATGTTTTTAATCAAAGTCCTCAAGTAAATTGATGATCTTCGTTACCTACTACCTGATTACCTACTATTTTACTCTTGAGTCCTTTATCATCACGAAGTATCTTAAATCTTTATTAGTATATTTATTGAGTAATAAACAGTTAAAAGGTAGAACGAAAAACCACCGAAACTAAAAGGCAGCACAATACCTCTTGAAAATTGGAATTTATGTTTTGCTGGTGTCAATAAATTATTCATGGTTTCATTAACTTTGAAAAACAATAACAGGCTAACATGCTTTACAAAGTACGTGGCAAAATTATCTTAATGCAGATTACACAAATTGACACTGACACGGTCATGAAACGTCCGTTTCTGGATCATTCTGTCCACCCTTATAATTTATAAAGATCTAACAGTGCGCAAAGAGGCTGGTGCCACGAAACTGTCGTCATAGAGTAAAGTGCTCTCAGCTTTTAATCTGAAAACTAACCGCTAAGCTATTAATATGACGATTGGCCCCCCTGTCGCGGTACCGGTAATGTTTGCTCTGGTTTCCTCTGATAACATTTAGATTCCGAAATGTCTCGCCGACGTGGGAGCTGACATGTTGGTTTAGGAATTGTGGGAACACATTATATGCGTTATTTTTATAATAATGTTTGATTCAAACTATATTTCATCTAGCATTGAACGGACATATCGTTAAATATAAAAAATCCTCACCTCTAAACGATTTAATCAAGGATAAAGATGATTTATAATAATTCCAATAATCTCATAACAACGCGAAGAGGAGTGAAAGAAAATGGCGATGGTTTGACAATTTGTGTTGGTCAGCCACCTGTTTCTTTTAGTTGTTATAGTCACACTGGGGGAAGGGTGTTGATAAAAAACGAAAGAAATCCCTAGGTGATAACGCTGCGTATGAATTCAAAGGATAAAGAAACCTCACAAGGCGGGATCGAAGCCGCAAGGTAACATGACAAACCCTAGTCGGGAAGCACTTCGTACCACAGCCTCAGTTTGAATAACGTAAAAAATGTTTTTAATTTTGTGATTTTCCTTAATAGTGTATGTGTATTTTATGAATTGTTTACCCTACATAACCATAAAAGACTCAGCAATCAACTTACGGCATAACTGAACAATTGCCAACAAGCAACATTCACAAGCTCTTACAAATTGGCATCACCGAGGACCGAAATCAAAACAGTCGGAGCAGACCATAATAACAACATTATGTGCAGCTTGTTAATGACCCAGCCATCACCCAATTTACCAAAATAGATTTGGAATAAGATGCAAGCAATACCAAAATAATAATTTTTGTTTAAGGCCTCTGAAATACAGGACGCGTGAAGATCTGGGTTAGAATTGATCTTCAGTAACCATGCTAGTCGTATCGGGATCTAGGGCTGGGACGGGATACCCGGGACGGGTGGGTAATGAGTTGGACCCGGGTACCTGTCTCAATACCCGGACCCGTTATGATCATGTGACTACTAGATTAAACAATGTAGTATGTTATTCTTTCATGATTAAAAGGTTGCAGTGTCTTTCAAGATTTAGACATAATTTACAGTTGATGGTTAAGATATTGAAAAACTGGAAATTTTAGCCTCCAGGCTGAAGAATATATTGCCATTTCTTTCAAATTTGATGTCAGGAATTAGCATAATGGGTAATACGGTGTGGGGTACCCGGGTAGAAAATTTGGACCGTTCCAGCCCTAATCGTATCGCAATTTATTATGTAGGTCGATGCTCATGTTGTTGATCACTGGATTGTCTGGTCCAGTTCAGACTTGATTATTTACAGACTGCCCCCATGTAGTACTTGGAATATTGCTGAGTGCTGTGTAGAACTTATTACTTATTATTATTGTTAAAACTAAACTCACTCACTCACTCTCTCTGAAATACTGTCAGTGTGAACTGTCAGGTTAACAGCTCTTTAATTACCTTGATGTCTTATCCTCAATCATTTAGCCTTGTAGGTGTTCTATATATACCATGTATACTACGGTATGTTAAAATCTAGCTATTGCAAGTAAATATATAGAGATCTTATTTGATTGGACAAGTTTCTGTGCTTAGTGAACACTGAGTGTCAATTTCAATTGCAGATTGTCAAAAAATTACCTATTTCATATTATATCCTGTCAAAATTGATGTCACTTACTACAATCTAAAGGGAGGTAACCATATTCCTATTGCAAAAGAAAAATGGCTCCTCCCGTATGTGAAATCTGTAAAATGAAATCCTATTCACACCAACTTTAAGTGAAATAAAAACTAAAACCTCATCTTGCAGTAGTTGAATATATGTTCATAATATTGATATTAAAGGTCTCTAAATGGCATTTGTAAGTGATACACATATAGAGTCAAAATGTATGGATGTCAACCTCTATGATAGGGGGACATGATGTTTCGGAGTATATTATTTCCAAATGGCCTGTTTCCATGTTATTTTGTGTCATGTAGAAGCATGACAAATGAAACATGGATGGCATTTCATCTTAGACATCATCTTGTTCATCTTGTTCACATCATGCAACTGATGCAGATGATCAATAAGACAACAAATCCCTCTACCTGAATTTAGACTTAATGAACTTGACAAATGATATACAGCCATATCCGACAGATTGTTTTGAGATTTTCCTGTTGTCCTTTTTCATCAATAAGCATGACATGTGAAACATAGTTGAAATGATCTTTACACAGACCTTTACTGGTTTCTTTGTAAAGAAATCACAGTGTAAACTGGATTGTCTGGTCCAGCAACAACTCTCATCATATAGCTGGAATCACACTGAGTGTGCCATTTTACCAATAGATATAATTCTTTTTTGATAATATGCATTTTTATGCAAGCCATATAGCCTAACTTCTATTTCAGTGTCTCTGATACCCAAGCTTCCACTGGTGCCAGTGCTCTGCCTAAGAGTGAGGACAACATGTGAGTTGACAAATCGACATGATTCTTTATGTATGATCCACAACTGGTGTGTGTGAACTTTGTATTTCACTCATGTTAAAATGAGTTCCAGGAGTTTCTAGGTTGTCAGTTCATGTGGACACCAGAGTCATATAACAGCCTTGCAAACTCCCACCTGCCCGACCGTCCGGGACGGTCTGTTTTGCGACCGGACGGTCAGTTTAAAAAGTTGCACGCCCGATGGTCTGGCTGTTAAATCAGTGTAATTTTGTAATGCATATAATGACTAAAGCCTTGACTGAAAAACATTTGAAAACATGTGTTATTGTGACAATAACCTGACATTAAACAGTTCCCTCCTCTTATTTACGTAACCTTCTTTTTATTTTGTCTTAATCCAGAAAATTCTGGACTGGCAACTTTCCAGCCGGTCTGGTAACTTATGAGAGTTACCAGTCCAGTTGTCTGGCTGAAATTTTTGGGAATTTACAACACTGCATATAATTAAACCAATACTTGATTTGGTGGGATGTTTGCAATTCTTAGAAACAAGATAACTGAAAGGTACGTCCAGAATTCATGATATACAGTGATAGGTAATCAAATGTAAAACTTTCTGGGAAGACGCTGTAATCTTCAAATCTTTAAATCTTTATTTCTGATACTATGAGGCCACGGGCCTATGAGTACAAAAACACCTCATCGGTGCAGACATGAAATAAAATGATAACAATGAAAGCATGTATAATATATACAATCTTAATATGACAAAATTGATTTCCTTTTTTCGAATGCATAAAACAGATATTTAGCAGTATTCAAGGAAATGTCTTCATTTTTGGATGATAACAACGAATTGAATTTTAGTATATGGGGAAAACATAGAATTGCGACAAAAGATATTTACGCCTTAATTCAATGTAGGCTGGACAGAGAAGTAAGAAGTGATATTCATTTTCAATTACGCTTAAGTTACACATTTTGCATGTTCTTTGTTCCGGGAATGTTATAGTAACGGCCTCTTTCAATTTCTAAACTATGGGAACTTAACCTAAATCGTGATAAACAAGATCTATATTTGGATACAGTAATATGAGTTAAGTATGTTTCACAAGGAATCGTTAATTTAAAATTACAATACGTAAACATTTTGGGGCTCTCAGATAAATCACTATGGCAAACTTGCCGAAAATTATCTTTCAGTCGTTGAAAAAACATTTTAACAAAAACGTTTTTATCTCCGTAAGTGTGTGATACCCAAACATCACCAAAACCTAATTTAAATATGATATTTCTAACCTTGGTAACCCAGTGTAATCTGTAATCACTAGTTCCACTGACGTGGTCAGAGCAAGGTAAACTTACTGCATACTTTTTGACAAAAGCAAAAGCAGTTTCTTACCTTTAACATGTTTTATGTTCATTTGAATAATCAGGAAACGAGCAGCAGTGCGCCAGCTGATTGAGAAGTACTACACTCAGCTGACAGATGGGTGTGGCAAGGCAGACTGTGCCAACAAGGCATGTGCATCGTGCCCTGGATTTTGCTATAAGCACATTGACCGCAATCAATTAGCAGTCCATGCCATGAAGTTGTGCCAAGAAAAGGCGGATCTCTGTGAACAACAGCCTAAGAAGGTGGCCAAGTTTCCCGTCCAAGAAACCAACCAAGGCACTTCTTCGTCAAAATCCAACAAGCCTGATGGGGATGGTGCTTCAACATCTGGACATACCAGTAGTAAAAGTATTGTCTCCGAGGCCAAGATATACACAAGAAGTAGGTTGTGTTCTTTGAGCTAATAGAAGCTATAGAGCTAATAGAGGTTGATGAAGAGACCTAAGTTTTATTTCCAGATCAGTGTGTTGAAAGCCAGCGTGTCGCTATATGCCTGAGATATTTTCAATGTGCACTAAAAGTTTTGCTTTCTCATTATAAGCCAATACAACTTTATGTGCCAACAAATTTAAATGAAATAAAACAATGGATATGCTACAGATTTTTGTTTCACTCTCATGAGTGAAGTATAATACTCAAGTAAAAAATCAAAGTATTTTATATATGGATAATGATAGTCAGTTACTGAAAAAATGTAGTCATCAAGAGCATAAAGTAATTTAGTTGTTGACACTGTAATAAATCAGTTGCATGGATATAGGCTTATTATGAAAATCAAAACTGTCTTCATGATTTTGTCTGAATAAATATTTTTTCATGTTTCAGTTCCAGAAGTGAAATTCCTAACACTTGAGAAAATGAAAGAAGTAGTGGATAGGTGTAAAGCACAAAATGATTGGGCAGAACTGATAAGAACTGTTGGAGAAGTGTTCAATAACCCAGAATCACTCCTGCGGAGTTTTCGGAAAAGTGAAAGCAAACCTGAGACCAGAGAAGTGTCTGCTAAAGTACACGGAGAAGGGGGAAGGGCCTCTTTCTAATCCAGTTCAGGAGACATGTGGAGCAAGTGCCATGGCAACAGCCACTGCCACACTCTCGGCATCCGATATCCATAATGAACACACATTAGACCTAGACTCATTACGGGAGATGTATTCAATATTAATGGACATTCCCGATCATCCATTTCAGGGTGCTCTGAATCATGCACTTCTTGTTCTTTCAAACACAGTTGACATGGATTTGAAATACCACCATGCGTATGATCGTGATCCCAACTATATCAACATCTTCATCATAGTGCTAGAGATTCCACTTCTCCACAGCCCTGAATTTATTGAAAGTGCATTTCCTGTGTTTTGTCGAGCCCTAGGTCAGTTGTCAGTTAAAGGCCAGGCAAAGCTGGCCCAGGTGTGGTCAACATTCGGGACAGATAAACTTCGGGAAACATTGCAGTCCCTGCAGCAGCTCATCACAGTGAAGGTGATAAAGGAGGAAGGCCAGTGGGGGCGGGGTTATCATTTGAACGATGATGAAGGAATTCTAAATGCAACAAAAGTCATGAAGATATTGTTCTATGCCAGTATTTATGGTGGTAAGAGAGACTCACAAGCACTTTTAGAAGAAGAGAAGAAAACAAACGAAGCTGACGACAGTATTCAGAATGAATTTCTTCAAGGTGCTGTAGCACATGAACCAAAGGAGCCATACCAACAGAAGGAAGACCCATTAGGAAAGGAACTAGGTGTGAATGTTCTAGACTGTAGAGAACCCTTAATACCATTTGAAGAGTTTGTTAATGAGCCTCTAAATGAGCATATAGACATCAGCACAGATTATGCATACTACAAAACAGACTCTGATTTGAAGTTTTCTTTTGTGACACATAATTTTATACTGACCACAGCGTCGAAGTACACCAGTATGTACTTTGACAATAGAATCCGAATGTTGAATGAGAGAAGGACATCGTTCTTACATACAATAGTTCATGGAGGACCTCCAATGCCGTATCTCCGAATTCGTGTTCGGCGAGATCATGTGATAGATGATGCCTTAGTTGCGGTAAGTTTTTCTCAACATGATTTCTTTATTGTGTGGGGTTGGGGTTCTGGAGGCTCTGGCTGGTCAGTTGTCTACAGCACTGCAGACTTGCTTCCCTTTGCCAGAAACCCTGGAATTGAATCTGTTTATGATTCTTGGTTTGTCACACTTGATCATGGGTTTCACAATAGAAGTTAAAGGTTTTGACCTAAGAAAGATATTAAAAATGAAATGCTATTAATGGTTATTACAACTTGAACTTGTTGAACATGCTGAACATATAACCAGGGGTGGAAATAACCCATTGCCTGACACCCAAGTCAAGTGTTTTTTTCTGTTGGGCAAGCAAATTTGTATATCACACTGTACTGGTGTCCAGTTGATATTCCAATTTTATTTATTTTGTTTATTTAAAAAATCAACAAGAATATGGCCGGTATAGTGGAAAAATTATCAGGGCAAGTGATTTTACATGTGCCACTGTACCGGAGTAGGAGTACACTAGCAATTTTAAAGTTATTTGCACCACTGATAACTGATGTAAGTTTATGGATGTTTATGATGCTTTGCAATTTTCTAAACTTTCACCTCAGCACTTTAGATTTTTGAGAGTAAACAGTAAACTACAGTTTTAACAAACCCAAATGACCACAACCTTTAGTTCTTTATATGCATGTTATCAAAAAAATATAGCAAGAGGTCAGGACTAAAAAACAGTTTATGTCTATCAGTTCATTACAAGCATGTTCGTTTTTATCGTTATTTGCTGTGCCCAAAGGCAAAGATATATGTTGTAAAACTTGGTAATTGACATTTAACTGTCACAGCTCTAGGATAGTGAGTGAGTGAGTAAGTGGGTTTAGTTGTACGCCACACTCTGCAATCTTCTAGCTATATGGCGGCGGTCTGTAAATAATGGAGTCTGGACCAGACAATCCAGTGATCAACAACATGAGCATCAAAGCTCTAGGATAGCTGTTTGGAACAAGGCCATAGACTCAATACAGCCATAAGAAGAAGATTGCTGTATGAAACAGGCTTTTGACTTACAACTGTCACACTGCTAAGATTGCTTTGTGAAACATTATTGTCATAAAGCGTATAGCTTTTAGAAACAGGATTTTAGATTGACAAGATTCTTAGTGCTGTGATACCTTCATGAAACAGTTTATAGAAACTATAACTGTGTGATGGACTATCAGCTGTCATAGCTAAGATGGCTGCGTGTAATAGCAGGGTGCGATTTCAGTTGTAGTTTTTTTCAGTACCTGCACCAACCTGGCCTATAGATTTGGCTGCATCATCAGAATTTTGCACCGTAAAATAATGTCACTGGTTCTAAAAAGTTATATAAATTCATAACAAGTACTCAGTATTAATATACGTAGAACCAAACCTGACCCCATGATGTTAAATCAATCTAATTTTGACAGTTATTGATCTATAACCCAGTTGCCCATTGCTATCTGAGTGCTATGATGTCTGTGTTTCTGTACCCTTTTTCACAAATCTTTCTTAGCTGTGACAGTTATAAACATTTAACCCTATTCAGTGTGTGATTTAGCTATTTAAAACCTGCACTGGTGCATGTTTAAAATGGCTGGTGCAGGTTACTTTTAGTAGCCCAGTGCAGGTAGCAACATCTTGGAGCTGTCATCGTGTGTCTTAATTAGAAGTATGGAACTGCAAGTGATACGTTTCTCTCCGCATGATTTGTTACAAGCAGAAACATTTGTGCACTCATAAAGCAGTTACGTAGCAGTAATCATATAACTGAGATTTATAAACAAAGGTAAATTGAAACAGAATCATTCATGCTTTTGTGAAACTGAGTGATAGACTTACCACTGTCATATAGCTAAAATAGATTTGTGACACATTGTCATAGACACACAGCCGTCATAGTGCTAAGATAGCTTTGTGACACATTGTCATAGACACATAGCCGTCATAGTGCTAAGATAGCTTTGTGACACAGGGTCATAGACACATAGCTGTTATAGCACAAAGATTCTTTTGGGCAACTGGTTGTAGATCTTTATCTGTCAAAATAAGATTGCTTTGTGAAACTGGGATGTAGACTTAAAACTGTCATATGACCAAAATGGCTTTGTGACACAGGGTCATAGACACATAACCATCATAGCGCGAAGATTCTTTTGGGCAACTGTGTTATAGATCTATAGCTGTCAAAATTAGATTAGCCATCATAGTGCTAAGATAGCTTTGGTGAACTTGGTTATAGACTTAAAACTGTCATATGGCTAAGAAGTTACTAAGATAGCTTTGTGAAACATGGTTTACAAACACAGAGCTGACATAGCCGTCCATGGCACTAAGTTAGTTTTGAGCTTGGCTATAAACTTACAACTGTCATTACTAAGACAGCTGTTTGAGACAGGGTTCAGCATGGTCAGTGGGACTGTGACTTGAATCACTTGATGTCTCACCTTGATGATATGATGTTTGTTTAGCTGGAGATGGTCGCCATGGACAACCCAGGGGATCTGAAGAAACAGCTGTTTGTAGAGTTTGATGGGGAGCAAGGTCTAGATGAAGGCGGTGTATCGAAGGAGTTTTTCCAGTTGGTGGTTGAGGAGCTGTTCAACCCAGATATAGGTATTTTATACTAGATACAGGCACAATGTGAGCAAGAAATTTTGTGCTGTTAGTGATCATAGAAATCATAGTGTAATGTTACTTCTGAAAGAAGCTTTGATGAGATATGGGTCAATGGTGTTTGTCATTAATAGTGTGGTAATACAATCCATCAGATAATCTGGGATGGAACAGAGTAGAAACAGTAACTGTTTTCAATGATTTGCATGTCATGTTTATGAATACATATATTATTGTGTGAAAATATATATTTCTCATAGGTATGTTTACGTACAACGAATCAACCCACCACTTCTGGTTTAACCCAATGTCCTTTGAGAATGACGGTCAGTTCACCCTGATTGGTATTGTCCTTGGTTTGGCAATATACAACAGCTGCATCCTGGACATCCACTTCCCCATGGTTGTCTACCGCAAACTGCTCGGCAAGAAGGGCACATACGACGATCTCCATGATGTAGACCAGGTATGGAGGTAGTTTTGTGGGAAACACTATCTCACCAAGAAGCATAAGTAGTATTTGACATTCAATGTTGGTCTGTCTCGAGACCATAGAGAATTAATAGAAAAAAGCGTCAAACTCAAGTCTAACATGATTTTGCATTTTTGATTCTGGTCTTGAAATAAAGCATTGTTCTGGACCCCCTTTTGTGTTTTAATTTTTATTTAAGAGAGAGATATTTTGAAATGAGATCCTTTCATAAATGGGACTAAATGTTTATGAATATGGCGTCTACTTTAAGTAAAACTTCAGTTATTGTCAGAAATGACTTTAAAGTGTCTTTTAAATTGAAATTCCAGACTATTGCCAGTAGTCTGACTCAGTTGCTAGAATATGAAGACGACGACATTGCCGATGTGTTCATGCAGACATTCAGGATCGGACATTCAGATGTGTTTGGCTCAATACTGTCTCATGACCTGAAGGAAAATGGAAATGAAATATTTGTCACTCAGCAAAACAAGCAGGTAAGCATTTACCGTATACCGGGAAATTTTCGAGGTACTAAAATTTCGAGGTTTGAGACCCCCAGAGCTTTCGAGGTGATTTAAATTTCGAGGTTTGGGGGCCTAAAATATATAAATATTTTAGACAATTTTAATTTCGAGGTTAGAAGAAAGTGCCCAGAAACATGACTTACCGGATTAATACTCAGTGAACTATCGACAAGTAGCCAGTGATAACTGCCGTCTGACTGTTATTACTACCGCATACCAGTCCATGGCAGAAATAATAGTAATGAAAACAACCCTTTGTTCCTTTGTTGTGATACATTACCCATGAAAACACTCTGTCGGCAGTGTTCAAACATGACGCCATTTTTCTCAGGCGATATTGTTTTTAACAACTAACTATAAGCATGTATGATGGGTCTCTGCTGAAACTATGTTGTTGTTAGAAAGCTGACAAGTTGACCTCTTTAGCTGAAACTGACCAACTGCACGGATGCCTTACAGCTCGAGGATGTTTGTGTAAACAAGCCCCTTAAAGACGCGCATTCATCAAACCTGGCATCTCCGATGCAGTCCGTTTGCAGAGAGTGACATCGGTGTATTGACAGTTGGTTTGACTTCAAATGTAATATACCTAAATATTGTCTTACTGAATTTTGGGGGCTAGTATTATTAGCTGTGAGAGAGTATAAATGAATGGCAACTGGCCCACTCTGAACATATTTCGCTCACTGAGATGTTCTGCAGCTCGGAGCCGCTAGCTAGTAGCTGCTAGTGGTGGTCCGATTATTTGAAATGATCGAAGATTGGTCGCAATGACTAAATGACCAAGCAATCAATCATGTTTTCTCATAATCGAACACAAACAAGTTTGTAAGATATGTTTGCATTAACAATATTTTCACAAGGTTGGTTTTGTATGTTGCATTTAATAAGCACTAGAAGCTCATTCCAAGTCAGGATTGAATTTATCTTAAAGACTCAAGGAAATTTATGTTCCTAACATACTAGTCATCCTTTAAAGATGTGAAATTTGCAAATGCATTTTGTGCAATTTGCTAAAGTATTCATAAGAACTACATGTTTGTTTTTTTATTGTTTGGGCATTAACAAACATACCTTATTGTTTGTGAATTAACAAACATAATCAGGAAAATTTGATCAATGACGTTAACCAATTATTTTCGATAATTGATCGGTTGTAATGAACCAATCATCAATTATGAGGTTTTAACCAATTCCCAATGCTAGTAGCTGCAGTATTATTGATGAGTCTTGAAGCAACATTTACTCACTCACTCTGAAGCTGTTATCTGTATCCAGATGTTGTTTGAACACATCTACGAATTTTGTATGTAATTAATTAGTCCATTATTCAATGCTAATGTGTATAAGGTACATATTAAAAGAGGTTCACCTGTATCCATTTGGCAATGGTTGGGAAGGCTTTCAGAAGAGTTACTTCCCTTGTTCAAGTGCTTTAGCTATGATTTTCAGTCTTTTGAGCAAAGGATGATTGTTGCTCTATGTTAGCCTTTACTCAATGCGCTCAGATATTTTTTTTAACCTGGTCTTAATACATTAACTTTTGTATCACCACTGATATATATTCACAAATCTGTTATTGTATGTTTCTGTGCATTCCCTCATGGCTGGATTGATCTGAGTACAATTCAAATTGGCATTACATCATGCTCCTCACTCATTCTGGTCAATGATTCTGCTGGAACATAATGATGCAAGTATTTTCATTATGACTGTTTAATTTTCAGGAGTTCGTTAACCTGTATGCAGACTTTATCTTGAACAAGAGTATAGAGAGCCAGTTTCGTGCTTTCAAGCGAGGTTTTCTGATGGTGACAAATGAAAGCCCTTTCCGCCTTCTGTTCCGACCTGAGGAGGTGGAGCTGTTGGTGTGCGGTAGCAAGGTAAGAGAGCTTGTTTCAGGATCCTTGTTAGAATGGATTAAAGGTGTAACGTTAAAAATTTCTTATGGTCTGTAGTTAATAATAATGTTGAATTATCTCCCTTTTTAAAAGGCATTCCATGAGGTAATACCTTGAGGTGCAAGCTTCAGTTGTATTCTTACATTCTTTATTGTATGGAGACTTATTTTGTTTGTGATGTTACGGTCTGATGTGTGGGAAATGTGTTTTAGGCACGCTTTTGCTCAGTCCATTTTGATATAGAATTGTTTGTGTCATCTGTTGTCGGTAATTGAAATGAGAATCATATACAGTCCAGGGATTTAGCTTGGGGTCAAAGGGACTCAAAGTCTTTTTTGCATCGTGATGGATGTACTCGGCATATGTTTTGTGTCAGTATTTAGTTTTATGCATAGGTGATGGAGGATAAATATGAAAGACTATCTGGATAATTGACAGCCTCCCTGTTTTTTGTTGATGTGATGTCTGCCATGAGAGTTGTGGGTCCAAGATTTGATCCTTGGCCTCGTCTTAGACAAGAAGTTGATTGTGTTGTAGGAGCACTTACCACATGTTTGTTGTGTGTATAGAGTGGGACAAAGCATACAAATACAGAACTGGTTGTAATGGTGGAACCTCAGTTACATCTTATCTGTTGTCTGAGTGACTGTATCTGCATTAGATCGATAAAGGGCAATTGTTCAGCACATTTTGAATGTCAAATTGACAGAGGACAGGGTCTGTTTTGCTATTAGTGTACAGATACACTTGACACAGACAACCCGTACTTAACACTGCTGTGCTTGCAGGATCTAGACTTCTTTGCTCTGGAGGAGGCCACAGAATATGATGGTGGATTCACCAAAGATTCCGCTTCAGTCAAGTAAGTATTTTGAGTGAGTGAGTGAGTGAGAATTGCAATATTATGGCGGGAGACACCAGAAATGAGCTCAAACATTGTACCCATGTGGGTCATGAACCCAGATCATCACGTGACTAGCGAACTCTTTAACCACTTGGCTACCCCACCGCCCTTAAGTATTTGGAAACCCACATTTGAGGCAGACATTTTATTATATCGAGAGGTGAAGCATAGATAGAGCTGAAGCATCCAACAAAAGGCACAATACCATGTCTAGTAGGATATTTGATGTGCAGTATTTCACACAACCCAGTATTTTGGAGTAAATTGTACAATTTTATTGTATTGATCTTGCCATAAAAATACAAAGCTGATTGTTTTAGAAAAAAATTCATGATGTTTCTGTTATTTGATTGAGGACAGCAGTCTGACTTATGGACCAAATATTATGTAACCAAACTGGAAGAAATTTCTTTTTGCAGAATGCCTGATGTTAATACAGTTAAAACAAAAGGCAAAAGGGTACATACTGATACAGAATTATGCTTATGGTTTTATTGAGCTTGATACGTTGATATCGCAGTCCATAACAATAACTTGTTACAGCCAGTTCAGGTGTCCTCTTAGACATTGTATGTCCCTTAGCCATATAGATTAGGGTGATTTTTGAAGAATTAGAAAAAGTGAGAAAGGTAGGATACTTTATGGATGACACCTTCTTTATTATAATATGATGCAACATTTCGGTATAGACTCTTATGCCATTGTCAACGTTGTAAGAATCTGTACAGAAATGTCCCATCATTATATAATATAGAAGTTGCTATCCATGTATCACACCTTTCTTATTGTTCATCAGCTTCTAAAATGCCAATGAAACAGGTTGAGAGTTTGATAGCCTATTAAGTCTATGAATAGTGATGACAAATAAACTAGAAAACTAGATCACATTGCACCTACCTGGACCCTTGAGGACATGAGTCCAAGCACTTCATTGGTCATCGTCCGGTGACTTGTTTTCCCATGTGCGTTCTGGTACCCCTACAGTGTAGGCAAAAGCACATGTTAATATAGATAAATACATTCTTCCTCAGAACTGACCCGTGAAGATCCGGGGTAAAATAGGTCTTCAGCAGCCCATGCTTGCCACAAAAGTCGACTATGCTTGCCGTAAGAGGCGACTAACGGGATGGGGTGGTCAGGCTCGCTGACTTGGTTGTCATCGGTTCCCAATTGCGCAGATCGATGCTCATGATGTTGACCACTGGATCGTCTGGTCCAGACTCGATTATTTACAGACCGCCGCCATATAGCTGGAATATTGCTGAGTGTGGTGTAAAACTAAACTCACTCACTTCCTCACAACTTATTCTGTATTGATTGTGATGGAGGACTATGACCCCCACAGTGGCAGATATTGTTTTGGAATGATGTGATGGCAGTCATTTTTATTTGTTACTTACAGAAACTTCTGGCAAGTAGTGCATAGTTTATCAGAAGACCAGAAGAAGAAACTGCTGCAGTTTACCACAGGAACAGATCGGGTGCCAGTTGGGGGGCTGTCCAAGCTCAAGCTCATCATTGCTAGGAATGGACCAGACTCAGACAGGTACATCTGTAATACTATTGAATTTTAGGCCTGTCTTGGAGAGTCCTTGAAATTAGATTCTGTTTGAAACAGAATTGAAAGTGGGTAACATACCTTGAAAAGACCCTAAATTGTCCAAACGATTCTCCATGTCATGAAGTGTTTGAAAAATCTGTTGAAATCAATTAAAATCTTAAGAAACCAATTTTGATATAATCCTTTTACAGTGAGTAAACCATACAGAGTTATCTCCCTTTGAAGGAGTGCCTGCTTCCATTAGCGTACAATATATCCTGAATCTGTGACATTTTAAGAGATCGGCAAGAATTGTATGGTAATAAGAAAATCCAATAGCAGATTTGTCTGGACTATGCTTCTTGGTTTGTCAGCACTATACACGTTCTTGTGGGCTTCAATGAATAGTAATCATCTTAGGGCTGTATCACACATTCCTAACCCATGCTTGTCATAAGAGGCGACTAATGGGATTGGATGGTCAGGCTCGCTGACCTGGTTAACACATGTCATCAGTTCTCAATTGCGCAGATCGATGCTCATACTGTTGATCACTGGATTGTCCGGTCGAGACTCGATTATTTACAGACCGCCGCCATATAGCTGGAATATTGCTGAGTGAGGCGTAGAACTAAACTCGCTCACTCACACATTCCTTCCACATCAGGCTGACTTGCTGTAATTTGAGGGGGAACTTGTCTCAGGGTATTAGGATGTCAAAGCAAAATTGAATCAAGTCACTGAAAAACAACACTTTAAATACAAGTTGTGTGACGTTTATCAATTATGCAAATTAATGAGTACCCTTATAACATGGAGAGGTTTCAGCCCAACTTACTCACTTTGATAGTGGAAATTGCTGACTGTTACATAAAATAGTGACTGATTCTTGTCCGCTGATGTTACTCGAGGTACTCTTGTCATCCCACACTTACTTGATGCCATGATAGAACCGAAGTACAGATAATAGTGGCGTCAAGCACAACTCACTCTAACTTTGTTCTTCAGGTTGCCAACATCACATACATGTTTCAACGTTCTTCTTCTTCCGGACTATTGTTCAAAAGAAAAACTTCAGGAACGACTGCTCAAGGCTATAACTCACGCCAAGGGCTTCGGAATGCTGTGATCTTAGTGACATTAGTGACAGACCCTTGACTGCTCTGCTGCTAGCAACGATGTAGTCCAGCTCACTTGCATACCAGTCTTTCTTCACTGTTTAGTGAAAGAGCAAGTTCAAAAATTGCAAGCACAAGACCCTCCCATCTTACAAGTATAGCAGTTGGGATGTGGAGCTGTTTCAGGAACAGTTGTTGCAAATTATTGACTGAAACTGTTTATGAAGCTGTTTATGAAGCTGTGTTGATAATGTGCAAGTGATTACGGTAAATTAGTTCTGTGATGCAAGAGACTTGACAATTTTCCAGTTGATTCATAGCTTCTTTGAAAGCTCCTTATATTTCACTGGGTGTTGTGTCTCATCTGTGAAATTGTATTCCTAAAATGTACACCCATTGATTGAAGTGCTGTGGGGTAGATGAGGTCTGTGTCAGCACACTGAAGACCTCGGTTCTAATGCCCACAAGGTACACTGATGCATGTTTTAAGTCACATGTTGAATTGTTTTTTGACACCTGGATGATAAGCTTCTTGCTCATTTACATCCATCCTTGACTAAACACAAGAATAGTAGCTCTCTAATCCCTAAGTTGATTTCTCCGAGTCATGAATAATTAATCATGTCACAGTTGTCTAGCATGCACAAATGGAATTTAGTTTGCCTACAAGTTGACTGGTATGTTCAAACTGCTATACAGAAAGTGAGAAGCATCAAGGACAGATTTTTCATATTTACACAAATCTGGTCATGTATCTCAATTATTTATTTTGTGCTTTCATTGAATTCTAAAGTGCTAGGTCCAGTTTCTTGTAGCAATTGTAATTCTACGCCTGTCAAAATGTTATAGATTTAGCATCTCCCTTAATGAATGCTTTGACACTTCTTGCATAAGACTTCATTCGTGATCTGTGAGATTTTGAAGCTTGAATGTTAGAATCAAACGAAACAAGACTTGTATGTTCCGTGTAATTCACACTAATTTTACAGCCATGCTCTTAATGATTTATGGGGCGGTGGTGTAGCCTAGTGGTTAAAGCATTCGCTCGTCACGCTGAAGGCCCAGGTTCGATTCCCCACATGGGTACAATGTGTGAAGCCCATTTCTGGTGTCCCCAGCCGTGATATTGCTGGAATATTGCTAAAATCAGCGTAAAATCCAACTCACTCACTTAATGAATTATGTGTTAATTTGTATGCATATTAACTGTGTGACTACATACACACTGGATTCCCACCTTATTTTCTGAGATGCCATGTATCATGTAATGGCCACTGCCTATACAAGGGTTACTTTCATTGTCTAAAACAGATGTAGTCAATATAGTGTGTTTTAACACTTGGTGCTTCCAAGAATAGAGTGAATGTAACATATTTGTTGTGGATGTAAGGAAGTGATGACATAGACGGGGTGTGCATCACTTGACACTGTGGAGTACGATGAAGCAGCTCATACATCAGATTGGCAGTCCTTTCAAGTTTGTTTCAAGTCTACCAGCTGGAATTAGCCTTGCACAATGTCTCACACATGGAAATGGGCCCAGATTAAAGCATTGCCTCATCAGGTATTTTCTCTGAAACTGTTCAGAAGACAATATTTTGCCCATGTGTTTTACAACTCCCAAATTAGTATAGAAAGTTTCCTATCACTAATACTATGACTGTAAAGGTGACATGCACTTTACCAATCAGGGGAATCAGGAACAGTAAAGAGGAAGAGGCTTTAATTTACATTATTACATTGTATATAACGTTTAATGCACTTTACCAATCAGGGGAATCAGGAACAGTAAAGAGGAAGAGGCTTTAATTTACATTATTACATTGTATATAACGTTTAATTCAGCTTAACAGTAAAGAGGAAGAGGCTTTAATTTACATTATTACAGTGTATATAACGTTTAATTCATCTTAACTCGAGAAAATTAGAACTTAAAAAATTCCCGGTTTTTAGCAAAGTAACTGTCTCTTCCAATTTGCCAGTCTTTCATAATCCCTGCTCTCTTGATTTACCACTCACTTGTGCTAACGTCTAAGACTGTTGTTCCATGGAACTATATCTTTGGAACAAACATGTTAGTTTGTAAAGCCTGTGCTTTTCCCATTGTAAGACAGGCATGAAAAAGGAAATATGTTTATTTGTTTCAGTGAAAAACAATTACCTGATGTTTGCTTTTGTCGTTAAACTTAATGACGCAGCACTAATCATTACTGAATCTCTCCCAGTATGTTAAGGTTTTCTCATCTCGGGAGGTTTTCCCAGCTGTATAACTTGACCAAAAGCATGATGCCATTCTGATTTCAGTCAAATTGTCCTACTGTGAAATTTTTTACTTGGTCCTTTTCAGGGTCATGAATTTTCCTCCCAAGTGCAGACATGAAAAGACACGGCTACTAGTCTGTCATTCCAAGACTAGTCACAGTCTAGTTGGACCAGATCTTTGATCACAAACTCTTGTTATTTTACATGTCTGAAATGAGCTAAGGACCTGTTTGCCTATGATCCATGATCTAACCCGCTGTTGGTACATCTTTGTTTACCACGGATGTTTGAACTTGCTCTTCCAATCATGAGACATTCATGCATTACTCTGTAATAATACAAATGAAAGTATCTGTCATAAGGATAAGAGTATCTGCTTGTTTCTGTCCAAGGCGTTTTTATCCAGTAGTGCTGTTTGTCAATAGACTTGACATATTCTTTAATTACTGTTCTAGTGGTCAGTATACCATGAGGGGACAAGTCTGTGTTTGAAGTACCCATCATGTTGCCAATAATACTGTAGACAGACTAGAAATTACCCAGTAAGTTGTATTTTAACGTTTAATAACCATGCTTATATCTATTTGGCTTGGTTTGTTAAACATTCTCAGTACATTTACTGATTTTTTTATGTAGTCCCAAGAGATCTGTGGCTTCATCAGCAATGTACTGGTAGTCCGTTTATGTCGTGACGATGAGAGATGTCAGGTCTCAAAGTCTAATGCTTAAAACCCATCTCTTGAGATTTCATTAATATGCTGCCCTACAAAATTGGTTGAAGGGCTTTGTTGCCAGATGGTACCTTTAAAGAATCCCTGGTTTGTGGCCAATTACATATGTATTTATTTCAACACTGATTGCTGCCATACTATAGCAAACTATTTATATTATGATCATGTCATGTATGACCTGCATTTAAGTGCTAAATGAATAACTGTGTAATTTGAATCCGTTTTACAAAGATACACTCCAATGTCTTAGAAAAATGTAGTTTGTGTGTACGTTACAGATTTATAAACAGCTTTTTGCTCGTCTTTTGTCAGCTCTTTCAGTCATTCATCAAATAATATGGAAAACTGCACATGCATGACGTCCCTTTGAAATTGTTGTTAGAAAAGAGATTTCTTATGTATTTGTTCATGAGATCAGTTAAGTTGTTTGTTGTAATCAGGATTGTTAGAGTAACCAATTTCTTCAAGCTTCAGTTGTTAACTGTTGTTTCTGGGTTTCAGGGGTGTGAAATAACCCATTGCCTGATGCCCGAGTCAAGTGTTTTTTTCTGTTGGGCAAGCAAATTTGTATATCACACTGTACCGGTGTCCAGTTGACTTTCCAATATTAATTATGGTTTCTATTTAAAAAATCAACAAGAAAATGGCCGGTATAGTGGAAAAATTATCAGGGCAAGTGATTTTACATGTGCCACTGTTCCGGAGTACACTAGCAATTTTAAAGTTATTTCCACCCCTGGGTTTAATCAATCTCTTTATAACCTTGTATTG
Source organism: Haliotis rubra (assembly GCF_003918875.1). NCBI lineage: Eukaryota > Metazoa > Mollusca > Gastropoda > Lepetellida > Haliotidae > Haliotis > Haliotis rubra. The sequence continues at coordinate 401,541 of NW_025767222.1, forward strand.
TCAGTGCTGTCTAGAAATGTTTACCAGACTTAATGAAATTCGGAAGTGCAGTTGTTGCAAGAAACCAGAGACACTAAGTGTTATTGTGAGTGCTAGGTAACATCAGTTGTACAAATGTTTTGGTTGACGAAGTTGTATAATGTGTCATGGTGCTGATTTACTGACACAACTGAAGGAAACTCATCATGCCCCGTAGATGCCATCCACAGAAAAAATGATGATCAAGCTGATGAGTTTCAGAAAAATCCAGCAAACCAGTTTTGGAGGACGTTTTCATTGGATTGGAATGCTCATATCATCGCCAGCATGGTGTTAACTTCAGAGCACATTGTGTTTGCATAATTGATTGAAGCTCATTGAAAATGGTTTTTTTTAAGTCTGTGATTTTCTACCCCGATGTTCAGGATGATGACCCAGATCAACATGCTGGAGGTTTAGCCTGCTAACTGTACCTGGGAATAAACTGTACCATGTGACAACCTGTTGAGTAAGCCTTCATTGAAATTCTTGTGGAATGGATCTTGTTGATTCTTCATTGGAAGTCAAAACTTGGCCATCCATTGTGCCGGTTGTTATTCCATGCTAACCTGCCTCAGGTAGTAAACAGATCCAGAAAAACACAGAAGCAAAGCCGAAGAAAGAAGCAGAAGAAAAAACCCAATTATTTAGAAATCACTTTTACAAAGAAATGTGAGATTTAATATACTGGCTGTGAGAACGTGATTTTCATCAGAAGAAAGTGAGTGCAAAAACATAAGAGTTTACAGGTTTGGATAATACAACCATGGATAAATCAATGCCTGATCAATATAGGCTTCATGGATTGTGTTCTGAAAACGAGCCCAATTTGAAAAGATAATGGTAAACTTTGACCATAACAAAGAACCTATAATCTCAGAGTTGCCAACACATTTGAAGTTTTGTATTTGTTATAATTTTACAGCCTAAAGTAAACCAGTACCATCAACTCTGTGAAAACTTGAATTTCTGAAATTCTGTGCATGTGATTATCTTAGGTCATAAACATCATAAATAACACTTCCATACGCCAAAATACTCAAGATCTCTGATTCTTAGTTAAATATAAATATGTAACCAGTAAATAGAACACCAGGGCTGAGTGATTGGTCAGTAGTGACGAATACCCATGAAAACCCACTTTCAGTATCCAGTCAGAAAAAAATACTGCACCTGATGCAGAAATTGTGTTAACTACTCCAAACATATTCACAAGTACAGATTGATCAATTTACTTATTACTACACTGATATATAAGCTAATGGGCATGGTGTTATGGTATGAAACATATCATTCTTGATGTGTGTTACTCTTAGTTTTCTGAAAATGCTATTTTATTCTAAGCAAAGTTACTATTTGGAACTGGAAAGCACCCTTTCTGTGATCTCACTTCAACTTCTTTTAAAATTAGAAAAAAACCCATGCTGAACATCCTTTTGTATAAGATTGAAGTTTTACACCCACTGATTGCATTAAAATGTTTAGGAATTGCTTAGTTATTGGCTAAGGCCTTTAGAATCTGACACAAATGAAGAGGTTTAGCTCAACTGGTTGACAACCAACTGTTTTAATGGTCTGGTATTCATCTTTTACCTTTCCACTTGTACACATTTCTGGCACCTCTAAAACTACTGGATGTAGTTGTGGTGTGGTAATCCTCTTACCCCGACAAGCAAAAACATTATGTCACCACTCTTGACCCCTTGACCTATAATTTTGGGCAGTTGAGTAACCTTAAAGCATTGGCTCATCATTCCGAAGACCCGGGTTTGATTCCCCACATGGGTACAATGTGAGAAGCCCATTTCTGGTGTCCCCTGCTGAATATTGAAAAAAGCAGCGTAAAACTAAACTCACTCACTTGACCTGTTTTGATGCCTCTGATGACAAGCAGAGGTTGCTGGGATCTGTTCTAACCTGGATTCTACACTGTTAATGCTTGGGTGAGATACTGCTTGTTTTTGAGATAGCACTTATGATCACTGAAGGTGTATTAACAAGCACAATTTGTTCAAATATTACCTTTCACTGAAAAAATGCACTTTTAAATCATTTTAGAAACAGTATTGGCAAGTGTATGATGATATTCCAGTCAGTGGCAAACATAAGTGTGGGGTATAAATATTAGCTGTCACTTAGAGACCGAGATGTTTTCTATCCTCTTTCTGAAATGCTGTACTTTCTTGACTATATTCCATATTCTGGTGTTCATACATGATATGTAAGATATATCTTTTTCATTCTAGTATGATAATTACCCTGCACCCATTTGCCCAAAATGTTTTTGTTGAATCTGTTTCTAATATAAATAAAATGATAAAATGGTAGGTTAAATTCATGATTGAAAGGACTAGACTTGCCTTGTGTACTTGTGTCTCAGCAACTGGAAAAACCTCATTGTCTCTTATCACAACATTTCCAGCTGAATGTTCATTGATTACAGTCTTTTTTAACAAAGACACCAACATTATGCCTGTACGAGACAGCAATTTTGAAATTCTGTTTCATACTCTTGTTGCATTTGGTTGCTGGGCAAGACAATGTTTGCTAAGTTGGTGATACTGGAGATGGTAGTGTTACTGGTACTGTTTCTCTTGGAATGAGATATGGTGAATAGGTCGAGGTATTCATCATTATATGTTGCTATGGTTAATATGGTTTTGGCGTAAAATTCACAACACAATAAGGAAAATTATTGTTTCCACGGAGCACCTGTACCAATTATTTGTTCATCACAAAACTGACACAGTTATGGCAATTTTCCGCTGATCTGCAGATTTCTGCAGAATCGTCTAAATCCCCCATTTGATGACATATTATCAGCTTAAAATAGATTTTCCTGTTGCCATACCTGCTGACACATCTGAGATGGCATTCAAGGAACTTGTGCAGATTACATAATGCTAAGAAATAAAGGTGTTGTATTCTACATATTTTGGAAAAAAGGCAGGGTCAGTTTGGGACAAAAACTACTGAAGTTTCTGAACCTGCTTTGTGGTCACATTACATTTCTAACCATCTAACAATCACTTGAAGCAATCACGTTTTTACTTTAAATGACAAGCATTCTCAGAATGTGTTATGAATGTTCTCTAATGTGATAGAAACATAAGCAAGTCGAATGAGGATGTGCCAAATGTGTTTTCAGTTCTAAATGTGTCACATGGTTGTTTTGTATTGGTTCTGTTATTTATGAATGTGTGTATATTATCCAAATCATTATCTTGCATGTACAAACTGAGCAAGCACATCATTGTATATGATTCGGATTATTTAAGGTCTCTGTGTAATTGATGGCTCATTAATATTGATGTGTTTAAAGTCAAAGATATATTCTCTTTGTCAATTCTGAAGCAGAAAACCTATGGCCCTGAAGTTAGGTCATAATCGATGCTCATGATGTTGATCACTTGATTGTCTGGTCCAGACTCAATTATTTACAGACCATATAGCTGGAATATTGCTGAGTGCTGCATAAAACTGAACTCACTCACTCACTGTTACATTTATTTCATGGGGGTTCACTTTGTGCCATCATGTGATGTCCTGTATCAATAATGTGCATAATCATCCGTTTATTGGGGCAGCGTGCTTGTTTTGGTAAGGCTTCTGTAGCGTTGGATCTACATTCAACAAAGATAGTCAGCTTATTTATGTTTGTTTGGGTTTTGCATATATGCATATGCTTCTGTTAGTTAAGTTTTTTCCCTATTTTTCTGAACTGGTGCTTTTTGTTTCGTTATGGTAACAATGTTCAGCAGCCAATGCCTGTTAGTCAATGATTGAATTTGCAGATGTAAAGATTTGTATGTTGCACAGTTAGGAACTATTAACAGCAGTGGTAATGGAATATTCGGTTAATTGTCAAATAATAATATGTGTCAAACCATAGTGTTTTTGTCTTTGAAAATTTATCCTTTATAAAATGAACCAAAACACTTGCCCACCTGTACTGTATGCTGAGGTAATTTCAGCACAATGTATGCATGCTGTATCTCTGCAATCATTCAAATACCTTTCCTATTTGTATTTAATTGGCTGTTGTGTGGTGGAATTTTTTATCTGAACATTTTCTTATTTCTGTGAAAGGACAATCACATATGGTACTTGATGTAGATCAATTTTTATCATAGGCATGGGTGGCCGTTTCAAATAGCAGCTTGCATTTCACTGTGCAGTTACATCCCTTGGGTGTACATACACCTATGATTATGATTTCTAAGCCATGTTTCAGGATTCACCCATATTTAGCTGCAGGTTTATCAGCTCCATATCACCACTCCTGGGTTTCATCACAGTGGAAAAGTACTAAGGCCTGCATCTTTTTGGGCTTTCCTCAATCAACAAGCCATGATATACTGAAATACTGTTCAAAGAAGGTTATACCACACCAACTGACTCACTCACAAATGTGAAACCGATATTTGTGTGCTAAGTTGCATCTGTTAGGTGTGTCAAGTACCAGATCAGTAGCCGTATGCTTTCATAAACGGGTGGGGTAGCCTAGTGGTGAAAGCGTTTGCTCGGCACACCGAAGACCCGGGTTCGATTCCCCACATGGATACAATATTTGAAACCCATTCTGGTTTCCCTTAGCAGTGATATTGCTGGAAATTGCTAAAAGCGGGGTAAAACTAAACTCACCCACTCACTCACAAATGCAGTGAAATCTTATGTCAACTTCAGCCAATAAGTTAAAGTCATATTACAGCAAGTTGAGATTTCTGGAAATGTTACACATTGTTTTGCCTTGATACCCTGATTTCAACTGTCTTGTGTGATAGCCTTTTTATTTTGTGTGATAGTGTTTTATTTTAAGAAGAACCTGATTGAAAGATGTGTGTGTACATGAAATTTCTCATCAAATACAGATGAGTGGGGTCTCATGGAACTAATATAATCAGTACTAAGCCATACGCAGTACTAAGCCATACGACAATGATATTTATGCAACTGCAGGTGTGAATGGTGTATGTGGAAGTGTCTGGGGAGCATGCAGTGACTTCCGCAGTCTGTTTAAAACTGAACAGCTATTTATGGATGTGCCATCAGGGTTACTGTTTAATTTGACCTTACTGCCATTACCCAACATAATATGACCTATGTGGTGACTGCATGTAACAGTATATATTGTCAGTTTAATTAGCCACATAACTGGATTTGAATTAGCAAAATCTACTCCAGCAACAAATCTTTGACCACTCAATAACATTTCTAGCACTGTTCTTCTTGTTCTCATGCAGTATGTGTCTAAGACACCACATTTCTCTGTGCATAGTGAGTCACTTTGGCATCGGAAATAATTATGATAATGGTTAGGAATCCCATTTTGCCCTAAGTATGTTTCCAGATCTGTCAGCATTATATCCTCTCCTTCATTTTACCAAAGTGATAACCACGCCATATAGCTGGAATATTGCTGAGTGTGCCCAAAACTAAACTCACTCACTCACTCACTACCAAAGTGGTCAATGTCTGAGAATTACATCAATTTGGGCTTTCTTCCCACATCAAGCAGACACACATGATACAGTTGGATTATTTGTCAAGCCAGTGTTTAAACCAAACTCACTCACTCCACCCCGATCCTATATATATTGCACCTTACCTGTGTTGGTTTCACTTGTAAATGTCAACCTGGATCAGGCTTTCCTCCCACCTCTACATGACTATTGATGCTGTCCATACCAGCCTTGAATCCAATTTGTTTGTTTTTTTAACTTTGGTTTATAGATTTTGTATTATTCAGTCCTGAAGTAGGTTTTAACAGACTGGCATTGCACATACTGTAAGTGTTTGTAGTACCAAACAGTTGTGAAGACTGTGGGGTGTATCTTGTGATGTTTGTAAAAAAACTGATGCAGCAGAATTGTGGATGTAAAGTGTTACCACTTGTTTATAAGTACATATGTGTGTCAAACTTAAAGCCAGTTTGTAAACCAGTTGTATTATACAAGCGATGTTCAAAAACTGTTTTCATATGTTCCTATGGACAATAAAGGCTTGTTCTAAACATGCACCGGTGGAGTTTGTAAATTCTGTTGTATCTCCGGCAGGAGGTTGGTTTTCTTGTTGCTGACCTCTGATAAAGTCTTCAGCACTAAGACTAAAGAAAGACAGGTTGTAACGTCATGAAGGCTTTGTGGATCGGGACGCCTTTATCATCCATTCTAACCCGGACCTACACGTGTCTAGTTCGTCGGTGCCACAAAAATCATGAACGTACTATGTCTTTCCTGAATACGTTTCACGAAAACAAGAGGTAAGATTTACTACACATGGTGGAATTACATCTCTTGCAAACACTCTCCTGTGAAAAATGTGCTCTCAGCCATGGATTTGTATAATACACAGTGTATTTGGTTTTGCAGAACATTGATCTTTATAACTGTTCTGTTCAAACCAGAAACAAAAACATCCTCACCCATCACAGGAAGCCTTTCAGACCAAGTGCTTTCTGTTTACCAAGTATTTCTTCTGTAATATTCAAATTGATGTTCTGTAGAGAATAGCGTCTAACAGAAAGGATGTACATTAATAGATCAATTAAACATTTAGGAAGATATACTGTTTCCCGTTTGTTTTAAGCATTACACATTAGCTGTGCCGTGATGGTCTATAAAAAGCCAGCCAAGTAACCAAACACATGATCAAAACGTGTTAAGCGAATGCTCATGTGGTTAAAAACCCTAGATATGTTCAACAAACAAGTAGTATATAAGTGTGTTTGTGAAAGATTGGCAAAACGTAATACGTTTTGGAAGCATCCACCTAAACATGGCCGCGCTAGATCATCAGGTGAATCTGTTGGATATGTGTGGAGTTGATGTAATGGCCTCGATGCTTCTTACTGACATGATCTTGGTGCACTGCGATATTGAATATCATGAATCCAGACTGGACTGTTTAAACAGTTGCTATGGTAATCCATCATGCATCATGTTCGACTTCATCCCCTCGGTAAATGAGTGCTGTTTCACCCAGACAAGCGACGCTATTGAATTTGAATATTATCCTGGAGGATCTGTTTATTCGCTAACCACAGGTTTGTCTCTCGGTGTTTATCCTCACGTTGTATCCGTGCGCACGTGCGTAAGAGTTTGCGTTAGACCATGTGGTAGACGCCATTTCGACCATTCATCAAATCCTGGTTTATAAGAAAGTAAGGTTCTTTATGGATAATAACTTCTTTTATTTTATATGATGCAACGTTTCGGTATGGATTCTTATACCGTTGTATTGGACAGAGATTGATACAGGGGACCGATGTCCTGGGTGCCGTTGTTCAAAACAACCTTAGCGCTAAGACTACCTTAAGTCTATGTTAAGGTATGGGAGTTACGGTCACCTTAGCGCTAAGATCGCTTTGTACAACGGCACCCTGGAATGTATTCAGACTCAGGAATTAGTGAGTCAATATGGTTCTTCACCGCCTTTAGCAATATTTCATCAAAATCAGCTTCACACCTTGTACCCGTGTTGAGAATCGTCTCTGGCGTGACGAGCGAACGCTTTCACTACTTGGCTAACCCGCTGCCCCTGCCTCAGGAAAGAAGTATGAATAAATGTATAATAGATTAATTCCTGGAGTTATAATCACTGGTTTGTAAACATCATACATGGTCATACATTCCGCCGACTACTGGACGTCAATGATATGGTTACTTCGGAGCTTCCTCCCACATTTTGTTGGCATACCGAGATGTAACTGACAAATGCCTGTTGGCGTTAAACCTATCTCACATTCATCTTAAACAAAATTTGGAAAATGACACTGTCTCCACCTGAATTACTATTTCCAGTTAAAAGTTCGTGTCGACACTCGGGCTATACGTTTCTACGAACGTCAAACCGGTGCGTCAAGATTGTGACGAACAACTCAACCGGCTGGGAGAATGCAGAGAGGGTTTGTCGAGCCGAGGGAGGAAGACTGGTTCAACTCTATATGATCTTCACAGAGGGCGACTTGATTGATACAGTATACACATCTGGCTGTGAGTATAGACTGACGGACACCAGGTGTCACGGAAGGAGTATATATATATATATATATATATATAATATGTACGCAAAATGTAGTAGTAGGTGTTCATATATAATATTATAGATATAAATAGAATGTTTTTTTCCAACATGTTTCGTTCTTTTATCTTCAGGAGATTGTAGCGGTACAATCTCCTGAAGAGTAAAGAACGAAACATGTTGGAGAAAAAGGCTTATTTATCTATGCAATATATATATATGTTGTTTAATGTTGTCAATAGGAACATCGACAATAGCAGTCTCGATTACAAAACAAATATCCATATATATAATATTGTCCCAAAACTACAGACCATGATTATGTTAATTTAATTGACACATTCACGTGGTTGTTTTATTGGCATTCTAGAAGTTGTTCTCGTGGTCAAGTCAAAACATTGATTACACAGCAGTCTCGTTTCCTGCTGACTGGGTTCCGTCCTGTTGCGCAACTTAGTACAATAGCCAGTCCAGAATTTTGAGACCGACTCATTCAGCTGGATATATAAATATTAATCAGTATTATTTGATACATCTAATCACTTGTATATTGCAACACTACGCTCCTTCTAATCCTTACAAACACGTCCTGCAGCGTGCTCTGACAAACGGAAATCTGGAAATCGTGGAAATCTCAAAGCAAGGCTCGGCCGCTAGAACAGTTTGGCGGTCTGGTACGAACTTAATATTATATCAATCACGTTGTACGTTGCAAACATGCATTTAATAAGCGCAAAGAACACATAACAGGTGTAACCAGGTAGCCAAATGAATTGTGAATCATTGTACGACCTCTTCAAACGGGCAGTCTGTGACGTCTTAGTTGACGACATGCTGCCTAAACCTCGACCTAAAATATAGAAATACGATTTTTTTAAACTTTATAATTACAATTAATGTGTAAATACAATTTCCTTATGAAACAAGGAATTGGAATTCTGTGCAACCGTAGTTGTTTGTAGTGTCTCTTTTCACTTTCACATGAGAAAATTCGGATCGGCTGAATAATAGGTTATTGTCTGAATTGGTTAATGAGACTCATGTTTCGGTTTGTTAAGTGAGATGAATTTTCGCCCCTTAGAACAATATTTCAGTTATCACGGGTTGATAACTCAGAGCTGGTGGAAAGTCCTTTGGCTACCTTTTTGGTCGTAACCAGAGTAACATAATCAGGGCGAAATTCGGATTCAATCTACAACTTGCAGATCCTGGATCGTCTATGATAACACAATTCTCAATTTGTCCAAATACAGTTCACAAAGAGTTAACACAGAGTTGACACGTTTTCTCTTCAATTCAATCATTTACTTCGCCCGATCTGTCAAGAAATGCATGACGAACATAACACTAGTGAGTTTAGTTTTACGCCGCACTCAGCAATATTCCAGCTATATGGCGGACATAACAGTAAGTGAGCGTTGTGTGAGAGTTCCACCACAATCAGCCATATTAAGGTTTTAACAGTAGATGCATAACGACGCCATTCAGAAAGAAATGACATGTATTTTTCTTGGTAACAATGTGAGAATGGTTCTGGTTGTTGTTTGCAGCGAAGGTGTTCCATGTTGGTAACGTCAGTGACGTTGGTGGAGGACGTCTGGGGAGGACGTGGGAGAACGGCGTTGCGGCAACGATCGAAGGGACATGTCTGCAGGTGTTCCAAGACAGCAGCGACACTGACGTGGAGTGCACGGATGTACAGCCCTACATATGTGAAATACCTTAGGTTGTTGTTGAACATTATCACCATTCCGTGATGTTCCAGGTTAGAAACAAGAAACGCAATTGGGATACGATGACATGTGTCAACCAAGTCAGGGAGTCTGACCATCCGATCCCGTGAGTCGCCTCTTACGACAAGCACGGGTTGCTGAAGATCAAACCCGTGAAGGTCCGGGTTAGAATATTGATCTCCAGTAACCCACGTCGTCCCTCTAAAAACTGTGTCAAAAGCTTATTTCTCTGTGAAATGTGTTAAATTCTCGGCAGTTTCTTAATTTATTGTCAATCTTCTTAAGAATGTGCTTAACATTAATATTTATTAAATCTAAATTGTTAATGTTACAAACATCCCTGAAAAAAAATATAACACCAATCCTGTTATTCTATGTATCGGATTCATTAAAGCATAGTCACTCAAGCATAGTGGGCTAGTTCATTACAGTTGATGGGTGACCCAGGTTAAACTTCAAAACCACTAAACCATAAAGTTGTTTTGATAGACTGTAATCAAAATGAACTGTAGGCACAGTTGGGAACATTCCGATCTATCCGGAAATAACCAACCTCTCTACGCTGGAGGCGACAGTGTCATACACATTAACCACCGACTATCACCGTGAAGTACGAACAGTAGTCAGTGAATATACCGTCCACTGGGAACATTAGCTTGATCATATTTATTTATTGTATGGTCGCAAAGTGTCAGAGGAAAGTAACGGATGCATTTATCATTTAGTACGAACCACCTGTTCACATCACTGAAACGACGGGACCATTAACATCCGTGTCTATAGAGACAATATATCAATTATGTACAATGTCATGTAACTCATTGTGTGTTGTCGTCAGCGTGTGAATCACATTCACCGCTTTGAGTCACTTTCAGCACTCACGGATCAACCAACAAGCACCTGACCAGGTCAACCCACTCATTGTGGTCACAGAATGGTCAGTAAACAGTATGATTACTGTCGGACAATATAAAAGGATGTTCACAACCAACAACCATTAGATACTGACATGTGACAATATTAGCTGCTTCTGTGCACCACCCGCTGTTGTTACCACTATGACTGGTCTACCAATACTCTTGGCTCTACTTGTAATGGAAAAGACTTTGATGCTCAGTCCGGCTGCACAGTCAACTGAGTCTGTGGAAGATGCAGGAAACATAACCGCTGGCGTTCTTGCCGAAACGACGAAATCCACTCTTCGCGAGGGAATAATATCCGGAACAGGACCTTTGAATAAGGTCAGTGACACAAAACGTCACAGATGGAACTGCCGGAATCACGATCATTCTCCAGGACATGTGCCGGAAACGTCACAGATGGTACAGGGGCGTCAAAGGATAGGGAATCTGCCGGAAATGCAGGACATTCTACAGAATCTGCCGGAACTCCTACACAAAGGATAGGGCATTCTACAGAATCTGCCGGAAATCCTACAGGAATCGTAGAAAGATTTAACACGGAACATCCGGAAGACTCATTCATATTGATGACTGAATCCCTGTTAGTGGCGGCCATTACGCCTCCCCACCTTATCCATGAAACTGTCACGTCCATGGTTAATATTGGTCATCCTCCAGAACCTTTCCAACTGCCGACTCCGTTTGATAGATCTGCAAACATCTTCCCGGAGTTCCCGTCTCAGATCGTAGCCACGGAGTCCGAGTACTGTGGAAAGACGTGTGAATTTGACTATCAACATACACGTTTCTTTGAGCGCGGAAACTGTGAGATATGTCGATGTGATGAAGAATGTTTTCTGTATGATGACTGTTGTCCCGATTACTTTATTCTCAGGAATCAGACCTCTGTAGCTGCTCCATATAGCTGTGAAAATACAAGTCCAGACATTGAGAAAACAGATTCAAGTTGGTACTACATGATCAGATCGTGCACAGTCACCTCCAGTCCAGGTCTTGTACAGGAGTGCCTCGATCGACACTCTAAAGACTGGGAGCATCAGGTTCCAGTTGAAGACGCAAAGACTGGACATTTCTATAGGAACAAATTCTGCGCACTGTGCAACAATGTGATAGTTTTTAATAACTGGGAGACGCAATTAATATGCAAATCATATCCAAGCAGTTTAAAGGAAGCCAGGTCTTCAGAAGAAATTTACAACTCTGCTCTAGAGGATTCTTCTTGTTATATCAAATTTCTACCTTCGGATCCAACTTCTTTGAGAAAATGTACCTATCGTGAGGAAAGTGTCATATCGTCATGTAACGTTACAGGGAAATGGGTGTTCTACGACCAAAGGGTGGTGGAAGCCTGCGAGAGGTTTTCTCACATTGTGCATGGGAAATACAGAAATGTATTCTGTTATGTGCAACAACAACTACGGCTGGCAGTTCATCCTTAGAGAGAATGGGTTTAACCGTATCGTTGTCGACGCCATTTCCCTGACCACACTGCTGAACTTTGAGAGTCACGATGCCGTTCCAAGAACGCAGCGTGTTGAAGAGCTAACGAATGGTCATTGCAGGCGTGATCAGGTCCTGGACCACTTTATTGTAAGTATAGCTTTCCATACATGCATAATAAATACACGGTGGCCATGAGTGAGAGAGTGATAAGTGAAGAGTGAGTTAAATGCAACATGTGTTTTATTTGGGATCATACTTCAGTAACCCATGCTTGTCGTAAGAGGGGACTAACGGGATCGGGTGCCCAGGCTTGCTGACTTGGTTGACACATGTCATCGTATTCCATTTGCGTAGATCGATGTCATGCTGTTGATCACTGGATATTCTGGTCCAGATTGGATTATGAAGAGACCACCGCCATATAGCTGAGTGTGGCGTTAAACAACAAACTATATGATTGGAACAAGGACGGTTATCTAAACATACCACGTGATAAGTATGGTCAGTCCCTGTTCTCTGGACATATACTCTCTCTCCAAAACGAAACGCAGAGGTGATATTGATTTATGAAATAAATTTTAGATAAATTTTAAAATTTCTGTTTGTTATAATTTTGCCATTATAATGCTGGTTTGTGTTTATGGAACGAATGCACAGCGCAAAAACGAATTTTCGGAAACTTTAATGCATGTTTACGTTCGAAAGTGTCAACTTGCATGAAAATGTTATGGAGAAAAAGTTATGGATATGCACGTGCAGTTCTGAGGTAGCGTGCACAGGGGCATTGCCTATACAAGGCCGTTTTGCTTTAGACAGTAATTTTCATTTTTACGCTAAATAAAAGAATTTCGTTATTGCGCGACTTACTGCTGTAAATGGAAACATTGCCACTGGAAGTCTTGAGGCTGGGTTGTCACAGTCGGCCGTTTCTGCAACTGTAAGTGCAGTGCCTATTCTGGGGAGAGTGTAGGCGCAAACCATTCGTGATCGTTTACGAGAAGCTGGACTCAGCGCCAGATTTTGGTCTCGCTCTGCACTGGTGCAATAACGTTCGATTCTGGAATCTGGAGAAATGGCCAACGTGTATGGTTCATTGAAGAATATCATACTCGCAGAAATATAACTTTGTGTGCCTTCATGGCAATTTAACTGCTATTTGGCACAGAGACGAAATCTCCAGGATTCACTTGATTTCGATCAATGACCGCCAGAGGGAGTTGTTCCAGCAAGAAAAAGCAGGCATCACACAGCACTATTCAGTATCTTCAGAATGAGAACATTGAAGTACTTCCGTGGCCTTCCAAATCGTCCTTTCTCAACCCCATCGAGCATTTGTGGGATCACCTCGACTGACGCGTACGTGAGTTGGCCAGAATTCCATAAGATCGAATTCAAAGACTTATTCAGTCCATGTCGAGACCAGTGGCGGATCCAGAGGTGTGCGTACGTGCGTGCGTGCGTGTGTGTCCATTCTAAGGAATCGATTTCAGACTGGCAGTTTGACCACTCGGACCATTCCTGGCTTACGTCCAATACAGTTCCAGGACTGTATGGAACCGACTGAGGGAGCACAACATCTGGCCCTGACGGCATGCGATACGTCCTTTATTGCTCCAACGTCACCGAGAGGCACGTCTTGCCTGGTGCAGACAGCATCTACGGTACAAGATTGGGATGGTATTGGGATTGAGACAAGATTGGGATGGTATTTTGTTCACTCATGAGTTGATTTTGTTCACTGACGAGTTGACAGCTCTCATGGAAGGGCAAGTGTGTACAGACGGAGTTGTTCAACGTCTACAGTTTGGTGGCGTAGGCGTTATTGTATGGAGACACATCACATCTCACAGTCTCATGGACACAACTTGTCATTGTCATTGGCAATCTGACAGGTTCGCAGTACAGGGATGAGATTATTGAGCCTCATGTGCAGCCGTTCATTCAAGACGTAACTTCACGCTTTAACAAGATAATGCCCGTGCACATGTCGCTTGTGTTGTGACAGATTTCCTGAGACAGCAGAACATTCCTGTACTGTATTGGCGTTAGCTGAGTTGGGACAGACGTTGGTGCAGGCATGGAACAAAATTCTCCAAGCTTTCTTTAATCGCTGAGCATCATCTATGCGTCGTCGTTGTCAAGTCTTTATCAACACCAATGGTGGACACACACGATACTGAATTTGTGAACTGACCTTTGCCACCACATCTCTTCAAGGGCGTCTTACGAGTGTCAAATCATACAGATTTCGGTATTATTCTGTCAACAGTTAAACAGTGATTAAGGAAAACACCACAAATGGTGTTATCTTTTTGCATTAAAAATGACACAACATCAAATAATGCAGAGTTATTCCAGAAGTATATGTTATCTCATTTTAAAATATTTGAATTCGTGAAAATACACCTATACGATTCATTTTCTGGTGAGAATAATATGTTTTTACCTTTACTTTCAAACAAAACAATGTTTTTCTAGAAATTTTATTTTAATTCCTTTACACAATTCCCTTCGATCAATCACGGCACCAAAACAGTATTTAATTGCATAATATTATTTTATGAAAGTTGTTGTCTGTCCCGGGAGTATTGAGAGCGACAAATGACTCAATATGTATCAAATTTGCAACAACACGGGAACATTAATTTCGCGTACAGTCGCCAAAGTGTACATTTATCAAACTTTTGTTGTGGTGCTATTCATTTGTGCTCTGTTTATATTCCTAACGTATGTATAGTTTCACTTTAATTGGTTGCGAGTTCCTGTGCTAACTCAAACATAGGGACATCTGCTGTATTGTAGAGAGTAATTGTTAGAATACATTTGTGATGAATAGGGTTTACTTATATAGGTATGACATAAGCTCGGTGTTATTATTGCATATGACATCGACAAAAACATTTCCATAATCATTAAAACATCTGATAAATGCAATGTCGATTGATAGATTACAACTATATAGTGAACATGTGTGTGGCTCAATACCGCGAAAAGGTGAGCATATCCTGACGGTATCCTGACCCATCGTAGCAAACTGAAACAAACACAGGCAAAGGCAGGGAAATCATCTGACAAGACCCAGGAGTATGGTCCAAGTCGAAATAGTAACTTGCATCATATTTCTCACTGGTGTGTCAAACTTGGAACGTCTTCCGCTGTCTGTCTACTATCACACTTTATGAGCGCTTTTCAGGGTCTTGGATGTTGCAACGAAGAAATTCAGTTGACTATTCATCCGAAACTGGGGCTGGCTAAAAAGATCGATAATCGGAAATATCGTCGATACGAAAAAATATTCTTGATTATCGATATGAAAATGGTGTCATCGATAACATCGTACACAAACGTTTGTGATGGGATAAGGTTTTAATTGACTCACACAATACACTAAGTTAGGTTTTTAATCAAGAGCTGCATTTTAATTATGGTCAGGACGCTGTTGAGTTAGTAGCGGTGGGAATATGTGGTGGGAAATATATTAATTTCATTGACTTTTTTTGCAATTTTACTCCAAGTTACTTCTCTGATAATTATCGACAATCAATCGATAAATAGTTAACGGTTATTGATCTCTATGATATATTTCGATATCTCAAACTGTCCTGTTTAACCTTGCACACTGATTCATCTATTCCTTACTCTAGAAGAAGACACAAAGACACGAACCCTGAAAAAGAGGCTGTTCATGCAGCTATAGTACCAACAAATAGATTCTACGTAAATAGGTGACATGAATAAATATATCTATGATTAATATAAGAAATATACATGATCGATTATTTGATTCTGTCATTTTAACGGGGTTCAACTTGAACCCATACATGATGTTAGCCCGAAGCTACGTTGTTACCCGCTATGCAGGAGAAAAACAATATCTTTATAAAACAAATCATATGTTATATATATGTATATTATAATATATAAATTGCCCCAAGATATTTCCTGTGAAAAGGCTGCACCCACTTCATGCATAGCTGTGTTTACTTTGTCCTCAGGCATAAACCGGCACATTAAGTCCTGCCTGAGGTAGTATACATCATATCTAGGATAAAACAGCACCAACAAAGATTGTTTAGCGTCTATCTAATAAAAGATGAAATGTAAATATAGAAACCCCCCCACACACACCCCGCCCCCAAAGAAAAAATGAAAATAAAAAATAAATAAGTAAATAATATGAATTTAAAAAAAATAAAAATAATAATAAATAAAATGAAATAAAGAAAATATTAAAAGTGGAGAAAAAAAGAGACAAAAAGAGGGTAAAGTGAAAAAAGAAAGAATAAAAGAACAACAAAAACTAATGCCAAACACCTGGCTCTACATTGCGCCGTCCTGACTGACTATATATTGTTTCAAGCCGCCTTTAGCAATAGTCCAGCAATTCATGACGAGAGACGTGAGTCAGGAGGAACCCATGTGGGTAATTTGTGTCACAGTCCCTGAACCATGTCAATTCCCTTTCAACCAACCCTTTTTATATAACGAAGCCCTACATGAGACAGATCTATATTTTACAGTCAAACCTCCATCTCATTTGGGCTCTTTTTCAGTTTAAATGCAATTCTGTTGTTTCTGTCAAAATTACATCGTTTCAAAGACTAAATGTTGCCCGGTCCGTTTGGCGTAACGAGCGTGATTTTAACCTTCACCGCTCCCTATCGCCCATTGCAGTGCCATGGATAAAAGATTTATTGCACGTAATATAACAAACAGTTAACCATTAGTCATTCCCGAAATGTCAAACAATTAACAATTAGCAATTTCCGATATGTACACAGCTTGGCGAAATTGTACATCCGTAGCACTCAGTTATTGCACACGAATGAATCGAATATTTATAATTGAGTTCGTGCGTCAATAAGCAGGGAGTGCTTCTGCCGAAGGGTTGATTGTATCGCTATTCCCGTAGCGTGTGGTGAAAAACCCGGCTATACAAGTGAGTCAGTTGTTGAAGGTGCAAATAGGTCCCTACATTGTATCGGGTGTTGGAGTGTGAGACTGGCTATCACACATTGTAAAACAACAAGTCACTGAGATACATGCTTCTGAAGAACTGTTGTAGTCCATTGGTCAGTCCTCGTGGTCAGTGCCCGAGGTCAGTGCTCGTAGTCAGTCCTCGTGGTCAGTGCTCGAGGTCAGTGCTCGTGGTCAGTGCTCGAGGTCAGTGCTCGTGGTCAGTGGTGGAATCATGCTGCTGGTCTGGACTCTCTTTGTACTGTTGGTGTGGGACAAGAGCCTTCGTTGTTCAACTTCAGCACAGTTGACTCAGCCCGTCAAGGATGAGATAACAACAACTAATAAACCAGGATTTAGTTTCAAATATCCTACACAACCAAAAGTGACGATGACAAGGGTAACAGCGAGCAATTTAGATGGCGATGAAACCTCAGATGTTACACCAGACACTACGCCCGTCATTGCCCCAGGCTTTATACCCCGTTCTGATATTGGAACGTCACAACAGACAAACTCGGGAACAACGTCAACTATGGCCAACAAGCAGCAAGAACCATCTACCGTAACTGCTACATTTCATTTTATCCTAACTGCACCACCGCCTATGACGCCTCAAGTCAGAAAGCTAAACGCCTTTGACATAGCTTCCAACTATTTTCGTGAGTTTCCGTCCCAGGTCGTAGCTTCGGAATCTGAGTACTGTGGGCAGACGTGTAACTTTACGTATCCACAAATACGTACTTCAGTGCGCTTAACCTGTGACAAATGTCGATGTGACGAAGAATGTGTTCTGTATGATGACTGTTGTCCCGATTACTTGATTCTCAGGAATCAGACCTCTGTGGCTGCTCCATATAGCTGTGAAAATACAAGTCCAGACATGGACATATTCGCGACGAATTGGTATTACATGATCAGATCGTGCACAGTCACCTCCACTCCAGGTCTTGTACAGGAGTGCCTCGATCGACACTCTAAAGACTGGGAGCATCAGGTTCCAGTTGAAGACGCAAAGACTGGACATCTGTACAGGAACAAATTCTGCGCACTGTGCAACAATGTGACAGTTTTTAATAACTGGGACGTTAAATTGAAATGCGATATATATCCGAGCATTTTAAAGGAAGCTAAATCATCAGAAGACATTTACAACATTGCTGTAGAATCTAGTGCGTGTGATGTCAAGTTTTTACCTACAGGTGGAAGCGTTTTAAGAAGTTGTAACTATCGTGAGGAAAGTTTCATATCCTCATGCAACGTCACAGGACAATGGGAGGTTTATGACAGAAGAGTAGTGGAAGCCTGCGAGAGATTCACCCATGTTGTCGCCGGAAAGTACCGCAATGTGTTTTGTTACGTTTGCAATACACATGAGGACTGGTGTGAAATCCTGCATAAAAGGGTTGCTGCCCTGGGTTGTTGACGGTGTGGGGCTTACCTCACTGTTGGACTTCGGGGATCATGCAGTTAAACAGCCGATGGGCATTGTCGAGCTGAAGATAGATGTGTGTGGAAGGAATCAGTTTTATGACAATGTTATTGTAAGTACATGGCGTTTGAATACTTACATATGTAACAATGCACCTAAGTAATCAGTTGTACATTATGTCTTATATACCAATGCTCACGGGATTTACTGCTCCGTGTTCAACTTGGGAACAGGTGTCTGACCCACAAACGTCTTAAGAAACATACATGGGTTATCTATAAACTTACCACAAAACTGAATGTTACTTTTGAATATTTTGAATTTTTTTTTATTTTACTAAACATTTGACTGACATGTCAGTTCCTAATTATCAGCATTTTCAAATATCTCAATGTTTTTATTGTCAGATATCTCAAAGTATTCAATCTGTTAATGTGTTCTACTTTGTGAGAGTCACTGTCTCTGCAACGGAATTGTGCATTTAATTCTCCTGTTGGCTAAACCCGAAACCCTACTCTTGATAATTTTAACAATGAAAGAATAGTTTAAATCTTGTACAATGTACTACCTTTAGACTGGCTTCTGTTCTTCTGAACTCAGCGTCAAACTAAGCATACCAAGCATACTACTTGTATACTGATTTCTTCCACGTACCATGAGGTGCGGTGGGGTAGCCTAGTGGTTAAAGCGTTTCTCGTCACACCGAAGAATAGAGGAATGATTTCAACTTTCCAGTAGTCAACTTCTCTTTCATGCAATATTCCAACAGCCCCAGCCTTTGGTGTTTACATTTCACAACTTTTTAGGTACAACCAACGTGCTTTTTATCAGGATTTCAAAGAGCGTCATACCATTCTTGCCAAGAAGTTGTTTGAACAAGGTTACAACATTCAAGGCATCAGCAAAGCTTTCAATATGTTTTATGGCAGACATGCGGAGGAACTTTCCAAACTTGATGCTTCGGTGACAAAATGATGTCCGATGAAATTCTTATTTTGACTTATACCATACCTTCCCGAATTACTTCCCGGCTAGACTAGCATATTTGTATGAGGAATGCTATCGGTGGGGCATGATACGCTCACCTTTTCGCGAACAACTGGTATCTTCACTATATCATAAACACATCCCCTGTCGTCGTATCGCATGTTGACAATTACTGGATTGTCTGCTCCAGACTCGATTGTTTTACACACAACATCGTGTAGCTGTAACACTGCAGAAACAATTATATACTCATGATATAGTCACAATTATACAATCGACTTTGCTTTAAGGAGAAATTTCTTATGGATGAGGAAACCTTTTGGCAGTTTCTATTATAATAATCAACAGAGAAATTCTAAAATATTCTACAATATATAGTTTTCAGAAAAATGCCTGTAATAATATTATCCGGGAATGATAATGCCATGCATTAAGAAGTTACCATTTCGTAAATATATTCAATTGATGTCATTTGATCTCATTGATTGGATCAATATATATATATAACGTTTGTTCGCAATATTTTGAATTCTACGTGTTTCCGTTTAATTTGTCCCTATTGGGCGTTATTATAGAGACAGTAAGAAGTTTCCGGCTAAATTGTTTATCTCGGACGCTGGAGACAACAGCTGAGCTTTTTCTAATAATGCTTCTTGCAACGCCCAGAAAACGATTTTAGATTCATCGTTAATAAGACTCAAAGTGCCCTACTGTCCATCACTTAATGAACAATTAGACTCATCATATGGCCTGAATCGGAATCTATTTTAAAGCCAGTTCCGGATTCGACGAGACAAGATGAAACCTCCAATGTCAGCTTGGTTCATTCTATAACAGTCTTCCTGAAGGGCAGCTCCAAGTTCGCTGACAGTGGTCTGTGATTGTTAAGGGTGACATACGCACTGTCCAAGTATATCCCAGCTATGTAACATGAGTGACAAGTCTGTACTAGAGGCACTCAGTAGGAATACCAGCTCTTGCCTTGTTCTCCTGCAACAACATGCGACGTCCATGTCAACGTCCAAAAGCCACCACATGTGCCCCCAGGAAGTCAAAGAGACGTGCCCAATGAGACGTGCGTGAATAACATGTAAAGGTGTTCTGCTAGTCACTGTGATACCACCCACACCATTACCGAGTCACCTGATCGTTTGGTCTGACGTTAACGACATCATTCCATCTACGATAATCTCTTGTCAAGGAAGTCCAAAGTAAACCAGAATCCAAAGTTCCATCTGTAGACATTATGGGCATCCTTTGTCCATTCATTCCATCACCTGTAGATATGTGAAAACTCATCTCCAATTTGAGAGGCACCAGTTTCCGCCCTTGGTCGACCAGGTCGACATTTGTCACCAACGTTATTTGTGTATCGATATCCTGACTGTGAAACGATAAGAGCTCATGTCACACTGGTCTTTCTTGTTCCGACTTCTTGCTCAATAAAAAGAAGTGAATGGAATAATAATTATAATTTCTGAATCCATATACGGTTATACATGTTTCCCAAATAATATTGCCCCAAACTGGAATATCTCCTACTCTTTTGAATAGTAAAAAAACCTTTTTAAGTTTTACATTTAAAAAATATTACCTTAAATTTCTTTGTAAGTGAAATAACAGGGTATGTTTGGTTGCAGGTATATATATTTTTTTATTCAAAAGTCTAAAGCATAATGTTTTTGGAATCATTTCCTTTCTTCTATAGAATCCAACGTTGAAGAATATATACTCTCCCCAAAATGAAACGCATATAGAAATTTCAACTGTATTTTTATGTTTATTTTGAAACATCTTGTAGGCTTTAGGAGTCAATGAAATATAGCGAAATTGCAAAAAGGGACGCATTTTCGAATATCTGCTGAAAATGTAACAATGAAATTAAATACAACCATTTGAGAAAAAAAGCTTGTGAAAGAAATTTTTGTCGACGTTCAAAATGTTTGTTAAAACCACCATTCTAGTTGTTTACTGTCCTTCGTTGACAGGCTTTTAATAAGTACA
This sequence comes from Haliotis rubra, assembly GCF_003918875.1. NCBI lineage: Eukaryota > Metazoa > Mollusca > Gastropoda > Lepetellida > Haliotidae > Haliotis > Haliotis rubra. The sequence continues at coordinate 423,059 of NW_025767222.1, forward strand.
TCATATATAATTATATGCATATTACGGTGAATTTAAAACTTGTTTTAGTCACGACAAGGCTGAAATATTGCCGATGTGAATGTAAATCTTAACTCACTCACTCCGAATGCAAGCAATGAATAATATAATGTCTTCTATTTCACAGGCGGCGTGCCGAAATGTAACGTGTTCCAAGGGGAAAATCTTCAACGGAACTGCATGCAATGATGTTGTTCAAGCTACGAATATATACGGCCTTGAGATATGTCTGCACGTCCGTGTTGATGTCCCATCACGGTTAGTCTCAAGAGAAGCTGTTGACGATTTGACGTTCACCATCGATAAGATGCTATATAGTGTTCAGAACGAACTTCATGACTACGTGTGGGTGAGAACATCACAACAGCTGTATCATCTACAGAACTGCGACAGCCACCCCCGCTTCCTCATTGTTCACATATATACACAGATGTTCTCCACTACACCGTCCAGCCTGGAGAACTTGATGACCTCTCTACCAGACATTTTAACTAAACACATTTCAGATGAGAAATATGGACATGGAAACGTATCGCTGACTTTGAATCAGAAATGTGCACAAATGATCCTGCCAACATTAAATTGTTTCGATGAAGGTGTTCATGATAAAAGAATGAACGCTGCACGCCTCACCAACTCAGCTGCTTACATTTCGTCACAGATAGAATATATACCTTGGAACAATCAAGCGCTATGTCCACAGGTGCTCTTGCAACAACATGAGTTCTTTCTGGAACTGGATGGCGACAAGCAAGATGTCACTAATGTTCTGTTTCCGAACGTTTCATTGCACAGTCCTTTACCTTTGAACAAGGTTGATCCATATATGCAAGAGTTTTATGTATTGAGAATCAACGGTACGGACAGCATCTTTAAAAGTGAAATGTTTCTACTGGGTGACAATGACACTGCTGTTGTTTGTTTAGATGATTATCAGAAATTAGTGAAAAGAGCCCCTTTAGTAACACCTGAATACATTGACTGGCCTCTTGGTCGGACATCTGTTGTATGTACATGTGTATCTTTATTGTTCCTCATCATTACCTTCGTGTTTTATTGTGCATATCCTACTCTGAGAACATCTGGAGGGGTGATTAACATGTGCCTCATCGTCACCTTGTTTCTTACTCTCTGTGTGTATGAGTTTGGAATGGAACAGAACGAGAATGAAACTGTATGCGTCATCATTGGCATTTTCATTCACTTTTTCTGGCTGTCCGTTCTGTGTTGGATGAATGCCTGTACAACCCACATGTTTCTCAAACTGTCCTTCCCGCTGCGATGGCGCCGCAGTGAGTCGCTGGAAAGAACGTTACTGTTTTGGTCTTTGTTTAGCTTCCTTACACCCGTGGCCATTGTCGGCATTAACATAACTGTGCACTACTCTCTGGACAGGGAGTTCGGATATGGTGGGAAGGTATGTTACTTGAACACCGTTTCAGGACGAATATACAGTTTCGGTGTTCCCGTTGCTGTTGTGTCTTTGTTGAACATTTTCCTCTTCATATTCACCATGTGCAAACTAAAGAGAAAGTTCGAGCCTGTTCAAAAAAGTTCCAATTCAAAGTTGAACATGGTAGCATGTGTCAAGTTGTCAACAATTACTGGAATTTCATGGCTCTTTGGGTACTTATATGAATTAACACAAACTAGGGTCTTGGCATATGTATTCACAATTCTGGTTGCTGGCCAGGGTGTGTTTCTATTTTTGGCATTCATCGTAAACAAAAAGACGTTAGGACTTGTGTGCTCCAAGAAAAGAGGTTCAAGTAAATATACCTCGTCATCTAATTCAAACAACAATAACAACAGTAAATCGGGGCCACTTACAACACAGACATCTCGGCTTTAAGTAAGGCGTGAACAGAAAGGCCAGGAATACAACCTATATATAACATTAGTCTGTTTGTAAATTACCCGATTC